>NC_089506.1:19012367-19333796 GCF_036850995.1 Saccopteryx leptura
TCCACCCTCCTTGCGCTTCAGCCCCTTCCGCCACCAGCTCAGCTTTGCTTTGCCTGCTGGATTTCTTTCACAGCCGGAGTCCACCATCCCAGTCCGGGGAAGCAATGCCTTCCCGGGGAAAGAGTACTCAACCTGTGACTGAAGAGAGCTGCTGTATAAACACCTCTGCTCCAGGCTCCCCTTGTGTCCCACCCGGGCCCCATACCTCCCCCAGCGGCGTTAGCTTCAGGGGCCCCCAGCACTTCCGGGTATCTTTCCTGACTGCCTCCCCGGCTGCGCTGGCTTCCCGCTTCTACCGCATGTTTCCTTCTCCGATACAAACTACTCTGTCTTTGGGTTGGTTTGGGGAAGAAACCAAACTATGACTTTTAAAAGTGCTTAAACAGGTATTACCATATTTTGTCTCATATGCAAATACAAGGTAAGAGAAGCAGTATTAGATTCATTTTATAGGAGAACAGAGATACTAAGAAACTTCCCCCAAATAACATAACTGGTTAGAGGCAGAGCTTGGGAAGAACTCAGCCCTGGTTTCTTTCTCTGGTTCTCTCGGTCCAAGCACTTCAGGGCAAAGGCAGAAGAATGACTCTGGCCAAAGACTCTTCTTCACCTGCTCTTATGTAAACCTCTTTAAGCATGTAAAATATCACAGATTAAATCGTGTTTACTTAGATAAATTAAAGAAAACTAGTATACCAAAACCATTTTCTTATTAATCATGTTACTAATGGCACTCGTTATTTACAAATATTCTAAACATTAAACTCCTTAAAGTACAGATCACTGTGACCCTAAGCACTGGTTACCTCAATATGAAAGCACTTATTTCAAGTCATTTTTTGGGTGTATATTATGCTAAATGAGATGGTTTTCTTAGTTGCAAAGTACCTACAACCAAATTATATATACAACTCTAAACAAGCTTCTCCTCTCTAACACTGACATTCTGTGCCTGGTGACACTGTGTTGGTAGCTGTCCTTGGCACTGCAGAATGTTTAGTAGCACACCTCACTGTCAGTAGAGGGTACATGCCCCAGTGTGACACCCAAAAATGTACACAAAAACTACCAGATGTCCCCAGGAAAAAGGACATTCATCCTTGGTTGTATGGCATGAGTTTTACAGCATAAACATCCCTTCACTTCTTCATGAAAAGCAGCCAATCTATAAGGGCCGCAGAGTTTAATGTCACATTGGGACAAAACTTTATATTTACCTTGATATTTTACATAACCATATTAACTAAAAGCATTCTGTTTGCAAGATTATGGAGATTTCATAACCCTTCACCCCTATTTAATTAGTCAATCTCTATAAAGAAAATGATACATATCACCTATGAATTATAGATTATTTAGGACACTTAGATTTCTTAGAATGCTCATATCAAAAATTTTAAATGGATTTTAACATCAGGATTTACAGATAAGCCACTGTTACTAAAAATATATATTTGTGCCTAAACTTAATATTTCAAAACATATTAGTCTAGTTATCATCAACTTAGTCCTCAAATTGACGGGGGAAACTCAAGTGTTAAAATTTTAGCTTGAGTAATGGTGGCTTTAGTTATAATCAATAGGCTTAATGGTTAATTCAGGTAAAAGCTTTGTTCTAGGAACTGGGACACCAGAACAGGCGTAGATGATTTAGGCAAGCAATCCACCTTTGTGCCCTACATGGTGGTGAAGATGTGGAGAAAAGGGAATCCTCATGCACTGTGTGTGGAAATGCAGACTAGAGCAACCACTGTGGAAAGCAGTATGGAGTTATGTCAAAAAATTAAAAATGGCCCTGGCCAGCAGGCTCAGTAGTAGAGAGAGCATCCACCCAGTGTGTAGATGTCCTGGGTTCTATTCCTGGTCAGGGCACACAGAAGCGACCATCTCCTTCTCCACCCCTCCTCCTCCCCCTTCTTTCTCGCTCTCTCTTCTCCTCCTGCAGCCATGGCTTGATTGGTTCAAGTGCACTGGCCCTGGGCACTGAGGATGGCTCCCTGGAGCCTCCACCTCAGGCATTAAAAAAAGCTCCTTTGCGAGCATGGCCCCTGATGGGCAGAATATCAACCCCAGAGAGGGATTGCTGGGTGAATCCTGGTCAGGGCATATGTGGGAACCTGTCTCCCTATTTCCCCTCCTCTCACTTGGAAAAGAAGAAAATAAAATTTAAAATAGAACTGCAATTTCCCTAAGAAATATTCCAAAGAAACCCAAAACACTAATTTGAAAAAATGTGTGCACCCCTATGTTCACTATAGTGTTATTTATAATAGTCACTATAGTTAATTTTCAAACACAACAAATCTTACATGGGGATTTCTTTTTTAAAAATATATATAGGTTAAAATATGAAAAGTCACCAAAGGAGGACAGTTCTACTTTTCAAGTCATATCTTAAGATTTAAATATATCTATTATTAAGAAAAACATTTATTATTATCATTCTATTGGACAATCTTTGTTTAAAGTAAAAATCCTGAACCAATAACTATTTCATTTTATAAAGCAAAGTTAACCTTCTATTTTGTCCTAGTAATATAAAAACATTTATGCAATCAACTCATTAAAACAAAACTTAAACCTAATTTCCTACTTCAATGTATGTTGACATCATGCTTATAAAAAAACAGAAAGTTTTGCTAAAATATGTTAAAAGATAAAACAAGAAAAGAATTATATGTATGCTAATGGGAAAACTTCTTCTGCCCCTTTCCAAGGTGCTATAAGGTCTTGTCTATACTGCTTAGCAATTCTATCTCACATAATCCTAAAATTGTATCTATATATCTTTGTTCAGGAGTATACGCACGTGATTGTCTTTGCAGCTAGAAGTTCTTATATTACCAAGTCCTTTATGCTTTTTTCCCCTTCAATCCTAAAGCTTTATTCAAATATGAGAAAAAAATGTACTTTTATAAAATATAAGGAGTTGAAAAGTTTAAGACAAAATTCATCCTTTAATATTTTGGTTATAGGCTTAAATTTTTATCATTTCTATTACTTTAAGATGTTGAGGCCCTGGCTGGTGGCTCATGGATAGAGCATCGGACCGCCATATGGATGCCCCGGGTTTGTTTCCCAGTCAGGGCACACAGGAAAAGCAATCACCTGTTTTTCCCACCCCTTCTCCTCCTGCAGCCAGTGGCTTGATTGGTTTGAGCATGGCCCAGGGAGCTGAGGATAGTTTCATTTAAGCACATCAGCTTCAGGTGCTAAAAATAGCTCAGTACTTGAGCATCAGCCCAAGATGGGGATGCCAGGTGGATCCCAGTCAGGACACATGTATGAGTCTGCCTCACTATCTCCCCTTCTCCTCTCATCTGAAACAACAACAATAACAAAAATGTTAAAAGCTGAAAGTTTCCCTCTTAAAAATACAGAACAATATAACGTGTGTCTGGGCCATTAAAGTACCTTTTCCAAAAGGCCATGGCAGTCTCTACAGGCAAAATAATAATGCATTTGTGTGAAGCCTTGAAAGTAAGGGAATCTTTTATTGCTCAGTAATTCCAATAATTTTTCACATTTAATTTTGAATATTAAAAACACTCAAATTACTCTTCTCTCTCTAATGACAGATTTCAAAAGTAAAAATAGTAAAAACCATGTTGGTATTACTATGGCAGCTGATTACTCAAAGAGTGCAACTCTGCCTCCATACACTTGTCATTTATAGCAGAAATCTAAAAATGTTCACAACCCTATGAGACTGAATTGATTATTATCAAGTATCAATGACTATAACTCTGATAATTTGCAACTAGTCCCTAAAACCTGATTAGGTATTCTAGGGAACATTCACAGAATAATATCCCTATGTTACAGTTCCACAAAGAAGTGCAAAAAAAGCCACAAGCAATGTAGGAAGAAGAAATACTTGTTAGCTTTTTTTAATATTAGAAATATTTGAAGTACTATAAGCAATGAAGATAAAAACTTCATAAACTTCCATTACATACATTTATATTTATAGAGAATTTGTAACATTATTCTGTTCAGAATGTAGTTTTAGAAATTAGGAATTATTATTCTAGATGTTATTGTAGTACTGTTTATGATTTTTAAAGAAGACTTTATCTTTTAGGATTACCTACTGAAATATTTATGGATAAAATGAAATGATATTGGGCAGTAATTTCAAAAGGATCCAACATCAGGTAAAGAGAACTTGGTTGGAAAATAGATGAAATAATATTGGTCATGAGTTGGTAATCGATGAATTTGGTGATGGGTACATGATAGCACAATGGACATCATTACATTATTCTCTCAACATCTGTGCATTTTCCAAAAGAAAAAGCTTTAAAAAAGGCACAGTTTTTAACCTTCATCAACCTAAGATTAAAGCCTCAAAGTCAGTATTGTACAGAGTTGATTTATTGCAATATTTCCCACCAACCAAAAGGAGAGGGAAAACAACAAGTTATGTGAATTCAGTGGCAGTTAGTAATGTGAACTCTGCTAGTGATTTAAATACACATCAATTTCACTTTTAATTTTGTGGCAAACAGGTCCTAGCATTCTAATACAATGACTGCCAGAGTTCATAATAACGTTTTAATTAATCTCTTCTGAAGTCACTTGAATTTACCATTGATGGGTCACTAGCTCTAGCTATTCCTATTTCTTCTTCTAACATTATATATCATTACCATAGTATATACAAAGTTGAAAAAATAGTTTATGCATTAAATTTGAGGTTGTAGGTACATTGATTTTTAAATCAAAACTAAAGCATCCTAAGACGAAAAATACGCAATATATTATAGATTTGTGCAACAGAGGTAGTAATTGAGAACACAGATTTACATACACTATTCTTCCTTACTAAATACTAAACATAATTTTGACTCCTGCAGAAACAGAATACAAGTTCAGAATATTGAAGCTTAGGACATGCACCTACCACTTGTCCATTGTGCGGGTTCTTATGAGCATACGGAGGTCCACGGATATGATTCCACATCTGACCGGAAGTCATAGCAAAGACTATACACTGAAAGACAGGTGCAATATGTTTCTACTACAGTAATAATCAGGCTCATTTTGTTAATATTACACAATACAACTTATGCTATTTTACAAAAAGTAGAACTAAAAGTACAATGTGATAACATACCAGGGAGACCATTGCCCAACCAGTCTTATTATAGATGAACTCCAAGTTGTTCCTTCTTAAATAGAGCAAACCACCAACAAGTGACACTAACAGGGCCAAAGCAATGGTGCCAGAGTAGTTGGGCGGTCTGAAGACTCGAATCTGCAAAAAGGCAATGAAAATTTTAAGTGAAAAAAAAAAAAACTAGTTTTTTTCCCTCGACCATGTCCTAAGTCCTTCCAATCTTCAATACAAATAATTTAGAAAGGGGCCACCATACTTTTCACACCTGGCACTAACATTCTCTTTACTCTTTACAAGTCAAAAATATATACGTTAAAACATCATGGCTAAGTAAAAAGCCTTGCTCTTCATTTTAGGTGAATACAGTTAAAGATGCAAAACCTGCTTATCTTCAACCCAGAGCTGTTCCGATTAATCCATGGAACAGGGGATCATCTGGTAAAGTATAACAGTGGGATGGGGGTATAATATTTGTATTATTACAAATTGGGACTTTTTTTAAAAGGCTTTTTAAAAACAGCTTTATTTAGATATAATGCATATACCAATTCACTATTCAAACTGGACAAGTCAATGGATTTTAGTATAATCACTGATATGTGTACCATCACTACAGTATTAGAAAATTTGAATCATTTCCAAAGGAAGTCCTATAGCATTTAGCATTCACTGCCTTCTTCCTTTTACCCTCCACCCTAAGCAACCACTAACTTTCTGTCACTATAGATTTACCTGTTCTTGACTTTCATAAAATATGTGGTCTTTTGTATTGGGTTTCTATCCCACAGCATAGTGTTTTCAAGGTTTATCCTTGTAGCATGTGTCAATATTTCATTTATTTTTATGGGTGAAAACTCCATTGTATGCATATATGACATTTTTTTTACCCATTAATCAGTTGATGGTCACTGGGCTGTTTCTACTTTATAGCTATTATGAATAATGCTGCTATAAATATTTATATACTTTCCTCATAGAAATGTTTATTCAGATTCTTTACCCATTTTTTAAAAAATTAAGTCATCTTTGTATTATTAAGTTGTAAGAGTCCAATATATATAATAGATGTAAGTCCCTTATGAGAAAAATGATCTGCAAATATTTTCTCCCATTCTGTGAGTGACTTTTCACTTTCATGATATGCATTAAAGTATAAGAACTATTTTTCAAAAGTGGACAAAACTGGTATGAACTCATGAATTCCACAGTACGTACAGATCTTGATTCTAATAATGTTCACCCCTAAAAGAAAACAAGACTCCAAAGAGAGATGGCTAATAGAGTATTGGAAAGGGTAGACAGGTAGATGCAAGATGAGCCTGAAACCAAGCAGCTGGAGGTATCACAGTCCCTGACCTCAAATTTTACTACAAAACAGTACCACCATGGCAAAAAACAAAAACAAAAACAAACCAATGGAACAAAATTGAAGAGCTCAGAAATAAACCCACACATATATGGGCAAAGCATGTTTTGAGAAACGAGGCAGAAGCATACAATAGAGAAAGAAAAGTCTTTTTAATAAGTGGTATTTGGAAAATTGGAAAGCCACATACAAAAGAATGAAACTAGACTGTTGACACCATACACAAAATTAACTCAAAATGTTTTAAAGAATTAAATATAAGACATGAAATAAGAAAACATAAGTACTAAACTTTGGATCTTGGTCTTAGCGAGGTTTTTGTGAACTCCACCCAAAGGCAAGGGAAGTAAAGGCAAGAACCAATGAATGGGACTAGATCAAACTAAAAGTTTCTGCACTGCAACAGAAACAATCAACAAAACAAAAAAAGTCAACCAACCAAATAGGAGAAGATATTTGCAAACAGTACCTCCATTAAGGGGCTAATCTCCAAAATACATAAAGGACTCATACAACTCAAAAACAATAAAAAAAATCCAATTAAAAATGCACAGAGGACCTGAACCCAGACTTTTCCCAAGAAGGCATGCAAATGGCCAACAGATATATGAAAAGATGCTCAACTTCAATAGTTATAAGGGTAATACAAGTCAAAACCACAGTGAGATATCACTTCACTCTTGTGAGTATGGCTATTTTCAAGACAAGCAATAACAAGTGTTGGGGGAGACGACGTGGAGACAAGGGACCACTCATACACTGCTGGTAGGGATGTAAACTGGTGGGGACACTATAAAAGTTCATCAAAAAATTAAAAATAGTGATACTACATGACCCTATTCTGTGTCCTTCTTCTGGGTATCAATCTGAAAAAATTTGTTAAGACTTATTCATAAAGATATACATACCCCTATATTCACTGCAGCACTAGTCATAATAGCAAAGCCATGGAAACAACCTAAGTATCCTTCAACTGATGATTGGGTAAACAGGATATGGTACATATATACAATGGAATACTACCTAGTCATAAAAAAGATTAAATATTGCCATTTGTTACAGCATGGATGGATCTGGAGAGTATCGTGCTAAGTGAAATAATTCAGATGGAAAAGGACAAGCATCATATGATTTACACATTTGTGAAAACAGGAGCAAACTCATAGGCAGAGACAATAGTATGGTGGTTATCAGAAGGGAAGGGGGCTGGGGAGGATGAAGAGGGCAAAGGGGGTCATAATAGAGTAACAGAAGGAGAGGAGATTTCCTGTGGTGAGCACACAATGCAATATACAAATGATGTATTATAAAATTGTATACCTGAAATTTAGATAGTGTTATTAACCAGTATTACTCCAATATATTTAGTTTAAAAAAATAAAGACTTGATTGGGACACTTGAAACCATGCTAAAACAATATATTAAAAATAAAAATTTTAAATTAAAAAAAAATCACGTGATTTCCTCTTTAAAAAAATTTTTCTCAACTATATCCTTAAGTTAAATTACATAAAGACATACTGTTAGAATAATTATACCACTTATAGTCCCAAGAACTGTATGCATGTGGCATTTTCTTTCTCGCATGGCTCGTGAAAATGGGTGTTATCCCATTTTTATTTGCTCAAAGAATAAAAATAATACATCTTGCTTTTTAATTAGAATTTCTTTGATTATCAATACCATTCAGCATATTTTTTAGCCTCTGAAATTACTTTGTGCCTAACTCATACTCTTTTATGGTTTTTAAAAACACCATTTAAATTCACCTAACTCAGTCAAAGTTTAGCTTACCCCAATAGAGTTCAGACTGTTTTCCCTAAGCAATGAAAAATGCTGCATAGAGTGATTTAAAAAAAATCCTGTGGCCTTCTTACAATGCTCTAACAAACCAAGCTAATTAGTCTCTCGTTGAAACTGCGGGGAATGAAAACATACATGAACATCCGTTCTGTCAGCAATCCACTTGGCTAGTTGTTCAGCTGCAAATCCGATTCGCTGAAGGTCAAAAGTATCAGCTCTCTTTGGTCTGCCTTTTGGAGGAAAATGCATGAATGTAGGAGCAGAGTTCATGTTGAGCTATAAAACATGAGACAAAAAAGAAAATACTAAATATAGCATAATCCTAAAAATCTTTATATATCAGTAAACTAACAATTCACATTTTTTTTCTGCATGAATTTTGGAAATACAGCATTTATTATGAAAACCCAAATGGCTTTCCAGAACTTAATTGCTGTTTTATTCACCTTAATGCACTACAGGATAAAAAAAGAACTTAGAAATTTGGCTGTTTGCTGAACCTTCACATTTAACATACATCATTTATATTCTGAGCTGTATCCCCTATATTTTATCAGCCATTCCATCTTATTTTGAATTCTGTAGTTGGAGTAAAGAATGAATTAATTCAAAGTACAAACAGAAATATTATAATATGGCAGTGCCTGGACTGTTTCAGTTCTTAAGCAGTTATTAAAGAAAAAGTACTGGTATTTTATGAACAATATAAATATATATATTATGGATTAAATTTCAAAGTATAAATAGATTGACTATTCTATTAGACTTTAAAAACTTTTTTAAAAATGGGGACTATAACAGAAAACATCATTTTTGTTTTAAACAACTTGAATTTACCCAATTATAGCAGAAATCCACAATGATAGTATTTTCTTGTTCAATGTTTCTATTAAGTCAAATGTTTTGAAATGGTTATATCTCACTGTTACTTTCTAAAGGCAATTTCTATGTGAAAAGTGTACTGAGTAAGCTACTAGCATGGTATAAATAGTGTTTATTAACAATACAATATCTAAAAACAAATATTAGATTAATTTGTATTGAGGAGTAAACTGCAAAAATATATGTACAGATTAAATTGATGCTGCCCAGGGATTATGAAAAATGTCATAAATTAAAAGCCAACAGGTTTTTCTCCCTGACTTGAACTATAGTTTAGCACTTCCCATAAAAAGAAAAATCAAATCAAATAACATACATTAGATCAGGGGTAGTCAGCCTTTTTATACCCACCATTCACTTTTGTATCTCTGTTAGTAGTAAAATTTTCTAATCACCCACCGGTTCCACAGTAATGGTGATTTATAAAGTAGGGAAGTAACTTTCCTTTATAAAATTTATAAAGCAGAGTTACAGCAAGTTAAAGCATATAATAATAATTACTTACCAAGTACTTTGTCGGATTTTCGCTAAGTTTGGCAGAATAAATATGTATAAAACAACTTACTATAGTTAAATCTATCTTTTTATTTATACTTTGGTTGCTCCGCTACCACCCACCATGAAAGCTGGAATGCCCACTAGTGGGGGGTAGGGACCAGGTTGACTACCACTGCCTTAGATGATGGCTGACATCAAGGTAAAGCTATAGCAGTACTAGCAGTGGGCTTGATGTCATGGACAGTTCATGTTTAAGTGGAACAACACACGATCACCAGTTCCTTTCTCCCTTGTGTTTTCTCCCACTCCAGTCTTCGTTCATGTGTGTTTCCCTGATAAATGTACTAGACATGCCTACAGTCCACCTGTAAATATAAATTTTCAAGGGAGTAAGTCCTTGCAGCAGAATCAGAAAACCTAAGCTAAGGCTTAAGAGCCTATGATTTTAGAGTTAAAACAATCATATAATTCAAAGCTTTCATCTTAATTAAAATGTACAAACCCCCCAAGGCTACCACAAAGCGGGATATAGCACAGACCTGATTTCCAGCCCAGACCTCCTCCTAATGCACCACGTTCATTAACACCTTGGCCCATGGTCAGGCACCGAGCCTCGGCCATTCCGTGGGAACCACATGCAATCGAAGTTACTTGCCCAGCAAGTCCCCAACATGCCAGGAATTGCCAAATTTCTGCACTTGTTATTCATACTGTATTCCGACAGCACAATATTGCTGACAGTGCTATAAACATCACTTTAGAGAGAGAACTTCAACAAAATGTGATTCAATAGTTAATGAGAAAGAAAACATAAGCATTAAAAATCTGTTAGTGGTTCTCAAGTAAAACAAAATATATACTTTTCCATTTTTTGTGGGTTTTAATTCCCCATTAAAATCATTAACTGCTATAACTTTGTTGCATTTCTGCATTTTAAAAGGAAACTCTTAATGCTAAGCCGGGGCTGGGTTTGGAAAAGACAGAAGAGTACCATACTCGTAATTCTGCTGAACCAAGTTAACCTGAGGAAATTTTCAATTAAAAACAATCTTGGCTTTGACTCTCATCTCTACGCCAAACTTTAAAAAGTGCTTAAAGCATACATAAGATTACATCTAATAACAGAGCTACCGGGTTATCTGCTGGCCGCCTGCGTCAGCACCAGCACAGACACAGGGCTACTTGGTCCCTCCCGCTGAACGCGGAACTAGCTGCCAACAGTTTAAAGATGGAGAAATTTTGTACAGAAACTCCTTGTTGGCTCTCTCCTTGAGAAACCAGATCTATCTACACGTGGTATACATTCCTTCAATCCAGAACTGAGCTGTGCCCCACTGAGGTCAAGCCTGTCCCCTCCTGTTGCTGCCGTGCCCACCCACACCACTCTGCTTCCTCCACCATGACACCGAGAATCAGCTGCACGCTTTTACTTCCTAGAGTAGTCAGGAGAAAAGGGAAGTGTGAGTGGCTCCATTAAAGATTTACTCTTGTAAAAGACCAAGAAAGATTACATTGTAATAAATATAGGAGACAGCATATTTATTTCTGCAAGTGAAGAAATAATGTGTTTAATACAGTATGTGTATATACAAAGACACAATCATGAAATGAACTAATCCAACCTACTTTGTTTAGTTTACAGCCTGCCCAGGACAGACACTGGGCTTGAAGCTCCTGCTCTAGCAGTAGGATTGGATCTAGATGACTATTTCCTATATGGTAAAGAGGATTCATGTGTAAAATGAGTAGCACTTCTGCCTGATGATCTATCTCTAAGGCCAATTCTGAGATTCTATAGGGACCTACAAATTTTAGAAAAATATATCTGCTTCTTATGGTACTGTAATTTTCCTTCATAAGGCTATTTGAAGTTATGTAATTTCTGTATGCTTTTCTTTATTATCATCATATTATTATTAGCCCCATAGTCTGTAAACTCCTTATGGGGAAGAATTGTGCATGCTTTTCTCGCCAATTCATTGCTCCTGTAAGTGTAGGGACTCAATATCTCCTGAATAGATAAACAAAAATAAACATCCCAAAATGCATATAAATGGATGGAGGAAGAAGTAAGTGAAGAATACTAAAAGAAAGACCAAGGATAAAAGGTTCTCAAAGCAAAAGATAATTTATCTTATTCAACAGGAACTCAGCAAAGATGAAGAAAAAATCAATCTGGAAGCAAATAAGCAAAAAGCCTCACTAATGACCCATTTATAATGAGTGAGCTAGATTCTTTACAGAACTAACTGCTCTTCCATGAGCTAGTAAAGCATCATGCCAAAAAGGGTCATATGTGAGAAAAATAAACTAGATCAAGATAACCAAACTAATCATTGCCTGGTACTGCAGTAAGTTTTACTTGTGAAAGGCACGTAAAACTTATCAAATAGTAATAAATATAAAATATAATGACCACAAGGCAACAGCATGATTAAGAGGTAGAGCTCTGGGAACCAGACTGCTAAACTCAAATTCTAGCCCCATATGACACTAACTTCATAACCCTGAACAAGCAACAACCAGCTCTGTCCTAATGTCCTGATCTGTGAACTAGAGATAACACTATCTTTCTCAGTGGATCAGTGTGAAGCTAAACAAAAGATTACATTTAGAAAAGTTCTTGGAATATAAGTGCACGATGGTAACGATGATGATGACACAAACATGACAAAATTGATGACAACTAGTATTCTTATCCACAATGCAATGCTTTGCTCTTTAGAGAATGCTGTAAATGACCATGCATTAGTCTGCTCAGGTTTGTGGTGAACAGACTACCAAAGGCAGTACAGCTTAAACAACAGAAGCTTACTTCCTCACAGTTCTGGAGGCTGAAAGTCTAAGACTAAGGTCAGGATGGTTTGTTGTTAGTCAGCTCTCTCTTCCCGGTTGGAAGAAGGTCACCTTCTTGCTACCTCTGTCCTCCCATGGCCTTATCTCTGTGTACATTCCTCCTGGAGTCTCTTCCTACACACCAGAAGTGGGATGTGCTGTTCTCCTTAGACACCAGTTTAAGGAGGTAATTGGCATTAAATGAGGAACTATTATATTAAGGTCTCATCCTTAGTACCTCATTTAACCTTCCTCCTTAAGGTCTCTATCTCCAAAAGCAGTCACATTGGAGCTTAGGGCTTCACCATACAAAATTAGGAGGGACATAATTCAGTTCACAATAGAGAACAAACACTTTTAAATATTTAGTATTTTATATATGAAATTACCTACATCAGCCATATTTAAGTACAACTTACACTGAATTCTATATAAAATTTCATAAATTTATGCATGATGCTACCTTAAATCACGTAAGATTAAATATTAAAATAAGGGTAATGCCTGTAAATTGCCACTGTATGCTGACCGAACATACTTCCTCCATAATCAAAAGTTAAAATGTGTTTACCGTATTCATGGAAGTGGCAAAACTATTTAATAATAAAAACAACATTAGCTGTATTTTTTAATTTTTTATTTTTATTTTTTGTATTTTTCTGAAGCTGGAAATGGGGAGAGACAGTCAGACCGACTCCCACATGCGCCCGACCGGGATCCACCCGGCACGCCCACCAGGGGCGACACTCTGCCCACCAGGGGGCGATGCTCTGCCCCTCCGGGCGTCGCTCTGTTGCGACCAGAGCCACTCCAGCGCCTGAGGCAGAGGCCAAGGAGCCATCCCCAGCGCCCGGGCCATCTTTGCTCCAATGGAGCCTCGGCTGCGGGAGGGGAAGAAAGAGACAGAGAGGAAGGAGAGGGGGAGGGGTGGAGAAGCAGATGGGCGCTTCTCCTGTGTGCCCTGGCCGGGAATTGAACCTGGGACTTCTGCACGCCAGGCCAACGCTCTACCACTGAGCCAACCAGCCAGGGCCTTAACATTAGCTGTATTTTAATGACATCAAATAATTTATTATAACTACTATTATATAAATATTTATTAACTTATTCAATATATGGTATTTTTATTTGGCAAGCAAAATGTATCAACCATACCAACTCAACTAAATATATTAGCAAAATAAAATATAACTTTTACCTGTTGAAAAACATCTGTCCCCTCATCATAGTCCACCATACTGAAGAAGAGTTTGTTACAGAAAGCAGATGAATAGCGCCAGGAGTTAGCCAGTATTTGGTATTCTTCATTAGCTTGTCTGATAAGAATAATAGAGCAAAAGAGAAGCACATAAGTCAGTATTCAAGCATTAACAAATCTGTTAATAAATCAGGTAATTCTAGGAAAAGAGCTGGTCAGTTTTTGTATAGAAAGTAAGCTAAGAATATCTTTTATATTTTTAAATGGTTGTAGAAAATAAAAAGAATCTTCCTATGATATGTGACAATTATATATAATTCAAAATTTATCATTTGTAAATAAAGGTTTACTGCTACAGAGCCACAAAAATTCATTCATTTACGTATTTTTTTCTGGTTGTTATTGTGCTATAGAAGGGCAGAGTTGAAGAGCAGTAACTGAAACTGTATGGGCCAAATGCCCATCCTGGCACTTTAAATAAAGCTTAAGAACTCTTATTCTAGAGGATAAAATAATTTTGTGGCATTTTCTATCTATCTATAATTTAAATCTTCTGATAATTTTTAGTAAAAAGCATAGAGCTATTTTTAAAAATATTTACAATTCATTTAACAAAGAAACAATCATGACAACATATTTTAAAATAAGTAGTTATACTGCACCTTTATATATTCCATTTGTAAATTTTAAAAATCCCATTTATATAAAAATCCATTTACATTCAAACCTAAAAGTAAGCAAAAAAGCACAAAGAAGCAAATGGAACAAATAAGCCCTCCTCCTACAGCATATTTACTTTTACTTTAAATTAAATTCTATTGGACGTTTTGTTGATTTTCCAGATAATAGAGCTTTCTATTTAGGTGTAGGGGTAGAATAGAACAGTGAAATGGTGTTGTATGAAGGATGTAAGCACAGTAATGGAAACAAACAAAAAAAGTAATTGCTAAAACATTAACAAAAAGACAGCTGATTATTCACAGGAGCTTTGGGGAGTCCATCTCCTAAAAATGGAAGTCAAAAAAGATGTACTTCCACAATAACAAAAAGAAGTAAAAGTCAGCTGCAGACCAGAGATTTCAAGAATATCTGGAAAAAAACAAATCTTAGGGTAAAAGTTGTGATGAAGGAAGCTACAATCTCAAAGGAAACGGCCATGAAGGACAAAGCTAGGAAAAATCCTGGATCAGAAGCAGCAGAGACGCTGGGTCTGAGATTTCATCTTGTTAACAAACTAGCCTGTCCTGTTTCCTGGATGCTGGCAGAAGGCATGAGACTCCTGGGTCAGAGACAAAGGACATTATTACTCCATGTTCGTTTGCATCGATTCCCTATGCCTCCAAGTCTCACAAGGTGATCTGAAAGGTCCTTTGAGAAGGCCTGCACACACAGCTGACTGTTACCAGCGGGGGATACCAAGTCTGAGGGGCTTTTATAGTAACTGATAACAAAATTTGTGCTATGTTCAGTGGGAGACATGATCACACTCTTTAGGGTTTGTCAGAACACGCGGGGATGTTTGGGGGCCATGGCAGACTGCTTCTCCCAAATGTATTCACACACACACACACAAAGCACAATGTCATGTAAAAAGTGAAGAAAAGAGAGAACTTTTAAATTTTAAATATAACTGTTCAAATTAAATACCAATATCAGAAGATGGAATCCAGTAAAATTCACAAACAAAAAATGTTACAAGAGGACTATATTGGGGGAAAGGAAGAGAAAGGAATGTATCGATTTAATCCAATATATACAGTTTTCAAACAGGAAGAGACTCAGAGAAAGGAGAGACAAAATGAAGAAAATATTTATGGAAACATTAACACAATTCAAGTGAATTAAGTCTTCAAATGAAAAGTATTTCCTAGGTTCTGAATAATAGGAATAAGAAAAGACCAAAACCTAGCCGTACTGTAATATTTCAGAACATTATAAATAAAAGGAAGACCCTAAAAGTTTTCAAAGAAAAAAATATGTAACAAAGAGTAACAATGACAATGGGAGTGGATTGGTTATTAGCAACACTAGATTCTGGCAGAAAACGTAACGATTTCTGCAGAGTTCTAACAGCATGTTATTTTCAATCTAGAATTCTATATTAAGCCAATCACTTAAGTTTAAAATAAACATGTTCTAAGAAAAGTAAGCAATGGGAGATTACCTTCAGGTATAATTGATAGAAAGGTAATACGAATGAAAAACTAAGAAAACTTAACACTGTGATGATGCTCTATCTCCATGGGAAAAGGGAACTAGAAGGATGGTAAGGTAGGAAGGGCCAGGATGTGTAAGAGCTGTGATCCAACTATGGAGCTATGAGGGACACACAGACACGACTTGATCTGAACTTCCAGATGAAGAGAATAGATTCTAAGCAATCATTAGAATCAGAAAGAGTTGGAAGGCACTGAGACTAAAGTAAGTAAGACATTTGGACCCACAACAAGAAAAACAACCAAGTGAACATAAAAGGCAAGGACTCAATATGAAGCAAATGAAAACGGATTATAATTTTGACTTTTTGATGATGAAAAAGGTTAATTACTTTGAACATTTTTTAGTGGAACCAGGGTCATAAACACTGGCACTGTAGAAAAGGAACCAGAATCATAACCTACTACTTTCCAGTCAATGCTGTTTATGGGGAAATAATACAAATGCTATTACCTTTGAACTTTCTAAATAACCCTATATACAGAGCACAGATGTAATTAAAGCTACAGTCACAGCGTGGGTGCTATCAACGATGACAATGCAGAAGGACAGTGAACAGGACTTTGCAGGTGAAAGGAGAAGAGGCGACAGGGAAGGGTGCACGTGCTAATCTTCATGTTATCAATTAGGGGACCAAGAGATAGCATTTATAGTTAATGGACAAGAAAGAGAAGGATGCTATTTTTTTTTTTAAGAGAGAGAGAGGAGTGAGAGAGAGAGACAGAGAGAGAAGGGGGAGGAGCAGGAAGCATCAACTCCCATATGTGCCTTGACCAGGTGTTGGGCGGATAAAATGTATTATGCTCACTTTGTTAAAGATGCCATCGCCCAGGTGATATTAATGTGTGTTGGGGGCAGGCAGGATCATTGTAGCCTGGGGCTTGGTTTTGGGATTAAGCCTTTCCCACCCTTTTTGATGTAGGGTGGTACAATCCAATCATGCCTCAGAGAAGTGACTTTGTATTAGAGACTTCCCTATTTTGTATATTGGATTAGAGGTTGTGAAGCTACACTATAAAATAGGGGTAGAACGGGAACTTGCTTTCTTGGTTCCTGAGATTATCATTAGAAGAGAGAGCAGAGGAGAGCAGAGAAAGGCCACGTGGAGGAGGCCAGGAAAAGCAGCCAAGATGGTGGAGTGCTGAGTGAGATGCCAGTTTGTACAGAGTTTGTATCTGGGATAAGGCAGGAGATGGGGAACTGAGGAGAAGAAGGCTGGTGAGCTAGAAACCTTTGATTCTAGGAAACTCGGATAAGTCAGTGGCTTTGTGAGCACTGAGTGTTACTGGGTTTTGGAGCCCAGTGTGTATTTTTACTTGCCCGCCGGGTGCAAGGTAGGATTAAAGGCTATGGCCCACCAGTTTTTGGCTCCATGGTTTCTTTACCGACTGTCCGAATCCAATGCGAACCTGCATGAGTCGGGCTGTTTTGATAGTGGCCGTGGCTTCTGGCTTTACACCAGGCAAGCCCAAGGTTTCGAACCGGCGACCTCAGTGTTCCAGGTCGACACTTTATCCCACTGCACCAGCACAGGTCAGGCCGAAGGATGCTTTTTATTGTTAGAATAACAAGAGGCCCTGAGCAATTGGCTCAGTGGTAGAATGTTGACCCGGCATGTGGGGGTACCGGGTTCGATTTCCGGTCAGGGCACACAGGAGACCATCTGCTTCTCCACCCCTCCACCTCTCCGTTTTCTCTCCCTGTCTCCCCTCACCTCTGGCAGCACTGGCTTGACTGATTCAAGTGTGTTGGCCCCAGGCACTCAGGATGGCTCCGTGGAGCCTCCCCTCAGGAGCTAACTACAGCTCGGCTGTAGCATGTCCCCAGACGGGCAGAGCACCGGCCCCAGACACAGGTTGCCAGGTGGATCCCGGTCAGGACACATGCGGGAGTCTGTCCCTCTATCTCCCTTCCTCTCACTTAAATAAAAAGAAAAAAAAAAGGAAAAGAAAAGAATTTTAAAAAGCTATAAAAATAAGAGGTGGGATGAGTTAAATCCTCACCTATCATAGCAAGAAACGTAAAGATTGAGTCTTTATATGAAATGGATATGAGTATTATGAAATATTGTATAAGAATAAGATTTAAAGATATGAAAAAATCACAAGAAGAAAATACAAAGGGATAATAGTGATTACCCGTGGCCAAGACTGCGGGTGAGCACAAGGGCTAGGGAATGTAGTCGTTCACTGTAGGCCCTTTTTGTAATTACCAAGGAGCACATGATATTGCTGTGATTAAAATATATATATATATATTTAAGAGGGCTAAATATGAACAGGGCAATAATCTGAGGTCATTCAGCATAAAGTAAAGACCTTAAGTGCATCACCTTATTAGAGTATGGCACAAAAACTGATTACTGGAATCATTAGCCTAGGATTACATTGCACTCAGTAAGTAGAAAATTAACTTATATATTTTTAGAATATGTTCAATGAAAAGAGTTACAAACTTTTAACGTCTTGGTGGTTTAAATAAGATTTAACACATTATAACTCACTGACGAAGTATTTTTTAAGCACCTCGTCGTAAAAAGAGAGCTAATCTCCAAGGTCTCTGTTCTTGAGTTGGTTTTTTAGTGGGAAGATGTAACAAACAACCAAATAAGTACATAAAAGTAATTAAAAGCTAAAATATACACTGAATGAAAAATGCATGGAATGGTATTACAGAAATAAGGAGGACCTACTTTGATGGTGAAGTCACAGAAGGCTTCTCAGAGGAAGTGACAGTGAAGCTCACAGCCCAAGGAGGAGAAAAGCCATCAATGAACAGAGCTGGAGAATGGACCCTGCAGGAGCAGGAGCGGCCAGCACAGGGGCCTGAAGAGGGCGGGGCTGAAGGTGCTGACAAAGGGGGCTGTGGTGTGAACAGGAACACGCTCGTGTGCGAGAGGAATACACACAGAGCGCAGCACACACCCTCCTTCGTCTGTGTAAAACTGCCTCGCGGCTCCTCTCCAGATACTAAAATCTAGTCAGAGCTGAAGGCTCCAGGAGTCCAAAACTCTGATCTGGTTTTTTGTCACGGGAGTACAATATTACTGGTAAGAACCCATCACTGATTTTCAAAGAAAAAAATGTATAATAACTTCATACAGTGACAATAAAGTAGGTCTGAACCTCTTTGCACACTAATAAACACTAAGAGACCATGTTACCTCAAAAAATCTCCAAAAGAATGGCAATCCAATTAAGAAAATGGTATTTTACAGAAAAAAAATATTTTACACACAAAATATTTTAACTTTGAAAATGTAATAGAGAAAGAAAATTGGCAAAATCTGACATTTCTGTTATAATATTGTAAGAAACGAGAATACTTCATTCGGAAAAATATGCAGGAAGAGAAGAATGAAATTTTGGTATTCAACATCAGTGTACAGCATCTAATGGAATGACATAAAGCAGAGATAATGCTGAATTTCTCTCCCTCACAATGTTAGAACCTAGCACAAAACTACTAAACTCTACTTGGTATACATTCGAGACTCATTAGTTCACTCCACACACACACATTAGTGCCAGCAATGCGTCAGGTAACGCAGGAGTGAATAATGTGTGCGAGGTCCTTGATCTCAGGGAGAACAAAGGCCAGTGAGAAAAGAGAGGCCCCACACAAGGAATCACAAGGTTTCAGATGATCCTAAGCACTCTGAAGAAAATAATAAAATGTGGTCAAGAATACTGATGAGTCAAAGAGCATGAATTCATTTTGCCTTCAAACTCTGTATTCCATATCATCCAAATATTCAGCTTAACTTCCCAACAATCAATATATCCTCTGTTCCAAAATCCTAGGCTAGATCCCCCATACCCTGGCCACCATCTACTATCTGTCTCCATGGACATGACCAGGCTCAAAGAGCGCTCTATTTTACAACATCCCATGTCCATTCTCTAAGCATTCAAGCACCGAATCCTCTGCTTTGAATGGCCTCTCATCTTTCAAAAGCTTGCTCAAAAACTACCCCTCCTTCAGAAGTCATTCAAATCTCTACACATACCCTAACTGTTAAGGCAACTAACCGAAATGAAAACTCTCAGTTACTGTGCAGTACTACTTATTTTATGCATGAATCTGGACTGTTGATGCATATTATGTTTATATACTGATTGAGCAATGGCTAGCACCTGGTAGAGAACAGGCATTTAATAAAGTTTAATGATGGTAATGATGAATGGTATACTTTCCTAAACAGTCAATATTACCACTTATACACTAAAGCTAAATATCACTAAATTAGAGATTCTGAACTCTGGAGAGTTTGACTAAAGCCCACTTAGTCGAATTTAAGTCCCAGGATAATGTCTGTTGTAAGACCGACTTGCTTTACTTTATTAGTGGTCTTAGGAAGAATAAAAATAAACACTTGAAGGCTATGTACCATCACAAATAAATGCTATTTGTTAAAGAAACAATGGTCATGACTTGAGTGGTTGTAATGACTAAATCATCATCTAATATCATGTTCTTAATGTCAATTTCATATGCAAATATAGATAGGCCTTAATCATCAATGATATTTATCATTTTAATATGTGCTGCGATAATAAAGTTGCACCTGTAAGAAGCTTGTTAGAAAAAGGAATAGACACACACACACTATTGCATAAGTAAGATACAGACATTAAAGAGTGCAGATCACAGGTGCCACATGGCACACACAGAAGGATGAGATCGCAGTGGCCGGGGCTCCTGGACAAAGTGTAAACGGAAAATGTAAAAAATAGCCAGAAAAGAGCAAAAGGATTTAAGTTATAAGCAAGAAATGACAGAGTGAGAATATTAAGTTAACAGAAGCAATATAAACAAGGACTCCCAAGTCTGAAATATGTGTTATGTATTCAAATAACAGAATATAAGATTCACATCAGAAAATAAGAAGAGACTGGAAGCTCTCTTCTGGTAGAAAGATAAATCAGTTCTTGACTTTATTCTGTAAAAGTGAACTAAGAGGTGTATTTTGAAGGACGTGGATAATACAAAATGCTAATTAAGCAAGCTGTATCTGGCCACAGTATGTAAAATATATTGGAGGAGGAGAGAATAAGTGTTTGAAAACCACTTAGAATGTTACTGTAATGATCTAGCTGGAAAACATATGAATCTACTTAAACAGACTGGCAATCTTCAATCTTTTCCATCCTTTGGCATACAAACCAATTACTGAAGTTCTGCAGCACACCAAAAAATGTATTTTTTGCTGATCTGACAAAAAAAAGGTGTGTGTGTGTGTGTGTGTGTGTGTGTGTATGTGTGTGTGTGTGTATTTTGGTGACAGAGAGAGAGTCAGAGAGAGGGACAGAGACAGACAGGCAGCAGGAAAGAAGAGATATCAGAATCATCAATTCTTCCTTGCAGCACCTTAGTTATTCACTGATTACTTTCTCATATGTGCCTTGGCTGGGGGGCTACAGCAGACTGAGTAAGCCCTTGCTCAAGCCAGTGACCTTGGGCTCAACCTGGTGAGCCTTGCTCAAACCAGATGAGCCCGCGCTCAAGGTGGCCACCTCGGGGTCTCAAACCTGGGTCTTCCGCATCCCAGTCCAACGCTCTATCCACTGTGCCACTGCCTGGTCAGGCAAAAAAAAGTATAATTTTGATTCATTCACATCAGACAGCTATTGCTGTGTTGGCTGCTGTAATATTTTTTTTTAATTTGACAATCTAAGGGAAAAGAGGTTAGTACCCCTGACTCAACGGTCAGGTGTACTGCATGTTTTCAAAATTCTTGCGGCATACCAGTGTGCCAAGGCGCACCAGTTGAAAAGCACTGAAACAGACTATAAACGAAGCTATGACCTATTTCTTACATATTCTCCTTTAGAATCTGAGCACCAAAGTAACCAGCAAAATTTTCTATACTTCTTCTATCTGTTAATATATCTAGCTGGAAGGAGGATTTCAGGGGAGCCAAGCAAATTACATTTTTTTCCATGCAAATACAATACTTAGAGAAAATTTAATATTGACAAGGTAAATAGGGGTTTTCTTCTTTTGGGTATAATTTATTAGAAATAGAATCACTAAACCGATTTGTTTGTCCTTAAAGATAATTCAGTAAGCTTGAGAAATACTAATTTCAATGTTGATAATTATTCAGAGTATAAATGACTCATTAGAAAGAATCCAACCCAATAATAATAAACTCTGATCGCTAAAATTCACTCCATTTTAATTATCCCCTCTTAGTCCAACTTCTTAATGATTAATAGGGGAGAGTAGAATCCTAACTAAAGACAAATGAGAAATTTACGAGGTTCATGCACAGGTTGGTGTCAGCGTGGACTAATGAGCAAAGTAAGGCATCATGACTGCACACTTCAGACGTCACTGCCATCTAGAATGGAAATCGGAAAACCAAAAAATGTTCCAAATATTTAAATCACGTAAGTATATTTTGACATTGTTAATTAACAAAATCCCTTCTGGTAGCTCACAGGAATTTCAGAGGCCTACTTTGACGACCTTAGTGAATTCTTCTAATATGTCCACAAGCCGCCTGAAGAGGGCAGTCAAGGTGCACAGAAACAGTCAGGAAGCCTTGATGATGTAGCCGGCACAGTGCTGCTGAATCTCTTCTATTAAATCTCAATTTTTCATGATGGGCATAAGAAAAAAGTATTGGCTGATCCAAATGCTATAACTTTTTATATTACAATCATTTTTAAAGGCTATGTAAAACTAAAAAGGATCATTAACTCATCTGTAATTGTATACAATTAATATATTTCCCATGATGAATGTAAATTTATCCTTAATGCCCTTGAAGAGACTTTTAAGAAATATAGTTATTTTAATGATGATTAAAATCCCTATAAAGTCACAGATTTATATCAATATCTTTAAATATGCTTTTTATACTCATATTTATAATGAATTATATATGTATATAAATATATATTGAATGGTGATTCCAAAGAATGTCTTCATGAACACCCCAATTCATCCATTTCTATAGACAGTAATACATAGAGAGAGAGATAGAAAGAGAGATCTAGAGTGAGAAGAACCACTAATTACTTATGGTTCTGAAGAGAAAAACAAACCAACTGGTAAACTGCACCCTCCAGAAAGATTTTAACAGAGTGATTTCCCTCCGGGGGTGCTACACATACTAGGGACCCTCCTGGATACAATGAAATAGATTAAGTAGACCAGAGCCTCCTAGGAGCTGAGAAATGCACAGCTCACTACCACAGTGTCACTGATTCTACATAATGCACTACTTGATAAGATAAATTAAAGAGGCTGTTTTGCTAATATTTTCCTTTATATTAACCCCAAAGCCCAGGCCGAAGTAGAAAGTTGTTTTCTATAGAAAACAACTCAAACATATGTTATTCAGACTTATATCTTAAAGGAAAAATGGTATGAATATAAGAAATATTAAAATGCATATAACATGTATAGTTATAACTCAGTTCATGGGTCAACATGATTTTTGTTCTCTTTAAAAAAATGGTAACATCAACATATAAATGCTTCAAGGTTGTAAGCTAAAAAGATTCATAGTAAAGAAACAAAATTCTTCAGCCATTGTTCATTTGATACATTTAATAAATTTTCTAATCTCTCTCTCTCTATATATATATACTATGAATTTAAATATTATAACGTTTTTGATAAATATTTGTAGAAGTAAAAATAAAGAACAGATGAATGAATAAACAGATAAATCAATACAGTGCTTAGAAGGGGCAAAAGTGAGCAGAAAGAGCCAGGCTCTTGCCTTAATATATGTCAACCCATTAGGGAAACATTTATAATGTTAAATAATAAAAATCAAAACAACCAAATGAACAAGTTCAAAAAATGTAAATCTTGTTTATGCTAATATGCCCAACAATTATCATGATTTTCAAAAAATTATTTGTTGAATAAATAAATCAAAGCATTTATCACAAAACCTGACAAATTGAAATTAGGAAAGCATTAGCTCATACTTAAATCCTGCAGGATTACTCAACAAATCTATGCTTTAGCTTCCCATGGTAAAGAGTCTTCAGAGAACTTTGTTGTAAGGAATCAAAAAGGCAGACACAGATTTTAAAAACTGTGTCTCATGAGTCAGAGATTAGGTGCTTTCTACTTAACTGAGGCAGTCACCATCATCGTAACATTCACTGAAGTTCACAGTGTGCCAAGAACCCTTAGCTACATCTATGTCATTTCATCTTCACAAAGCCTTATATAACAGAAACTAGTTCGATCCCCATTTCATGAGGAGAGAAGTTAATCAACTTGTCTCTGCCCCACAGCCAGCATATCAATTATTTCTTTCAAGGACTGTGCTTTCTGTTATTGTATCTAAAAAGGTATCATCATGCCTGAGGTCATCTAGGTGTCCCCCTATGTTGCCTCCTAAGCATTTTATAGTTATGCATTTTATATGCAGGTCTATGATCTATTTTGACTTAATTTTTGTGAAAGGTGTAAGATCTGTGCCATTTTTTGGCACATGAGCGTCTAGTTGTACCAGCAGCCTATGCTGAGGAGACTACCTTTGCTCTGTGTTGCCTTTGCTCCTTTTTCAAAGATCAGTTGAGTGTATTTATGGAGGTTAGTTCTGGGTTCTCTATTCTGTTCCATTCATCTATTCTTTCAACAATACCACACTTTCTTGATTATTATAGTTTTGTAGTAATTCTTGAAGTCAGGTAGCATCAGTTCTCCAACCCCGTCCTCAAAAATTGTGTGGGCTATTCTGGGTCCTTTGCCTTTCTCCATAAAATTTAGAATCAGTTTGTCAGTATTCATAAAATGACTTGCTGAGATTTTAATTGGGACTATTATTCAGGTTGGGAAAAAAATAACATCTTGGCAATATTGAGTCTTCTAGTCAATGGAAATGGAATATCTCTTCATTTATCTAATTCTTTGATTTCACTCATCAGTATTGAAATTTTTTTCTAATATGAATCTTTTACATATTTGATTAGGGTTAAGCCTTAATATTTCCTTTTTGGGGGAGCTGATATAAATGGTATCGTGTTATTAACTTTAAATTTCAAGTGTTTGTTGTTTACATACGAAAGCAACTGATGTGCATATTGACCTTGTATCATCCAACCTTGCTATAATTGATCATTAGTGTCATGGGTTTTTGTTGTTGTTGTTGATGCTTTGGATCTTTTATATAGATGATCAAGTCACCTGCTAACAAAGATACTCTATGTATTCCTCCTCAATCTTGTTTACATTTTATTTCCTTTTCTAAAAGATTTTCCTTGACCTTCACTTATTCCTTCTTTGCTACTCTTCTTTCTGTAGCTCCAAGTTTCTGACCTAATCTATATATTTTACTTCTCTCTAAGAACATACCAGCAAGACAGTGTAATTGCCTACACATATCCTCAAATTTTCTCTGTCTCAGAAACTATTTCTCCTTCACTTGTGAAGGACAGTTTCACAGAGTGCAGAATTCTAGGTAGACGTTTAAAACGTTTTATTTTTCTCAGAACATTTTAAATATTTCACTCCACTCTCATCCTGTCTGGATGGTTTTTGAGAAGTTGAATTTCATTATATTTTTCTCTTTAGGTCTTTTTCTTCCACTAGTTTCTTTCAGGTATTTTTTTGAGTTTCTGTAGTCTGAAGATGATATGCTGAGATGTAGTTTTGTGTTATGTTTGTTTGACATTTATCCTACTTGGTGTTCTCTGACCTCTCAAGCTGTAGTTTGGTGTCTGACATTAACATAGAGCAATCTCAGTCATTAATGTTTCAACTATGTCTTCTGTTCCTTTCTTCTCCTTCTGGTGCCCCATTATACATGTGTTAGACCTTTGTATCTGTCCCACAGCCCTTGGATCTCCTGTGTGCTTTTTTTTCTTCAGTCTTTGTTCTCTTTGCTTTTCAATGTTCAAGGATTCCACTGATATATCCTCTAGCTCAGTCTTTTCTCAGCCGTGTTCAGTCTACTAATAAGTTCCTCAACATTATTCTTCTTTTCTGTTACAGTGTTCCTTATCTCTAACATCTGTTTTGGTTCTTTCATAGGACCTCCATCTCTCTGTTTAAATGGCCTGTCTGTTCTTGAATGCTCTCTGCTTTATCCATTAGAGCCCTTAAGTTATTATCATAGTTATTTTAAATTCCTGTTCTAATAATTCCAACATCCCTACCATGTCTGGTTCTAATTCTTTCTCTGTTCAAATTGTATTTACTACCTTTTGATAAGTCTTGTAATATTTTTCTTGATAGCGAGACATGATATATCAGGGGAAAAGAAACTGCTAAATAGGCCATTAATAATGTAAGGGTGAAACATGGGGAGAAGGGAGTGGTCTACAGTCCTGTGATTAGGTCTGTCTTTCAATGGGCCTATGCCTCTGGACTGTGGACTTCCCAGCTGTCCCTCACATTTCCCCCCTCCTCTAGGTAGAATGGAATGGCTGAAGTGGGCTGGCGCTGGGTATTTCCTTTCTCCCACATGGAGTGCTTGGGTCAGTGGAGGTGCGTATACCCTTCCCACGTCAGTTCCACTGACTAATACCCCAGCATGTTGAGGGGGTCTGGTTAACTAAGACTTACTAAGAACAGTGCTCTGTCGTACTTCAAAATGATACCTTTCCCCCTCGAAGGATTTTTCTCTGATATTTACTGCAGGAACCTGGTCAAGCTCCTGGAGTAAATTCCACAGTACTACAGGGGCTCTTCATGCCTGGGTGCCCCTGAAGTTCTTACTCTAAGAGCTGTACACAGAGCTTGCAGCATTTCACCCATCACAGTCAGGTCTTCCTGCCCCAGCAAAGCCCCCACGGAAGTTTCTGCTCACAAGTCTCTGCTCTGGTAAACTGTGGCTCCCTGGAGTCGCCATCCTTTCCAAATTGATTCTCTTATGGGTCCATAAAGAGATGATTTTCAGTCTGTTCAACATTTTACTGGTTGTTAGGGTGGAGTGGCAACTTCTAAGCAAGCTCGTTATATGCAGAATTGGACTGCAAGTGGATTATTTTTAAAATACAAATCCCTGAGCACATATCATGTTAAATTAGTCAGACCCTTCTGAGGATGAGAATATATGTTTTAACCAGCTTTCCAAGTGCCTTTTATGAACACAGATGTATGAAAATAGCTAGAATAAATGAATACCGGAAAAAAATGGAAAGGCTTCTTAGATGAAGTACTTTCATCTGATTCTACAGTGCATCCTCCCTCTAAAGTTAAATCTACTGCTCACAAAAATTAGGGGATCAGGGAACGTGCTGATACTCCAGTACTTTCAGCCTTTTGTATAGTGTATTTTCACCAATGAAATAAAAGTTGGTTTTGCATCTCATTTACATAATCAACTTTCTTTGACTTATCATTTGCTTTTCTGATGTTCTTATTTAATAAAAAAAATCAAATGCTTCTTTTTTTTTTAAATATCCCCTAATTTTCACGAGCTCAGTCTATGCTCAGGAAAAAAATTATAAAAGTATAATAATTTAGTGTAAAATATAACAAATATAAAAATGTCCCATAAAACTCTCAACATAATTTCCAAATAATGCAATACTACTCTTATTATTAGCTTTTGTCTAAGTAGAAAAAGGTATATATCGCATCTGAATCCTGAAAATTTGGACTTTGTCAGGCATTGCACTAAATGTATAAACTTGGAAAAGTCACCACACTTTCTGCTGATTTTTCGCTAGTAACCCCTCCCTCACTGACTGCGAGGTTGAAGGCGTGAGGGACTGCCCTTGTCACGACAGTGACTGGGATCTGCTATGTTAACTTGTTCCTTCACCCTTTCATCATAGTCCCTTTGGTCAGATGACACAGCAAGTCATGTTCTCATTGGACTTGACTGTCATCAAAGACAAAGGAGAAATAAATCTGAAGCTGTTTTACTTGACAGGTTATTGGATTGTATGACTTCATTCCTATGAGACCAAGCCTCCTGTACATCTAAAAGAAATTATTTAGGAACTAAAATCTGGGGCCATGATAAACACGCTTACTAATATGTTAAAGGACTAACACACAGGGTGGGGCAAAAGTAGGGTTACAGTTGTGAGTACGTGAAACAATTTATTCTTGTATTATTATTTATTCATTATTGTATTATTTTCCATATGAATAATTCTAAACCTACTTATGTCCCACCCTGTATTCTAAAATCACAGTAATCAAGGACAAGTGCTTAAAAAGAATGCGAGTGTTACTATAATTTGTAAAGGTGAATTTATATATATATATGTTATATATATATATATATATATATATATATGAGTGATATTCTTAGCTGTGAGATCAAGTGTAGAAACTTTCATCTTTAGTCAGAGTGCTTGAGAATAGCTATCAAGACTCTACATTCAAAAGTAACTGTGTTGTTTCAGTTGTAATATTTATAAATAATGCAGGTTTAGAGAAATAAAATGCTATTTTATAGTCTATTTACTTCCATAAGTGTGTAATAAGCACCTTTTTCAATATGTTTTTCTCCAGTTTGTAATATTCTCATTCATTTCATTCAATGAAACCTAGTAAGTGCATAGAAATGGCAAAGCCTGGACCAGCGTATGCTCGAGCATCGACATGTCATCATATTAGTGTAATGGTTTTCCCTTCAAAGAACTTTCCAACTTATGGTCAGAATCCAAATTTTCCTACTAAGATTAACTCTACCAGAGCCTGACCAGGCGGTGGTGCAGTGGATAGACCATCAGACTGGGATGCAGAGGACCCAGGTTCGAGACCCCAAGGTCACCAGCTTGAGCGCAGGCTCATTTGGTTTGACCAAAGCTCACCAGCTTGGACCCAAGGTCGCTGGCTTGAGCAAGTGGTTACTCGGTCTGCTGAAGGCCCATGGTCAAGGCACATATGAGAAAGCAATCAATGAACAACTAAGGTGTCGCAACAAAAAGTTGATGATTGATGCTTCTCATCTCTCTCCATTCCTGCTGTCCCTATCTATCCCTTTCTCTGATTCTCTCTCTGCCTCTGTAAAAAAAAAACAAAAAAAAAAACAAAAAAAAAAAAACTCTACCAGAAAAATTACTGGGTTTCTATATAATAATGACAACCAACTAATAGTTTCTGAAACTATGCAAATCTACCAGAAGAGCAAACAAAACTATTCGTGCCTATAGCATAACTAGTATAAACAGAATACCACAGAAGGTAAAGGTCTATAAAAGTGGGCAAATGACAATCTGTAACTTCAGAAATCCATGCAAGAACAGGAAGAAAGGTGAAAGCTGTGAAAAAAAATAGAGAAATCCCAGCAGAGGTGGATGCAGAAGAAAACATCAGTGTAGAAAGGAAGGATCTCACCTAGATTGGGCATTATTACCAAGAACAAGTCTGAGACTTGGTGGGTAAGAACAGTGGCTACTGGTCAACACAAATGAAGGGGCTTTGCAGTACACAGGCACAAAACGAGCTGGCCTGAGAACCCAGCAGTTCGTGCGGAGAGAGAGGGAACTTGGCAGAGGCAGAAGGGCAGCCCTGGAGGCCCGGTGATGCAGTGAGAGGGGAGAAATGAGTCATGGAAATTGCAGGACCTATGGAAACATAAAGTGGCTCAGAATTAAAGGACATTCCTGGAAGGAATGAAGGACAAGAGGAAGGAAGGAATGGCAGAAGGTAGGGAGGTAGAGACCTTCTGTGTTCAATCTATTCCACTTTATTAAAAGAAAAGAATACCTGAATTTAAAAACTATCAGGCTTCTTAAAAGTCTAACCATTACTTCCACATCTAAACTACTATTTCTGGTTTAGGAAAGAAAATAAATGAAAGAACAGCAAACAACCAGCAATATTTATACAAAGCTACTACAAGAAGAAAAATGAAAGAATTAAAATTCAATTGATGAAAACTTTTCCTATCAAACATCCATAAAAAGGGGAAAAATAAAACACAATATTCCAACTTGAATTAAGTATAATTAGACACACATTTGAAGTCATTAAAACATCTCAAGTGAAAAATTCAAAACCTCAAAAATAGACGTAAATAAAATACAAGAAGATGTTACGAAGTTAATCTTGAAGAGGCAAACAACAGACAGACCCACAGAGCATGGGACACTAACAAAGCTACTAGGCTAGACTCTTTTCTAAAGAAGTCAGCTGAGGTTAAAAGTGTGGGAATTTTATAGATTAAAAGAAAGTAAAGATGCATAACAACAAAATGTAATTTATAAACTCTGACAAGATCTGAAATGGGGGGAAAGGCTCCGAAAGACATTCTGGAAACAAACATGAAAGTCAAACAGGGACAGTACAGTAAGATTATATTGAATTAATCTCAATTCACATAAAAGTGATAGTATTTTGACTACATAAGAATTTCCTTTTCTTAAAAGATGAATACTGAAATCTTTAGCAGTGATATTTCATCATGTCTAACAACTTATGTGTACATTTGCTGACATCTAACTCATTTAATCATTTATGACACAGATGAGTAAAATCAAAGTGGCAAAATATTAATAATTAGTGAGTCTTGGTAAAGGGTAGATTGTGTCCTTGTACTACTGTTTCAATTTTCTGTAGTTTGAAATTAAAAAGACAGGAGACTAATGATGGACTTTATATACAAATAATACAGAAAACTGAGCTCAGAGACTGCTACTACTTAACACGTAATACAAGGTTACTGAAAACAGTAAAAGGATTGGAATCATCCAACTCTCAGCAAGAACTAACTAAGAAATTTAATACAGTGAAGTTATATCATATGCCTTCAACTTACAAATAATAAATTAGATTGAGCTCAGCAACAACCTTAGAACATCCTTTATATTAAACTGGTCATGGATTCATTCAAGCCTGAAACAGTTTTCATGTATTAGCCAAATCAGGCAAGGAATCTGTGAATGCCATGAGAGTCTGCTAGACTTTGACAAGAAGTGAACTCTTTGTTCATGTAGCCAGGCATATTAGAGTGACGATAATTAAGGCCATAGAAAAATATTATCTAAGGAATAGAGGGAATGATAAGGGCTGTATTCCCAAAACCATTTACCAAGCACTTACAAGAGCATTAAGTGATGTACAAGGGTAATTTTATCTATACACGATTTTCACCTTACGTGCTCACTTTAATCTAATCTCATAAGAGATGTGACCTCGCTTTAATGAAATAAAAGGCTGATGAGCTCTTTTCCACGAGGTTTCGGTCAGTTATCTCCCACTCGCCAGTCCCTGTTATGAGATGCTTCTCTGAATAGAAGCTTTTCATGACCTAATGAGTTTAATAAATGCTGGCTGATGGAGCCCTGCTCTAAAAGATTAATAATCTTAATTGGAAATGCAAAAGCAAAATACAAATGACAGTTCACAAGGTAAAGGCTATGATGAATGTGTACACTTTAAAAAAGCATTAAACTCTATTAGCTCCAGGGTCACAAATCCCAACCCTGTCAGGTGCCAGCTCTGTGACTTTGGATAAATCATATAATCTCTCAGCTCTGATGTCCTCATCTTTGAAATGGATTTTCTCAGACCTAACCTTTATAGTAGTGAGCATGACATACACATAGTAAACAACACTTTATTTAGTTACAGAAGGAAATATGTTAGCCAGGTAACACCTCTTATGTCCACGTAAGTAATTTATTCATCTTCGCTTTTTAAATACCTTTATAATTACTTTTTTCATTCATTTTAAGTCTAATAGTATGTTACTATCCAAGACATCACCAACACCTTGTTTACTCACACATCCTGCTTGATTCTACATGTGATTTTTTATTTTCCTTCATCTGGACGGTTTTTTCTTATACTTACTAGTTCATACGAATAACCTTAGAAGAGGATATTTTGTTCTTAGAATTCTCTGTGACTTCTCGAAGAGATGAGCAACTCTGTGGAACAATATACCTAAAAGATTTAACAATTATGGGTAATATTCCTGTTAGTACAATTTGAGAAAGGAAGTTGGGGTTAATACTTATGGGAGGGAGGTGAGAACTGTATTGGGTAGACTTAATTAACAACTTTATTTGGCCCAGGAGTTTTATGTTAGCATTGAGGAAGGTGAGAATTGAATTCTGAAATTTGTGAATAAACGGACTGTGTGAAGGAAGAGTGGAATGATTTGCTAAGAGGGCTTACAAGGAAGCCAATAACTTATCCACCACCTAAAAACAACTAAATGTGAGTTAACTAGAAGAAAATACCACAAGGAAAAAGCAGAAAGCCTCACAAATGAAAACACAAAGATTTAAAAATAATAGCTTATGAACTTGACAATGATTCTACAGAATTAAAAAATGATGGCTGTTTTATTTTTTTAAAAATGTTCCAAAATTCCATTGCCACAGAAGGACCTAGAATTTAATTCCTTTTAAAAAAGGGGGGGGGGGATGGCTTCTTATGATAGGGTGTTTTTCTCAATGAATCTACAACTCCCTTTGAGGCTTAATTTAGAATATAAGCATATACCACATGTTTTGCTCCATAAGACACACAGGCATTTTCCCCTCCACTTTTGGGGGGGAAATGGTGCATCTAATGGAGCAAAATATATGGTAATTTGATGAATTCTTCTCAACTCTCTTTACCTCTTCTTAGTTGAGATATTTTTGACCCACTCTGCCCGCTATCGTATGGGTCACAGTACTCTCTTTGGTTCCATAACAGATCTCAGAACACTGCTCATCCACAATTTTTAACAAATCCTCCTTGAATCTGATATTGCTACAAAACAGAAATTTATCATCCTCCTCTAACAAAATCTAAGGCATCCCTCTATAGGCCCACTTAATTTTCTTCCTCTCCAATTCCATTATCATCCTGAGTAATTCTAGCACCATTTAATCTTGAAATTACCACAGTCTTATAGCTCCTCAAGCTTCTCTACAACATAAAAATCCTCGATTTTATACTTCAGTAAATTATTTATAACGAACCCTTTGTGACAACTTCCTAATTTTTAATCCTGTCCTATTTTTACACAAAATCTGTTCTTCGCTCCTGTGAAAATATAGCTTACATTATACCTAGTTTATCGGCTATTGCCTGATTTCCTTTGACCCCCACCCAACTTTGAACCCATAGTTGCACATTTTAAATATACTCTCACGAGCACTCGCAAAGCATTTTGCCTAATCCACCCCACACCATAAACCAAACATGTAGTCCCCCAAGAAGGGTGTTCTTGCTTCCTATTTGCTGAGCATGGGGCAGAAATGATTTAATTATACAGGCTCCTAAGAAGTTGGATATTCTAGTTTGAAAAAGGATCCTCAATGCTATATGCTCATCCACCTAACCTTCCCATTCCCTGTTCCTCAAGGGAAATAAAGCCTATGAATCGTGAACCTACTTATCTCCCCTTTCTCTGTCCTGGCTGCATAGAATCTCCTGGATCATATTTCTGTAAATGGCATTACGTTGGGGCCATCCTGAAACAATTAAATCAGAAAGTTTGGGCATGGAACAATTAAATCAGAAAGTTAATGTATCTGCTCTACATTTTTTATTTGCTTCTAAAGCTTCACCTTTTCTTTCTCTGTTCTCTAACAACCCACCATATATGATCCATATATATGATCCATATATTATCTTAACTTTTTTTAATAACTTCAAACATTTTTTCTCATAAATCTAAAACTATTCTAAAATGTAAAACTTTATTATAAAACAGGCTATACTAAGCAAACAGAAAAGGTTTGCTTTGAGCTAAGTGTCATTTAAAAAATTAAGGGTCCATACTTAATTCATTTAACAATATCATGAGTTCAGTAGAATATTAACTAGAGGATGTATCTTTTAATACTATGTTATGGTTAACGTTCTCAGAATACATACAATTACAATTACAAGTAACTGTGATATAAACAGTTCAACAATAAAGTATTTCTAGACACCTGCCAAAAATACAATGGTCAAATAAATATATTTCTTCATGTAATGTTGAATATAGGAAATCAATGTCAGGTTTTAGGAGCAAGCCAATGATTTTCCTAAAGTGTACATGGTCCTGTAGCATGCCACAAGACATTTTGTACTTTACACTAAAATGTCAGTTAAGGTGGTAGTTTTGCCTGTAGGGCTTCAAAGCATCCCTTAGAAGTATATGTATATACCCTTTACCCAGATGCACTAGCCCAATTCTGACAACAGTGTTAATAATCACTTGAGTACCGGTCCTCAAGTTTGACAGAGAGGAACTCCAAATCACCTGACATACTGTTTTTCAAACTACTTTGCTCACCATCTATTTTACCCCCTGTTAGCCATGCCCCAATAAAGACTCCTTATTAGGATGTGATAAGATCCTTCTTGAAAATTTCAAAACATTGAAATTCACTTTCTGCAAATTTGTATAAACAAAACTATTTGTTTCTTTTTTCATTGACCTACTTTACTAATCACTTCAGTTTCCACTGGAGTTCAAAATGACTTAGAAATCTAAGTCAAGTCTGCAGGTGAATAGACAGTGTTCAGAGTTGGAAGGCGCAGCCATGAAACAAAAAGTCATTGTTCTTAAAAACAAAAGAAGTGCTCAAGAAGTCAGCCAAGAAGAAAGAAACAACATGAATTGTCCTTAACCACTGAGGAAATGGAATAAATAATTTAGTCTCCTAAAAGAAATCTACATGCCCAAATGGTTTTACTAGAGGATTCTATCAAACATTTAAAGAAGTAGTAACATAATCTTCTAAAATTGTGTAATTTTCCACAATCTCTTCCAGAAAAATAAAGTAGGAGGGAACAATTCTCAACTCACTTTAAGAGGACAATATTACCCTGGTACCAAAACTAGATAAAATAGCATAAAATGATATTAAAAAATGATACAGCCCTGGCCGGTTGGCTCAGCGGTAGACCGTCGGCCTGGTGTGCGGGGGACCCGGGTTCGATTCCCGGCCAGAGCACATAAGGAGAAGCACCCATTTGCTTCTCCACCCCCCCTTCCTCTCTGTCTCTCTCTTCCCCTCCCGCAGCCAAAGCTCCATTGGAGCAAAGATGGCCCGGGCGCTGGGGATGGCTCCTTGGCCTCTACCCCAGGTGCTAGAGTGGCTCTGGTCGCGGCAGAGCGACGCCCCGGAGGGGCAGAGCATCGCCCCCTGGTGGGCAGAGCATCGCCCCTGGTGGGCGTGCCGGGTGGATCCCGGTCGGGCGCATGCAGGAGTCTGTCTGACTGTCTCTCCCCGTTTCCAGCTTCAGAAAAATACAAAAAAAAAAAAATGATACATATCAGTATCTATCATAAACTTAAATGCAATATTTGACAACAAAATATTGGCAAATAGAATCTGTCAGTGCATAAAAAGAATAATATACCACTACAATTAAGTGAGATTTATCTCAAATTGTCAGACTGGTCCAACACCTGAAAATCGGTCAATGTAATCCACCATATCAACTAGCTAAAGCAGCAAAATAATATCATGTGACATAATAAAAACCTGATAAAATCCAATAGCCATTCAGGATAAAAACTCTCAGCAAACTATGACTAAAGAACTTTCTCAACCGGATAAATGATATCTATTACTATATAGTACTTAATAATGAAAGACTGAATGCTTTTTCTCCCAAAGATCAGATCAATATATAACACATAAAAATTTAGTAAAAAAAAAAAAATCACAAAAAGTACATGGGGATCTAGGGCTAAACAAACAGTTGTTCAATATGATAAGAAAAAAGCAGTAAAAAAACAGGTGATAAACTGGACCTCATCAAAATGACAATCTGCAGAGGCCCCCATTATGAGTGTGAAAGCAAGCCATGGACTAGAAGAAAACACCTGAGGACCACACATCTGACAAAGAACTAGTATCTTCAATATATTAAAAAAAACAACTCTCAAAACTCAGGGAAAAAAAAACTCTCAAAACTCAGTGGAAATAATGTTTGACAAGAGAAATAAGCACATTAAAGATGTTCAAAGCATTAGCGACTAGAGAAATACAAAATAAAACCACAATGTGATAGCACCCCATCCCTATCAGAATGGCTAAAAATAAAATACGGAGAGCACCAAATGCTGGTGAGAATATGGAAAAATGACTTCACTTACACACTGCTGGTGGAGTTGGACAATGATACAGCCACTCTGGAAACATTTAGTTTCTTATAAAGCTGAACATGCAACCACCATACAAACGAAGCATCATACTCTTTATTCTAGAGAAACAAAAACTTAAGTTCACACAAAAACCTGGACAGGAATTTTCACAGCAGTAGTGTTTGTAATAGCCTAAAGCTAGAAACAGTGCTCATCCCCTTTAACAGATGGATGATTAAACATCCATACCATGGACTATTACTCAGTAATAAAAACAATAAACTGTTGATAAAAGTAACAACTTTGATGGACTTGGAGGAAATGATTGTAAGTAAAGTGAAAACAGCCAAACTGAAAAGGTCCTACACTGTATGAACGCATTTATATAAGTCTTAACAAAGCACAGAAGCGGAGGACAAATTCTGGAGGTGGGCAATGGAATGGATGTGTGGGGGTGGCAAGAAAGGGCAACCGGAAACATTCTGATGAGGACGGAACTGTTGTCTCTTGACTGTACGGATACCAAACCCCTGCTTGTGATGTTGTATATCACTTTGCAAGATGTTACCACTGTAGGACTGCAGGTAAAAGATTTTTGATTTGTCTGTATCTGTAATTTTTTCAAAATAAAAAGTTTAACTAAAAAACAGCATTTGTTGCCTATTATATTTGTACTTGTCTAAATTTTTCTTTAGTATGCTCCTAGGGAAAATATTTCATCCATTTCAAAGTGTTCACATCTAGTTCACAAAGCAAGGAGAGATTGAAAACTAAATGTACTTCCTTGGTCAGAGTGTTCTCACTATTAAACTGTTAAAATAGATTATGTCTAACGGGGCTACTTCACTGTCTACAAGATATAGTCAAGGCAATATTCAAGGCAATATTCAAACCGAATTCTATGACATTCTAACCTTTATAAAGAACATAAAAATAACAAATACTTCTTATGATTATATGTAGAATTTGTCAATAAATATTTACACAATAAAAGAATACTGGCCTATTAATGTCATTTTCTAGAGTACAATGATCTTTAGCTTACTTTTAAATGCTCATAGTTGTATCTGATTACAACATTAAATAACTGTTTAACTCTATTACATATATTTATCTTAAATATATTAAATGTTTAAATGCACTAATTACCGGCACACAGAGCACTGTCGCTGAGGCTGCAGAGCTGTGAACATGACGATCATAGAATAGTTTCGAGGAGGTGCCTTTATGAACTTCCGGAATTTATCGCCATTCATTCGAAAGATTGAGCGCCTGGAACTCCATTCCATCAGCTGTTCTACTTTTTCAGCTAAAAGATTCTGCAAGTAAACATCAGAACTTAAATTCACACAGGGTTAAAGTACTCCAGTTTGCATTTCATATAAACAGAATTACGTGAGATTGTATTTTAGCAAAAATTAATTTGTTAAAAGTCCCTGTTTTGTGAATATATTCATTCTTAATAGGCCTTTTTTGCATAAAATATTTCATTTTACATTTCCTAGTGATCTCACAGGTTTATAAAACAGACACCACAGGTAAAACAGACTTCCACCACCTCCAGACAGATGGAATAGACATGCTCTCCCTCACTCTCTCATGAAATACAGCTATAGACTGACCGTTAAATAGAAAACAGGCATAAGAAGACCAGGAAAGGGAAACATGGAGGAGGACTGGCCCACAGGACCCCAGAAGGACACGGCAGTGAGTTCGCTGCGTTTTCTTTGAGCCTCACCCATCCTAGATGGGTTGTGGGACTAGTCAGCAACTCAAGGCCAGTGAATACAGATAAAAAAAAAAATAGTGCCTGGTCTCTCTACCACAGGACAAGAATGGGCAACGAAGTAAGATTAAGAAACAACTGCACTACTCCAACCAGAAACCACAGAGAAAATGCAGCCCCACCACTCTCACCCGCAAAGGCTGAACGGGGAGCCTCAACTCGACCTTACATTGCCCTCTAAGCTCCAGCCTGTGACAACAGGGAGGAATCTCATAAACGCAAAGCTGAGGGAAGAGGGAGGAAACTTATGCACAGGGCGCTGGATGGCTCTACTCATATTAAGGTCAAAACCAGGAAAAAAATAACCTACTGTGCGTGAAATCAGGACACACACACACACAAAGGAATACTATTCTGCCTTCAAAGAGAAAGAAATCCTGCCATTTGTGACAACATGGTGGACACAGAGGACATTATACTAAGTGAAATAAGACAGTCACAGAAGGACAAATATTGCCAGATTCCACTCATATGAGGGCTCTAAACCAGTCACACTCATAGAAGCCGAGAACAGAAAGGTGGTTGCGGAGGGCGGGGGAGTGGACGCGGGGAGTTGCTGCTCAATGGGCGTCAAGTTTCAGCTATACAAGAGGCGTGTGTCTGGAGAGCTTCTGTACAATAGCGCCTACAGTTAACAACACAGTGCTGCGCACTTGACAATGTTACCGGGACAGATTTCATACTAATACAGTAAAACATACAATAAAACAAACATACACCAAAGCACAAGAAAATCTTTGATGGTGATGGATGTGTTTAGTACTTTGTGGTGACAGTCTCACGGGCAAACAAGGTGGAGAAGTGCCAGTAAGAAAATTAATTCATTAGATACAATGAAAAGTGCCAGTAAGAAAATTAATTCTTTGGATACAATCAAATGTGTACTTTAGGAACTTCTACTAGACCACTTACCACACTTACCAGCTTAAGGCTGCTTCTCATAACAGGCTCTTAGTTCCTTCTAAAAGAGAACTTAATCAGGAAAGAATAAGACCTCTGTTTTTCTTGGGGTGTGTGTGTGTGTGTGTGATATTCATTTCTGATCCATCCCTGTGCTACCCTAGGTTATTTACTTTTATTCCACTTTCCTCCCATAAGGAACAAAATGATAGGTTTTTATATCTCTTGCCTCAAGCCACTTTCTCATTTTACAGCCAACAATTCAAGAGTCAGAAGCACCTGAAATTGCTCTAAGATATATGGCTCTGACTCACCATTTCAGAACTCTCTCATCTGTGCACAGACACAAAAAAACATGCTTTTACAGGAGCTATGAACTGCATCATTTCTGAATTTACTCATCTTTGCACACCAAGGAAATATTACAAGGTAGACAATAAATTATGTTAACTACATAAATCATCTTTAAAACAAAGAAAGTAATAAACCTACCAAAGCCTAACAAAAACTTGTGCGTTCCCACCTCACTGATGCAAACCTGTCGTCACTATAAAGAGCCAATGACGATGAACCAAATTCATTACAAAAATCATAAAAATTAAGTTTATTTTTAAATGTAGTATTGTTGCTCATACTTTAATATGAGGTTCACAATCAACAAAAAGAAATAAATATATTCAGTGAGTACTTTCAATGTGTCAGGGACCATACTAGGAATACAATATGCCCAGTGCCCATCAACAATCCCTAGTCCACAGAAAAAAAAAAATCCAGATCAAATTAACAAACGGTTAAGTAGAAATTCAAACTCGGCTTTTCTATTGTTAATTCCTAGGTTGTTTTCTCCCTGTAACAATGGCAGTTGGGTGTGTCTTATACACGTTTGCGTACAATCTCTCTATTTAGACACACACACACATACACACACACACACATACACACATAAACACACACAGATTTTAAAAAAATGGAACCATTTAAACAAAAGTAGATTTTTCTACACAGTAAGACAGTTTATTATAAAAGTTCCTCTAATTTAATTCCCTGACTAGGCCTAGAAAGTAATTCTTTGTAAGCATGCATAGTTTATAATAAAAAGTTGGCAAAACAAAACAAGTTAACACGTAGTTTCTAGTCACTTAAAGGTTTTAATATAAAAAAAATGTACTTTAAAAGTATCAATATACTTGAAGAACATAATAGCAAAAATATTGAGCATTAAAAATGAATTTAGTACACATAATTAAAGAGAGTCAAGTGCCAGCTTCTCCATTTAGGAAGTAATGTGCAGAAGTGAGTAATGTGATTAGCTGTCCCCTTTGTACCAAAAAAAAAAAAAAAAGATTTAGGAAGGGAGGCTTACAGGGTACTGTGGCTGACTCACACTCTCAAGAGCACTATTAGAAAGAAAGTTGAGCTATTCTATAAGGCAAATGTTACAGTAGGAATATTCAATAAGTAACAGAAATCTGGTTAATTTGAATTTCATGATCTAAGAAAGAATCACAGGTTGAGCTATAGTCTCTAAGCAGAGTTTCTTCCATGGTTGCATTTGTGTATGACAGGACTACAGCATTGTTTAAGGACAAAGTTGGGTAGATTTGTTTCTTCAAAGTATGTCTGTCTCAGGGTCATCTGCATTCCTCTCTGTTGGGATTTTTCCTTCTTGCTACCATTTTACTTCTGCAGAGCTTACCTGCAAGACTTCACCATCTTTTTTGTTTGGTGTCCCTTTTGGTCACTTAGAGTAATACTCATGAATCTAAATTCCCTATTCCCACTGGAGAATGAAACAAATTAAAAAAACCATGCCCACAGGAACTTTGTGTATCTCAGGGAACACAGAAACATCCATAAGATGGAATATAATGTAACCTTTCAAAACTGAGAAAACACCACGTCTGTTTTAGAACTGCAAAAGAATTTGATGGCTCAAGTTCAAATGATGCTTCTGTATTTACATGCAATATGACTTGACCAAATAAATTCCCTGAATCTCAGTTTCTTCATCTCTAAAACTGAATAACACCTCACAACCTAGTTGGTAAAAGTAAATGACTTAATGTATGGAAAATTCGTAGTGCATCACCCTGCAATGGACGGACACTTGTATTGTGTCTCTTCTCCTCAGGTCAATTTCTGTCAGCAACACTCAGGCCACTAAGGGAACATCGACTGTGGGAATTCTAAAATCTCATTAATACCTTAAATCTCAGAGCTCCCAAATGTTTCCTTAGTACTTATTACATGACAGGCACTGTGCTAAATTTAAAACAAGCATTGAGGATTGTTAATTACATGACAGCACTGTACTCAATTTGTGGAAAATGAAAGGGGAAGGAGTATAGCAGACCCTCCTTTACTGAAGGCCTTATGGCAAAGAAGCTCTAGCAGTAAAAATACTGCTGATATTGATGTTACGGTTGCCAGCTCAGGACAGGATGGCATATACGATCTTATTTCTGTGAACACCAACTGGTTGGTAATGGCTAACTTACATTGAACACAGAGGAAAATTCTGAAACCTAGACTGGTAGTGTTCAAAGAGTTTGTGAGCAGTTAGATTTAAGTTTTGCCTGCTACTGGCACAAGGCTGGGAAACTGGACCATGGGGACCATATGCCTACCATTCAGAAAAGAAAAAAGAAATCTAGTATTAGAATCTTCAAAGACGAAACCCTGTTCTTACCCGTTATATTGTAAAAAGCAAGGGCCAGCAGGTACCACAAATTTATGAAGTGAAGACCATCATATTAACCATAGGAGCCCACATCTTCATCTTATATCTTCATCTTAATATTTTTTATAAAAAATAAAATTTTAAGGCAATTCACTATAATAAACACTCTGGCATGGTCTATATGCCAGTCCTCAACATATATTACTCAAACTGATGTAAATCCATGCTTTTACAAACCAGTTCCTAACAAAAATAAGAAGAAATGGTACATTTCACTAAACAACATGTAATAAAATCGTTCGTTCCAAAGAGAAGCTTACATAGGAAAAAATATCTCACTAATTGAATATTTTAGTACTGATATATTTGTTTCCAGCACTGCGTTCCTTGGAACATTTTAATGATGACCAGATGCACCAACACAAAGATATGTATGTGGTATCTATCATGTCTTAGAAAAGAGACACCAGAGTAACAGCCATTATATGCCTGTGTACCAGGCATCTACCAAGTATTTACTCAGGTACTTGCTATCAGTTAAATAGCAAAATCTAGTTTTCTTCCAGTTATTCACAGAATATACATTTGGAGTGACAGTAAGAAGTACATGTTGGGGGTACCTCTTGATGACGCACAGAAACTTCACGATCCCTCCTGCCTCCCTGTATTTTACAGGAGCTTTTCCTTTTGCAGACTTGAGTACCTAAGAGGTTCACTCAGAGCACACTGACAAACAGAGGCAGCCAGATGTGTGCTGTTTTTCATTTGGGAGGAATGTTATCTTCAGTTTCTGAAATCATCTGATACTAAATCCATCTTCATTTTCCTTAATATTATATAATTCCTCTCAGATTTGAATAAAACATAAAGAGCAATTAATGCTTCCAGAAACCAAAATACCAGAGATCAAGTGCCACAACTCCCCCTGTGCATTACAAACTGTTCACTAAAGATCAGCAGAGTCTTACGGGCACTTGGAAAACCACAGTGAGCTACACAATAAGTAGGAAAATAGACTATTTTGATGAAAAATATAAAGTGCATCTAGTACACATGCCATAAAGAAGGCAAAGATTCAAACAAGCAGTTTAATTTGTTAAGAACTCAGCAAATTGTGGTACTTCTGCGGAAAATGTAACCCTCGACTGGAAAACCTCAACTATCAGTACTTCAAAGGTGAAAAAATAAGAGAATCAAAATACTTTAAATAAATCATATAGAAAGCTTTTTTATTTAATATCAAACTCTTTAAAATGAAAGAAAGGAAGAGTGGAGAAGCTCAGAGCAATCCCACCTGACAGAAGAGGCTAATGATCACCTGGTCTGTGAAGCACAGAAGAGGGAACCGGAGTTCTACCACAGGGACAGCAGGAGCCACACGCTGATACGTGGGAATAGTCTTACAGACGTTCTCTAAGCCCAACGTGTCAAAGACAGTATCTAATTCAACTCATGTCAGGTTGAAAAATGTAGAAAGAAAGTTATTTCAGAAAACACTCAAATATTCATGCTTTTTTAAGAAAGGAAAAACCTTCAATTGATGATGCTACAATATTCAGTTAAGTGAACTATCTCTAGAGACACAGTAAAAATATTTCCAGTAACACTCATGTAATTAGGGGCTCAGAAAATTTCCTAGAAGAGCCACATTTTCGCTATTTTGCTTCCGTCAGAGCATCCTGAACATGGTTAGCTCTAGACAGGCACTGAAGAACAACACTCAAGTGCTAGCACATTCCAGCACTCTCTTCCACTCTCCCTCCCTCCCTCTCTACGCCCTCTCACCTCCCTCCCCCCACATACGTACCTGCTGAACTAATCCACAATTTGTAAAAGTTTAAGCTACAATCTAGAAATTGATAATTAATTTAAAGCCCCATTCAAATATAATTATTTTAAAATTTTCTAACTTCAGTTTATCATAGACTATTCATTGGTTCAAAAGTGGAAAAAATATTATTAAAAGAGCAATTTTTTCTTAAACTTATATATTTATAGAATGTATAACTGGCACTGAGTGTGTGTGTGTGTGTGCGCATGCACTGTGTTTTATCATTGAACTTAAGAATTACTGTGGCCAAATTTAAAAATAATAAATAAAAAATTTAATAATACTTTTAACTATTTATGATTTCTTTACTCACTAAAAGAGCAGTACATTTAAATAAACATATCAAACTATAGAAATGATCCCTGAAACTATAGTCTCTATAGAAACATATCAATAGAAATTCTGCATTGAAAAATATCAGAAATCAGGCTCCATAAGAAACTTAACTCTCTCATAGCAGTAATAAATTTTTAAGAATTCTAATGTTAAATGCTGTTATATCTTAATTTTACTAAAGAAAATATTATATACTATTGTGAAAAATTTGATTGTGACATTAGTAGTAATAACAAAACTAGATTAATGAATGTATAAAATTATATAAATTGAGGTATATCTAGATATATATCTCATCCCCAAAATATAAGGCCCTACACAAAACACTGATACAAAATACTTTAAATGATTATACTGGTTGATTAATCACACCTTCTAAAATATACCCTAAAAATCAAAAAGAAAAAAAAAATCTAAGCATGGTTATGTAATTAACAGCAATCAAAATAAAAATAGAGCATATGAAAACAATGAAATATTTGGAACTACAATTACACATATGTGGTCTGTTACTAGTGAAAAACTTCTACCAGCATTAAATAAAAAGACAGAAGGGAAGGTAACCCATTAAACTAACTACAACTACAAAGAAGTCTATCTAAAGATAAATCATCAAGTCATGCATTTAGTCAAAATGGCATTTGTTTCAGAATTAGGAGTTACTCTTTTATTTTTTACCATAAAGTAAAGACAGTTTCTTCATTGTTCTAGTTTTTTTAAAAAAATTTCATGTAGGCTGATTTTGTGACTGATTTTCACTGTAAAATTGCTTCGGTACAATACTCACCTGTCAAGAGACAGCATCATTAGATTTTCATCACTGAAGGATCAAAGTATGAAGTCTCGTTAATAAGGGACAATCATAAAAGAGGCTAAATAAGCATCCCATGTTTATTCCACTACACTAGTTTCTGTCACCATTTTTCTTGAACTCCGTATCTTTCTGTTGGATATTTTTTCTTGTATAGATAAATATCTCATTTTAAAACAGGTCCCAGTTACACAGAATCACAGCAGCTTTAAGAGTAGAAAAGAGAATCTTGCAGCTGTACACAGCCATCTGGCCTTAGTCCCTCAAGAGCACGGATCCAGGCAAGATGGCCATTACCCGTGTTAACAAGTGCGCAGACACCTTATTGTAATAACGCGTTACATTACAATACAATACAATTGGCACTGCTCCAGAAGTCAGGTTTGTCTACAACTCATCACCACTAACAGCAGCATACTACATGTTACAGCTAGAGGAAACTTTTACTACAAGAATATGTAAAACCAATAACATCAATTGTTTATAAATTGCAAAACTGAGAGATGATTTTTCTTAGCAAGTTTATTCTCAAGTCAACACAAATGAATCAGTAAAATCTGTGCTGGTTAAATGATTAAAACCAAGAAAAATTAAATGGAATCCAACAGACAAGCCAAGAGCAAAGCTTTAGATTACCTTAAAATGTTTTCCAGCACCGTTCATCAACCTAAATAACTTCCAAATTAAATTACTTCTACTAAATTACTTCCAAATGGCAACAGCAAGTAAAATATTTTGGGTAGAGTAAAAGATTTGCTTTGGTTATTTTGTACAAAAGGTATTCAAATGATCACAGCTACCTACTAACTCAAATCTCTATTCCTGGCAGAGGCCCAAAGATTTGGGGCCCTAAAATCTCCAAAGAAACTTCTTATGTGAGGCTTTCTGTAGAGATCAAAGAGCAATATTACAGCAAACACCCTAACTTCACACCCGCCCACAGGCTAGAATGAGATGCCATATATCCCTGTAATATCAAGGACATATCATATTGAAATGTATTGTTTATTAAAAGTACAGAAGTAATGTAAGGCAGCAAAGCAAGAAAAAATTAATGAATTCAGTACAGATTAGACCCTCCTAGGGTGGGAGGTGGGAAGGTGGAGGGTAGGGGTGGGGGGCACTACTTGAAGATGAACTCCCACCAAGACAAAATAACTCAGGAAAGGAGCAGCTACGGGTAAAATTCCATTTTACTGGAAAAGCAGAACTAGAATGAACAGAGCACTCTCAAAGCTGACATAGTCCTTAGTCCAGAAACCTTTCCCCATCCACTTGTAGCAAAGTTATTCTTTTAAAACATTTGCTATTATGATCAGAGATAGCAGCCCTGGCTGAAAGTTTGTCATTAAAACTTGGAAGTAAAGACTGACCAGACGGTGGCACAGTGGATAGAGCATCGGACTGGGACACAGAGGACCCGGGTTGAAACCCAAAGGTGACCAGCTTGAGCACCAGCTCACCAGCTTGAGCACGGGGTGCTGGCTTGAGTGTGGGATCATAGACATGACCCCATGGTCGCTGGCTTGAAGCCCAATGTCGCTGGCTTGAGCCCAAGGTCGCTAGCTTGACGCTCAATGTCGCTGGCTTGAGCCCAAGGTTGCTGGCTTGAGCAAGGGGCTACTCACTCTGTTGTGGCCTCCAGTCAAGGCACATATGAGAAAGTAATCAATGAACAACTAAGGTGCTGCAACGAGAAATTGATGCTTCTATTTCTCTCTCCCTTCCTGTCTGTCCCTATTTGTCCCTTTTTCTGACTCTTTCTCTCTGTCAAAAAAGAAACAAAACTTGAAAGTTGAGTAACATAAGGTCCCATATTTAGTACTAATATTCATTTGGTAAAAATATTATAAACTATTTTGTTTCATTTAACACATAAATGCAATATATTATATTAAAAATACCACTATAAAATGTTAAGGGAAAAAGATAAATATGGATATACATCATCCAAAGCCACCCTAATAATACATATAAAATTTTAATATATGTACCTTTTAGTATAGTAATAACATTTCTAACAACTTATCCTGAAGAAACAATCAGTCAAGGTACATGTGTTTAGGTAAAATAAATTATTTACTGCAGCACTGTTTAAAATTACAAATATTTGTTAATCTTAGATGTGACTATAAAAAATGATTAATTAGATCATCATACGGCACAGAATAGAACACTAGTACAGTCATTAACAAAGTGAGACAGACTTACCTAAAAGGATATTCACAATTTACCTTGAAGTAATTATAAAAGATTATTCAAGATATTGTGTAAAGTACTAATTCACATACTTCAAAGTCCATGTCTGTGACTATTTGCTGCACTTATTTTCTTTACATGCAAAGTATCTGAAAGGATATACAGCAAACCAGTAACAGCTCATTTCTAGAGGAAAAGATTACAGGGGTATGTTCACTTCTACATCATAAATTTCCATGTTGTTTGAAATTTTTATCTGTATTACTTTAGAAAAAGAACAATAGTTATTGCACCCTGCAAAGAGACGGTGAAAAAGATATCCAAAAAAGAGTAGTTGAAAGTCCGTGTGATTTCTCTCTGAAGAAATGTTTAACGCAGCCAGATGATGCAGCAGTTACCATATGCCCCAGCGCTGTTCCTATACTAATCTTTCCGTCTACTGATTGATTCTACTCTTGAAATCTACATGCACTTCACTTCAATCTAATCCTTAAATTTGGTCAGGTAGGTATTTGAGAAAATGAAGGTATTTCATTATATTCTAACTTGCAATTACTACTAAAAACATCTTTACCAATGAACACCTTATATCACTTCAGAAAAATTACCTGGAGTATGTATAAAGTTCTTCAGTAACCAGGGTTTTATGTATCCTTTATTAAGAAACTGAAGAAAGTAATCCGAGAAATTTCAAATCTAATTTTATTTTTAAATCAAATAAAACTGTTTTACTGAGTCTAGTAAAATAAAGTTTTGAGCTTTTCTGGTGATAAACATACCAGAAATGGAAAAATTAAGTTACTACAGAATAACACAGTACTAACCGCATCAATGGAGTTTCCAATCTGCTACCATAAACATCAACCATTATTCAAAGACTTACTTTTACAATCTAAAGAGAAAAAAATCCTAATGCCTAATGTTCTCTTCCAACATATTGAAACTTTTACATTGCAATTGTTTTAAAAACCTATTCATATTAACACATACAGGCATAATTCATTTATTTCCATTGTTGTAGAGAATCCCCTTCATATTGATTATTTTCCATTTCTCTTAAGAATGGTCATACAGGTTTTTCCCATCTCTATTTTTAATTCTTATAAACAATGCTACAATCATGAACATTATTCATGGATGAGAGGCTCTTTTTATAAGGGTCCTCAAACTAGGTCTTCATAGCTCCATGATTAGAATTCAGGCAAACCATGCACTCAGAGGAAAAAAGAGTCTTCATTTTTCACAAATCTCTAACTAAAAATTAGCATTTCAATTATACATGGCAACAACAAAACACAGAATTAACCATATGTGTGGTTTTTTAACCAGTAGAAAGCATGAGTATTTTGCTATTCCATTTCCTTTTTTTTGTGTGAGAGAGACAGAGGAGGGACAGATAGGAACATACAGACAGAAAAGGAGAGAGATGAAAAGCATCAATTCTTCATTGCAGTTCCTTAGTTGTTCATTGACTGCTTTCTCATACGTACCTTGACCTGGAGGCTACAACAGAGCACGTGACCCCTTGCTCAAGCCAGTGACCTTGGGCTCAAGCTGGTGAGCCTTGCTCAAACCAGATGAGCCCCACGCTCAAGCTGGCAACCTCGGGGTCTCGAACCTGGATCCTCTGCATCCCAGTCTGACACTCTATCCATTGTGCCACCACCTGGCCAGGTTCCATTCCATTTGTTGCTGGTATCTCCATATTTACATTCATCACTACTTTGAAATCACAACAATTATCATAAAATAACTGTCATAAAATAACTTCATAAAGAAACATGTTGCTGTATCACATCTTTTACATTTTGATAACTATACTTCAACACTGCTCTTGTCTTTTGTATTACTATGTATTTTGCGCGCGCGCGCGCGCGCACACACACACACACACACACACACAAAATAGTAACCAACTGCACCATACTGCCAAATTACTTATCCAAACTAAGTATACCCAGTTTCACTGGAACCAGCAATGCATGAGTTCCCAATTGCCCATACCCGTATCAACACTAAAATTATCAGACTTAAAACAAAAATTTTTAGACTGATGGGTAATAAAATGGTATCTCAGTCTTCATGTAATTTTCATAGCCCTAAGGATCAATGATTTTTTATGTATTTTAACATTTTTATTAACCACTCAGGTTTCCTCTATGAACTGCTTTTCAGATCATTTTTCTACTTTTCAATTGAGATATCTTTTCCTATTAATTTAGTTCTTTATTGGTGATTAATTAGTAATTTCTAGCCATTAATATTAATCATTTGCATGAGTGGCACCTATATTCTGGCATCTAGAACTTTACGTACAATTTTATATATGGTGTATTTTGTCATATAGACTCTTGTTTTTTAACATGGTTAGATTCAAACTGTTCCTTTACAATCTGTATTTCCTTGTGCCTTATTTAAAAAGATCCTCTCTGATCTGACATTACAAAACACTTTTCTAATCTAATAGGATTAAAGTTTTATTTACACTTAAGTTTTTATTTGTTATTTGTATTTGTTATAATAACCTAATTTTATTTTTCTGTAATCACTTTTACTGCCCTTTTTTCTTTTGTATAAAGATAATACAATTAATAACAATAACAGCTACCAGATTGAACTCATTCTTCTAGGCAGCATACTAACAGTGTGTGTGTGTGTATGCTCACAAAGATGAGACAATCTACACAAGAGCTCAAAGATACTACTTGTACTAACTGCAAGCTCGATGCTACTACTTGGACACTGCATTACTGCCTCACTCACCCATCAGAAACTGCCTCTAAACAAGTTCAACAATACTTTTAACAAATGAGTGTAAAATGTGAAGATGCATTAATACAATCCATTTGACAAATTGTGGAGAAATAAAACCTATTAAATATTTTTCACAGGCCCTGGCCGGTTGGCTCAGTGGTAGAGCGTCGGCCTGGCGTGCAGAAGTCCCGGGTTCGATTCCCGGCCAGGGCACACAGGAGAAGCGCCCACCCCCTCTCCTTACTCTCTGTCTCTCTCTTCCCCTCCCGTAGCCGAGGCTCCATTGGAGCAAAGAGGGCCCGGGCGCTGGGGATGGCTCCTTGGCCTCTGCCCCAGGCGCTAGAGTGGCTCTGGTCACAACGAAGTGACGCCCCGGAGGGACAGAGCATTGCCCCCGGGTGGGCGTGCCAGGTTGATCCCAGTCGGGCGCATGCGGGAGTCTGTCTGACTGTCTCTCCCAGTTTCCAGCTTCAGAAAAATACAAAAAAATATATATTTTTTTCACAGTAACTATAAAAATTCATTTAATGAAGGTTAACCCTCCCCCAGAGAAATCAAATTTCATCATATATTCTATTCAGAATTCACAGGAAAGTAGTTCCGTGTGAATAAAAGGTAATAAAACACAATAAATTTACTAGGAAATGAAGTCCCACATAATAAAGATCATAATATAAAAGTACAATAAATACTGGTATCCTAGTTCAGTTACTCTAGAAACTAAAACATAAACCACAATAAAAACAACAATATTATCTGAGTAAATTCTTATATAACATATGCAGAGCATGCACATACAGTCATGAAATTTGGCATGAAGTAAGCCACACAATGCACAAATGTGTATAAATTCCTGTAAAGTTACAGGTAGTCACAATGTATGTGTAAAAACAAATATTTCAGAGGAGAAAACTGTCCCCAAAGCAAATAGTATGTAATAAAAAAATGAAAGGAATTCCAACTCTATGTTCATATGTGTAATAAAAGCAAATGTTTCTGTTAGTGTAATGCATACCACAACTGAAAAAAATTCTAACAGAAATTCATATTTTTAATGACTAGGATAGCTACAAAAATAGTGGCAGAAATATAAAACAAATAGCATATGTTTTTATTCTGAAATCTATACTACTGTTATCTTTCTAAGTGCAGATATATAGTGTCACATGTCTGTGTATTATATTTCAATGTATGCACATCTCCTATAAACTAATTTTCAAATGCTTTGAACAGCCAGAACCTTCAAGTCTTGGCTTCCATTTATACCTATCTAGACCCACCTCATGTTAATCCCGGCAGAACCCAGCAGCAAATGCCAAAGGACCCACTACTTGAAAGTTCCTGAACTCATCCTTTCAGACCACTTTCAACACCACACTCTCCATATCCAACCCAGTCTTCATCAACACATCTAACTCCTCAATAGTCAAGACTAAATTCAGTCAGTTAGCTAACTCTGAAACCATTTGAGTTCTTAGCATGCAAAGACAGGGACTTATCTCTACAGATCATCAAGTGAATCTACTTATACTTATCACATTGTTTTTGTTAGTTTTTATACATGTCTCCCTCACTCAACAGAGACTCTGAATAGGAGTTGCTTTCTTCACCTTTAGATTTGCCATAAAACCATAAACACCTGTAACAGTGCTAGTATACATTTAATTATCAACAAGTAAATTAACCAAAACAGATAAAATAAGTATAGAAAAGTCTTATATGTAAGTTGAAACCTTTCCCACTTGCACAATATAATACAAAAAAAGAAAACAAAACATTTGTATCCTCCTTGATCAGTTTGCCTTTAAGTCAATGCATTGCTGAGATTAACAATTTTACAGCTATCCACTGACACACCAATACACATGTCTTCTATCTAGTTACTCAAAATAACTATGTTTATGAGGTTGACAATTTAGAATATATGAAAGAAATATTAAATAATTTTAACATCAAATAAGCACCTAAATATTTTTAATTCCCACAAAAATATTAAACAGTATGCCACTGTATTTGATCATATTTCCCCTAAGTAGTCCACACCACCTTCCTTGAGATCTGACTCAGCACACCTGCTTTCTACGGGATATTCCCTGTCCTTCTTTGCTTTCCTGGTATTTTTCCTTCTGAAAACTATATCCAATTTTTAACAAATGCAAAAGAAAAAAATTAAAATAAATAGCTATACCCTCATTTATGAGAAGTCTCTTCTCAAACAAGAGGAATTTTTTTTTAGTTTAAAATATATAAATGGTTCATGCTTCTTATAATGTACCCTTTTAAGAATTATGCATGAAATACCACAAAATTTCATTTTTTTGAAAACCTATTAACAATCCCCTTCACTAAAGAATATAATTGGTGTTGGGAGTGAATGTAATTTAATTAAACCTCCCACACAATATGGCGTGTACAACATTCTGACAGCTGATCACCAAAGGTGAACGCCTCTAGTAAAAATTAGCTTGCTATCTCACCAGGTGGCCAATTTCATTTCAAAACAGTGATAATACATTTTTCCTTATATTAGGCACACGTTTACACATGCAGTATACATCTACTGGACCCACTTTTGCCCTCTGGAGAAAAAATACTAACAATAGCAGATACATTTAAAAAACTCTAAGGGAATGACTATGAGGCTTTGATTTCTTCTTCTTTTTTTATTAATTTTAATGGGATGACATTGATCAATCAGGGTACACAGGTTCAGAGAAAAACATCTCCAGGTTATTTTGACATTTGATTATGTTGCATACCCATCACCCAAAGTCTTTAATTTTTAAGCTAAACATGCCAAATTGGTACTTCCAATACCCTCCCCCCCCCCATGACACGGCTGTCATCCTTTACCATCATTATCAATTTTCTCTGCACTGGCTCTAGCTTTCAAGTCTAAGTGGGTCTTATTTGTTCTTCATTTTATTACAAAGTGACCACTGGCCCTGGCCAGTGGCTCAGTGATAGAGCATTGGCCCCGTGTACAGACATATCAGGTTTGATTACCAGACAGAGGACACAGGAGAAGCGATGACCTGCTTCTTCCTCCACCCTCTCTCCTTCTCTCCCTCTTCCCCTCCCACAGCCAGTGGCTCAATTGGTTCAAGTGTGGGCCATAGTGCTGAGAATAGCTCGGCTGGTCTGTGTCAGCCCCAGGCGCTAAAGATAGCTCAGTTGATTCAAGCATCAGCCCCAAATGCAGTTGCTGGGTGAATCCTGATCAGGGCACATACAGGAGTCTGCCTCACTATCTCCCCACATCTCACCAAAAACAACAAATGTACACACACATACGAAACAAAGTGAGCATAAATCTTATAACACAACTTAGAGAAGAATCCAAAATAATACTAAATCCTATAATCATTGTGACTAAATGCTAAGTGTTTAATGCCCTAAATTATTAGAAAATCAGAACATTAAGTTTATATCTGTAAAGTACTGAAAAAAATGTCTGTAACATAGCAGTACTACTGTTTGACAAATAACATTAACCGATGCACTGTTCATTATCTCTACAGTCATAAAGAATTATACTACATGAAATGTGTGTGAATAATCACATGTAAGAATAACCTATTCAATATTGAATTTTTTAGAACATTTTTACTTTCTTCAATATTGAATTGCCAAAATTTTAAATTTAAAACCTGCCAAAAATAATAGAGCACTATTTTCCAATCTGTAATTATAACCCAAATTAGGATCACTAAATTACTAGAATCAATAGACGCTATAGAGAAATTCCAAAGCAGCTCTAGGAAAAAAAATTGCTCTTAATTTCCCAGGATGGGATGGAATGTTGGGCAGGTGGAGGAAAAGGGAAACCCCTTCAGCTTTGACTCCTCCTCCTACCGGAAATGTCCACTGCTGTTAAACTATTCGATAGGCATTACTAAACGCTCCCAGGCTAGGAAGTGAGGAAACCACAGGATGGCCGGGAGCAGAGCCTGGATGATTCTCAATGCAGCATCGTCATCACCTTCTGTTTCATTCATAATGGTCTTCAACTGGTGATTCAAATGATCTTTTGAGGGGGGTAGTTTTTTAAGTTTTATTTTATTATGGAAAGAACTTGATGTGAAATTACGCTCTTAATAAAACTGTAAGTGTACAATGCGTTTTTGTTGACAACAGGTGCAATGTTATACAGCAGATCACTAGAGCTATTTCTCTTGCTTAAACTTTATACTCATTGATTAGTACTCACTCCCAATGACCCCCACTAGTGCCCAGCACTGCCATTTCACTCTGATTCAATGAGTTTGACTGTTTTCTACACTTCATGTAAGTAGAATCATGCAGTATTCATCTTTCAGTGACTGACATTGCACTTGGCATAGTCTCCTCAAGGTTTATTTATGTTTTCACATATTCATTCTTTCTTGTGGCTGAATGAGAATATCACGTTTTCTTTATCCAGTCATCACTGATGGACATGCACGCTGTTTCTGCATCTTGGCTATCGGCAATAGTGTTGCAATGAAGATGCGAGCGCAAATCTCTCTTCAAGATTCTTATTTCAATCGTTTTTGAATAAAGACTCAGAAGTGTAATCCCTGGGTCATAAGGTAGTTCCTTATGACCTATTTTTGGCAGGTTTTTAAATTTAAAAATTTGGCAATTCGATATTGAAGAAAGTAAAAATGTTTTAATTTCTTCAGGAACCTCCATAATGTCTTCCACAGTGGCTACACCATAATGCATTCACATCAGCAGTATGTATTTCTATACATTAACAACAAACCATGTAAAAATAAAATTTAAAAAAAAATCTCACAACATCACCAAAAAAGAATAAAATCGTTACAATAAACAAGGAAGTGGAAGACTTGTATAATGAAACCTACAAAACAGTAAAGTAAAAAATTAAAGACACAAACAAATGGAAAGAATCCCATGTTCATGAACTGAAAGATATTATTAAAATGTTCAAAGTACCCAAAGTGATCTACGGAATCAATGCAATCCCTATCAAAATCCTAACGGCACTTTTTATAAAAATAGAAAAAAATCAATAATTCATAGAGAACCACAGAAAATCACAAATAGTCAAATCAATCCTGAGAAGGTAGAATAATATTGCTTATATTTCAAATATTAGTACATTTAATTTCAAGAATAGGTAAAAACCTTAAGTAAACCTGTCAACTGTGTATGCCTTAAACCCAAGAGCTAAATATGTGAAAAAAGAGGAACTGTCGGAGGGTAAACATTATAGTTGTTATTTTTCCTATTTTAAATCACTAAAAATATTTTTTTCATTTATTAAGAATTAAATAATTTTAATAGGTATAGTGGGGCAGCACAACCATCATATATACATATTCCTCACAAAAGAATTGACCTCCCCCACCTGGGAGAAAATTCACCCAGACGCTACAGACACACAATGAACAATTAGCAGAGCTCATCAATCTAGACCAGGGGTCCCCAAACTACGGCCCGCGGGCCACATGCGGCCCCCTGAGGCCATTTATCCGGCCCCCACCGCACTTCCGGAAGGGGCACCTCTTTCACTGGTGGTCAGTGAGAGGAGCACATTGACTGACCATCTCATTAGCCAAAAGCAGGCCCATAGTTCCCATTGAAATACTGGTCAGTTTGTTGATTTAAATTTACTTGTTCTTTATTGTAAATATTGTATTTGTTCCCATTTTGTTTTTTTACTTTAAAATAAGATATGTGCAGTGTGCATAGAGATTTGTTCATAGTTTTTTTTATAGTCCGGCCCTCCAACGGTCTGAGGGACAGTGAACTGGCCCCCTGTGTAAAAAGTTTGAGGACCCCTGATCTAGACTCTCACTCAGATCAACCGTGGTATTCAGTGGAGAGAAAGATTTCACAGTCACGTCTACCACATCCTAGCTAGTTTGGTTTCAGAATATGCCATACTATCTCAAAATTGAATTTACATGCTATGTGAATAGTTTGAAAGCCACTGAAATTGTAGAATGAGCAGAACCTACACTTAGGAAGAAGAAAACTATAAAAGGGTCAGAGACTTCAACTATTTCATGGAGCATAATCAGGTCACATAGCTTCCCATGTATTTTCATTATCTGACAGAGATGCATAAAGTTTCTCTAAGACGCTTTCTAGAGTCAGGATTTCCAAAACGACTGTGAAAGGAATCCAGCAGGCCTTCATCCTCAGCAGAACAGAATGAAACTGATGAAAAGTATCCAAAACAATTCTTTCAGCACTCTGGAACCTAAGGGCATGTAAAAACTATTGAGGCATTTATTCAAGATGACTCACTGAATCTTGGTCATGTTGTTACATTCCCAGGTATTTGTGGTATTGAAGCCAAAATGCTTGGTGTTGCAGAAGCCCTAGTCTGGGCAGATGGGTCTAAGAAGGAAGAGGAGGGGGCTGCCCTCCCTGACCCAGCCTGTTCCTAGGGCATATGGTGGGGGTCCCACACCCAGAGGGCAGGCTGCGGAGACTAGGGTTGCCCCTTCCCTCTAACACCTCCTCCTAGTGAAAGTGTTACTCAGGGAGAAAGGCCACCATCTCCCCATCCCCAGCTCAAAGTGCAACACAAGCTCTGTCAGGACCACAAGCAAGACAGGAGAAGCAGCTGGTGGTGTTATGTAAAATAATAGAGATTATATTAGCAAGTATTGGAAGGGGAAAAAGGCTGTATCCCCCCATGTATAAGACACTCCCATGTGTAAGACACACTTTAATGTTGGGCCTGATTTTGAAAAAAAACATTACATAAAATTATTGAACTCAAGTTTTATTCATCATAAAATTCACAGAACTCATCACTGTCAAAACTCCCTTCATTAGCTTGTCCTCATCTGTGTCTGATGAGAAATCCCTGTCTTCAGCAATTAGCACAAAAACAAGTGAGAAAAAGCGGGAAATGCAAGCAAAAAAAATCTATAACCACTGTATAAGACGCACCCAGTTTTTAGACCCCAAATTTTTCAAAAATGGTGCATCTTATACATGGGGTAATATGATACACTAGTAACAGCAAGAAGAACAATGCACTAGTCACAAGTTTAACAGAGGGATTCAGGGAAAGAGACAGCCAGAAAGAGCCCAGCAAAGGTTACATTCACCCAGCGGTCTGGACCACTACACAGGCTCGGGAACAGCTAGAAAAGGCGCTGGCCAGCTGCTACTCCCTGGCTAAATGCGGGCAGACCTGAAAGCCTGAGCAATGAAGTCAACCCTCAAACCACACACGGTCTCCAGGGAGGGTGGGACACTTAGGGGCCTGAGCTCTTAATCACACCCTCCAACCAAAGACTGAGAATTCCTAGGAACAGGCTTAAAAATAAACACCAGGAGGAAAAAAAAATTAAGTGTTAAAATCAGAGGATGATCACTGCAGGTAAAAGAGACTCCACAGAATTAATCCAGGCAAGCCACTGAACAAATAAAATTCAAAACAATGATGATATGGGGAAAGTGTTGGGGGAGGTTTACCGTTATCGGCATGGCAAATAAACAATAATAAATAATAATATAAGAATAAACTCTGTTTCACATACTCCCAACTGTAAATTTATTTTGCCAAATCCTGTACCTAGCTATGTGGTCATAGAGGAGGGGCTGTTAAAATTTTTTAAAAAATAAAAAAAGAGGGAAAGGATGGAAACCCACACAGGACAAAAATAATAAATAAAAATAATAAATACTACACTCTTATTTAATATGACCTTCCTTACCTGCAGCCCAAACACAAGCCATTCAATTCAGCAATTTCATACAGTTTTCAGTACTGTTTATGCCACAGAAGATCCTCCTTATCTAAGTATTCAATATGTGTCCACAAAAATACAAAAATGCATAGAGAGGCAAATGCTATTTATGTTATATTCACTAATGCCCAACCACTTCCGAAAATAGTACCTGTAGAGATATGCACTCTTATTTCACCCAAGCATCTATCCCAACACACCATGTCACACAATTTTTTGGTCACTCTTACATTTGACAGCTATCTTATAAATGGCAAAGGATTTCAACAAGTTGATTTTTAAAAACTGATGCAAAACTACTCAAATTATATGAAAAACCAATGACAAATGAGAATTTGTAAGAATAGTTACAATTAACAGATGAAAAGACAAAAATAACGACATTAGGTACTTCATAAAAGAATTCTATAAATATCAAGAAACTGAAAGATGACCCTAAGAAACTGGTAAAGCTAAAAATATTTTGGTGAAAATGACCTCCAGAATTATGTTCCAAAAATCAAGCATTAATAGAAGATGTTCATAATGCTATCATAAATTTTATTGAGAAAAATGACACCAAAAAATATCAGCACTTATTGATTCATTATTCATTCTAACAGATCATGACTACTCACAATTAAAAGTTAAACTTCAGCATATAATCAACTGACTACATTTTCATAATTTGGGCTTAATTTTTATACAGAGAATCTCAAAGTTTTTTTTCTACTTCCATTAAATAATGTTTATTTTTACTAGAGTAATAAACCAATATCTTTCCAAGTACTATTTAATTTAAGGGGGACCTTGTATATTTAAGAAATGTTTGCTACTACTGTAAGTATTAAACATCTAAGTAAGTACTTAACCTGGGCAAGACATTGGACTAAGTTCTATGGGAGATAGGAGGATGAATAATATTATATAATGGACACTATGCTAATATTTCAGAGGATAAAAAATGTGCTATCAAAACACTGAGAGAGGGATCAATGGTGGCTAACTAAAAAAAAAAAAAGAGTAAGTTAGAGAACAGCTATAATTGAAAAAATATTAACTTTAGTGCTCTTTTGAAAATAAAGTTTACCCTAACCATGAAATGTTTTCAACTCTCATTAAAATGATGACATCGGATCATTTACAATAACATGGATGGACCTTGATAACATTATACGGAGTGAAATAAGTAAATCAGAAAAAACTAAGGACTATATGAATCCATACATAGATGGGACATAAAAATGAGACTCAGAGACATGGACAAGAATGTGATGGTAACAGAGGGTGGGGAGGTGGGGAGGGGGCGAGAAAGGAGAGGGGGGGTGGTGGGGGGAGGAGAGGGGCACAAAGAAAACCAGATAGAAGGTGACGGAAGACAATTTGACTTTGGGTGAGGGGTATGCAGCATAATCAAATGTCAAAATAATCTGGAGATGTTTTCTCTGAACATATGTACCCTGATTTATCAATGTCACTGCATTAAAATTAATAAAAATAAGATTAAAAAATGAATGTTAAGGTATGAGGGTTGAAAGTCATCTTTGATCTAGCTCAACTCTCATTTTTTTTAACTGAGAAAAATATTGTGGCCTGGCCTGTTGGCTCGGTGGTAAAGTGTCAACCTGGCACATGGGAGTCCCAGTTCCAATTCCTGACCAGCACACAGAAGAAGTAACCATCTGTTTCTTCTCCTTTCCTTTTCCACTTTCTCTCTCTTTGTCTTTTCTTCTCCGATAGCCAGGGCTTGATTGATCCTAGCGCATCGGCCCCAGGCAATGAAAATGGCTGAAAATGGCTCTGTGGAGTCTCCCCTCAGGCACTAAAAATATCTTGGTTACAAGTATGGCCCCAGATGAGCAGATGATCAGCCCCAGACAGGGATTGCCAGAGGGATCCCTGTTGGAGTGCATTTGGGAGTCTCAGTCTCCCCTCCTCTCACTTAAAAAAAATGGACTGTGACCCAGAAAGATGAGTAGTTTAACCAAGAAGACAGAGTCCAGAGTTATAAGAGCTATAACCAAACCCTCTGGTATGGATTCCCAATTGGCCACACCATTGTCTTAGCTAAGAACAGATTCAATGAAAGCCCCTGCTGATAGCGATTACTAAGTGAAGACCAAAGGAGATCACAGTCCAAATTAAAACAAAATGTGATGCACGATACAACTTTCAGGAGCATGTACCTTCTGTGAGGCAAGGTAAACAAGTACATATGCATACACCGAGTCACACCTGATGGGAAGAGCAGTAAGCTTGGAGTCAGAAGACCCATGTTTGGGGCACAGCTCTTTCCCTTACCAACTGTGTCACCTTGGCACAAAGATCCTTGAAATTAGTTAGGTTCTCTCACCTTGAAATGGTAACAATACCACTTGTTCAGAATAAATCTATGGAAAATAAATGAGATGATGCTATGATTTTAAAACTTCTCAAGACACCAGCCACTGAGATTTGCTTTGAAGTTCTATAATCATTTTACATCTGATGAAAATATATAGGCAATCAAACTGCTGCATCCCAGAAGAGAGGGGAATCCTATTAAAGAATAGCTACTGAATCCCATGTTTTAGTCTATACCAGTGGTTCTCAACTTTCTAATGCTGTGACCCCGCAATACAGTTCCTCATGTTGCGGTGACCCCAAACCAAAAAATAATTTTGGTGGCTACTTCATAACTGTAATTTTGCTAGAGTTATGATTCGGAATGTAAATACCTGATATGCATTATGTATTTTCCGATGGCTTTAGGCAACCCTGCCAGGGTCGCGACCCACAGGTTGAGAACCACTGGTCTATACACTGCAGAAAGTGAATTACATGAGTACACTGTTCTAAATATGCAGGGAGTACCATCATCTGATAGTGTAGTCCAGAGAAACACCTGGGAATGTGTACTAACGAGTTAGTTCCGAGGCCAAGATACTGATTGTTTACTAAATGATGGACAAATTAGCAATCCACTTTCCTTGTACAATATATGCATAAACATAAATACAAGGGAAACATACTACTCTAAATCAGTGTGTTTAAATACACAGAAAAAGATGAGATTGGTTTCAGTACTTGGTTTTAACAGCTCTAGTATCAAGAGTAAACCAGGCTATAAGTACGGTAGCACCAAATAGAGCCCAAAACTTCGGTGACTTCGATCCAGACAACAGTCCAGAGCAGGATTCAGGACAGCAGGGTGCCTCTCCACTACCCATATGCTGATGACCGCTCTGCCACCAGCAGCAAACAGCTTTCCGGTCACTCTTTACGTCATCAGTCAGACCAAAAGTGCTCTTATCAGTCAGGATTCAGCCAGAACAGAAAGTGTTCCACATCGCAAATTCACGGGTACTGAATACAGGGATTAGAAGCAGCTGGGAACACCACTGGGGGGACAGAAAAACTAAGGAAGGAACGCAGTACGCATGGGCCGGCGGGCAGCACCACAGCAGCGATGCTCAGGTGCTCACCTGCAGCTCTGAGCTTTCCTGAAGGCTGCAAGGACCGGGGGCTACCACCGCTGGGCAGCTGTGATAGGCTGAACAGTGCCTGCCCACAAGATGTTCACATCCTCATCCCCAGAAACCAGGAGCATCTCACCTGACATGCTAACAGAAACTATGTAGGTGTGCCTAAGTAAAGGATCTTGAAAGGAAGAGATGACCCTACATTGGCCAAGTGGGCCCAGTGCAACCAGTAGGGTTTTACAAGAGGGAGGCAGGAGGACCAGTCAGTAGCAGGTATGAGTATGCAAGCAGGAGGGCGAGGGATGAAAAGCAGGGATCGGGAAGAACACAGGCAGCCTCTGGAAGCTGAAGAAGACAGGAAATGGATTCTCCCTTCAGAGCTTCCCCAAGGGACCAGCTTTGTAGACACCTGACGTTAGCCCTGAGAGGCAGATTTTGGACCTTTGATCTCCAGGACGGTTAGATCAGGGGTCCCCAAACTTTTTAAACAGGGGGCCAGTTCACTGTCCCTCAGACCACTGGAGGGCCAGACTATAAAAAAAAACTATGAACAAATCCCTATGCACACTGCACAGATCTTATTTTAAAGTAAAAAAAACAAAATGGGAACAAATACAATATTTAAAATAAAGAACAAGTAAATTTAAATCAACCAACTGACCAGTATTTCAATGGGAACTATGCTCCTCTCACTGACCACCAATGAAAGAGGTGCCCCTTCCAGAAGTGCAGTGTGGCAGGGGCCGGATAAATGACCTCAGGGGGCCGCATGTGGCCCGCAGGCCGTAGTTTGGGGACCCCTGGGTTAGATAGTAAATGTGCCATTGTAGGTCAGCAAGGCTGTGATAACTTGTTACAGCAGCGGCAGAAAACTAATAGCATGCTCTCCTGATTCTACCTCAGCTCTTTCAGAACCGTGGCTTTCTCCTCCCTTCCTACCCTCTGAACCTCAGCGGCACAGCAGCATAGACCCTCGCAGGGACCCTCGTGATGCCATCAATACAGATGAGTCCTCAGGGCAGGGTAGTGAAACATCATCAACACCAGCCAGTGGCAGAGCTTCACGGGCCAGGCTAGAGATGGCTCCACTCACCTCCAGGCACATTCCACTGCCCAGAACTCTGTCACGTGGCCCCGCCCACATCAACGTAGAGGCGGCTGGAAATGTAGACTGTGCAAAAAATTGATGCGGTAAACAACTCTAGCACATCATCAAAAATATAGTAAAAAATCTGATAAAATCTGATAAAAATATGAAAGCCACAGCAGGAAAGCAACCGGAGAAGCAGTTCTCTAAGAGCTGTTGACAAATATGTTCGCAGTCATTGTGTATGCACAAACAAAAGTGGCTATTTAAAAGATGTATGTATCTTTCAAACCGCTATAGGATAATGACATATAAAGTGTCGATTTTATTAAGGCATTATCTTTAAATCTTACACTATTCAGACTTAGTAATGAGACTCTAGACAACGGATTACATCATTTACTTTTTATGATACCAGTCTGTTGGCAGCGGAATGAAGGCAAGGTGCTACTATGAATATTTCAAATGAGACAAGAAATCACTTTATTTTTATTTTTTATTTTAGCTGATAGAGAATTGTTAACTCAAAAACAATATGTCTGCCTCAACTTAGGAGTCTCCTAAAATTCTCTATACTATTAATAAGCATAGTTTGGAAATGCAGGGTCCACTGCTCTGAGGCTAATAAAGAGCCATAAAAAATTAAAAAAAAAGCTGACTTAATATTCAACATACATATCTTTTCTATTTTGAAACCACAGGTAAATATCTGACAGAGGAACAGAGGTTTACTAGCTAAGGGGTGGGGGGAGGGAGCATTTCTATAAAATCCTTAATTCTTTTTAATTTTTAATTGTTACTTTCCCCTGTGAAAAAGAAGATATCTATTACCCTTCCAGACTTCTTTATCAGTTTAATTGGTATCTTGAAGCTGCAAGATAAGTGAGCTGTTTAAAATAATTATTATTTCTAACTGCTTATTTTTGTGAATAACTGTCTCAGTACTATGCAACTTCAGAACAAGTTTTATATGCTATCATACCTGCCTATGTTGATTTTACAAACCACCATTTAAATATAGATAAAAATATCAGGAGTGTAAGCTTACCCCTTTAGTAGATAGAACTCTAAAATAGTCCGCAATGACCACATACCCTTATATAATTCCCTCTCCAAGAGTATGGACAAGATTGTGGATGTGATGGATAGCACCCCCATAATTAAGTTACCTATATGCCAAAGGAGTGCAGCTGTATAGTCCATAGTCAGTTACCTCTGATTTACTCAAAAGGAAGATTATATTGGGTGGGCCTAACCTATTCAGCCTTTTCCAAGAAAGGATCAGAGAGGCGTTCATGCTGGCTTGCAGGAACCAGGTTGTCAACTGCCTATGGAGGGGGCCACATGGCGAGGACCTGAGGGCTCAAAGAACCTAGACAACATAGCCAGCAAGAGAATAAAAAATGGGTTCTATGACTGCCAGAAGTTAAATTCTGCCAACAACCCAAATGAGCTGGAAAGAGGTCCTAGAGATGCAAATGAGAATGCCACACCTTACGTTCAGCCTTGTGAATCCTGAATAGAAAACCTAGCTATGCCACGCTTCTGACCTATAGCAACTATGATAAAAATAAATAAATAAATAGAAAATGGATGTCATTTAAAGTCACTGAGTTTGCAGTAATTTGTTATGCATTGATAGAAAACTAGCATACAAACCCTCTTTGTATTTATATCCCATTTCTTAATGCTCAGAGTAGATTATTCGTCTTAATAGGAGCATATAAGAGAGATGGAAAAACAAATTGCTAAGCAGTTCTATTACTAGCTACCTTACACTCTCTATGAGATAAGATTCTTTTAGACCAGGGCATTTTATATACGAATGATAACATCTCAGAAGAAATCCATGAGACAACCCTGGCTGGTAAATCACTTCAGTACTTAACCTCAGGCAGTAATTCTGTAATGACACCCGGACTATAAGAAAATGCTAGGAGCTGTAATCTCCAAAAATCTCTGAATCCTGAGACTCCTGCCTAGTTGTTACTGTGGCTCTTTTTCTAGTTCCTTCTTAGGTATGAAAGCTTACTGAAAAAATGATTATTACCTCTAGTTGTTAATGGCTTTGATCATTTATAACCAGAAATCATACAGTATTGATGGATATTTTAATCAGGGAACTATGAATTGTTATAAATCACACTGGCTTACATCTCTTAAAATGACTCACAGCTGAAACAGTCGATAAGAAATTTAGCTAACGTTAATACTGCTGAACAAAAGGCTGCAATTTGTAAAATATCAAATTTATCCAAGTTTTACAAGAGCATTTGAACAGAAGCAGTATTCCATACGTCTATGAAATACTACAAAGACAAAAAAGTTTATCTGACTCATAAAAATGTAACATCGGAACACTGGTCTGAGACCTTGAAAGTAAGATGTGAGAAAAAAATGAAGGTTACCATTAACTGCCTAGTAATTTCTCATTTTAAGACTTCAATACTGTCCTGGCTGGTGGCTCAATGGATAGAGCATCCACCTGGTATATGGATGTCCCAAGTTTGATTTCTGGTCAGGGCAAACAGGAGAAATGACCATCTGCTTCTCCCCTCTCCTCCTTTTCTCTCTACTTTCCCTCTCCCTTCCCTTCCCTCTTCTCCTCCCACAGCCAGTGACTCAATTGATTTGAGCATGGCACCAGGCCCTGAGGATGGCTCATTTGGGCTGAGCATGTCAGCCTCAGGTGCTGAAAATAGTTCAGTACTTGAGCATCAGCCCTAGATGGAAATTGCCAGTGGATCCCAGTCCAGGTGCATGTGGAAGTCTGCCTCATTATCTCCCTTCCTCTCACAATAAATAAACAAACAAACAAACAAATAAACAAACTGCAATACTGTCACCAAATCAAATGGAAAAGCTTATGTAAAATTTTCAAAATCCCAATTAATTCCTTACATCTTACATATTAAATGTTCGTTTCTTTAAAGTCTTTGTCAAACCCTAGAGCTACTGGAATGGAAACCATTCATTCTCCTTACCTTCCATCAGGGACAAGGGTGGAGTTAGCACCCTCTTAGTTCTGTATCCCCACATAAGAATTCCAGCTCCTTTATGAGTCAGACCTTAAAACTATACCATTACCTTGTTTAGGCTCCGTCATCTAACTAACTCTTGGTCACTACCCTTTATCATCCCGTTATTCTGAGTATTGAATGAACTCCACATAAATAATCTTACACCCTGCCCTTTCAGCTCCATCTCGCCATCGTTTCCACTAATGAATTTCAATACTTCAGCCATCCACTACCAGGGTCTCATCTGTACTGACAGGAGACACAAATTCACGTCAGTGCTACAGAGAAATAAGCACAGAGATCCAGCCATGTGAGCACAGAGGAGAAGTCCCTCCGAAACGGGAGGAAGGGATAACTAGCCTAAGTTATAGACAGGAGAGTTACACAAACGCTAGCTCAGGAAAAGCACTAAATAACATGCAAACAACTTTAGATTACATCTTACAGGCATTCCAACCACATTTAAACATTGCTCCTCAAAGACAGAACTGGTCAGGGAAGTCTCTGGGGGGTATCTTTAGCTGGTATGGGGGAACAGGCAGTGAAAAAGTCACAAGCATGTAAAGGCTTAAGACTAAGTGAAATGTGCCCAAATTTTGTCTTTGGCAAATATGTAGATATATGAAAATGTTTTCGTTATTGTTAGGGACTGTAAGAAGTACAGTTTTGAGAAAAAAAAGATGGAACAGAAATTTACTTTCATTCTTAATTCATGTAAATAATCATTTTCTTGAAGAAAAGACAAATTATTATAACAGCTGCTTTTGATGATGGCAAAGTCAGTAAGTCACTGGAAACAACTAAAGAATTTGAGCTCTTTTTATCTTATCAGGAGTGGTCATTACAGATCAAAACAATTCTAAATGAAGGTGATTCTGCAAGTTCTAACGACATAAGAAATAGAAACGCCATCAAAATAAAGAAAACCCATGAAGTACTAGAAGAGCGAATGATACACTACTAAAAGGCTAGTCTCCCAAAAAGTCACGTGACAACATGAATGAGGACTCAAAAATTAGTTTTTAATGACTGTATTCAATGTAATTAAGGAAAGAGATTATAAAAATCTCTAGTCAATTTTCTTTGCCTATTCACTTAACTATTTCTCTTGACTATATTCTTAGAGAATATAACAAAACTAATTACTTTTTAATGAATGACAATATCTTTATTAAGGAACAAGTGTGTGTGTGTGTGTGTGTGTGTGTGTGTGTGTGTGCACGTGCGCACGCATCTATAAATACCACCAATTCTTCCATGATGCTAAATTTTTACTAGGAAGTTATCAAACAATGTAAGAATGTGGAATTCTTGGTGTTTCCTAATAAAATAAATAATAGAAAATTTACTCTAATAACTCTATAATTTATAATTACTATAAAGTCAGTTTATAGTTTATTTAGCAAAAATTTTAATTCAAAAAATGTTATCACATTTTGGTAATATATATCATGTATAATGCTTTCGTTTAAATGAGAAACATATAATATGTAATAGCAACCAATTATTGTCATATTCTAGACACTGCACTAAGCGCTTTATATACACAATTTTATTTAATCCCAACAACACTGAGATGTACATATTGTATTAGAATTTCAAAACAAAGAAACTAAAATTCAGAAAAGTCAAATGTTGATCTGATGTCATACAATTAGACAAGAGCTGAGTTGTAACTGCACCATCCATTTTACTCAACAACCTATGATGGTAACTACATATTATTGTCATAACTGTTACTTCCTGAAAAGTGACTAACATCCATTCTTCATTGCATCTCCTTAGTTGTTCATTGATTACTTTCTCATATGTGCCTTAACAGGTGGGGAGGCTATAGTACAGGGAGTAACCCCTTGCTCAAACCAGAGATCTTGGGCATCAAGAAAGCAACCTTTGGACTCAAGCCAGTGACCATGGTCATGTCCCTGGTCCCACACTCAAGCCAGCGACTCCAGGCTCCAGCTGGTGAGCCCACACTCAAGGCAGTAACCTCGGGGTTTCAAACCTAGGTCCTCTGCATCCCAGTCCAACATTCTATCCACTGCGCGACTGCCTGGTCAGGCATCCATTCTTGAATACAGGCTCAACTTTAGACTTCAAGTTGGCTTCTCCAGAATGAAGGATACATCACTCATGCCACATCCACTCTAGTACTTATGTCAGTAACACATAATGTAAATTAAATTCCAACTGCTTTACTTTCTGATTCAATAGCATCAAATCTTATATGGGGTATGTGGTTCTAAACAGCAGAGAAAGAAGCCACAAATGGTCAAAACAATCCTGGCACACCACTAGAAAAGTACCACACTGGTAACCAACCACTTCCAACATTTCCAATAAAGAATGTTTTTCTTCCACTATTGTAAGAGATTCCAGTTTTTGAACTGAGTACCAGATAGAGAACTGAACAAGATTTATTTTGCTCTTCTTCTTCCTTAAAACAGATGTATTCTGAAATACCACAATATAATAAAGACATACCTCAGAGTTATTGATGATTTGATTCCATATTACTGCAAAAAGTGGTCCTAGACTTTTTCCTAGTGGAGGGGCTTGCCTTTTATTTGTAAAAAAAATGCAACATCTATGAAGTGAAGTAAATTGAAGTATGCCTATATTAGACTCTCCTATTTAAGAGAAATAAAAGCTGTTTTGGAAGACTCAACAATGTTTGTTTAAAAAATTAAACAATTTTTTTAATCCTCAACAATTTTCTTAATTTTTCATTAAAAATGTCAATGGAAATATTATCATACTTTATAATTATACTAGACTAACAAATATTTTTGTTTATTTTTTGCCAGAGAGAGAGTCAGACAGAGGGACAGATAGAGACAGACAGGAAGGGAAATGAGACACATCAATTCTTCGTTGCAGCACTTTAGTTGTTCTCATTGATTGCTTTCTCATATGTGCCTTGACCAGGAGGCTACAGCACAGTGAATAACCTCTTGCTCAAGCCAGCAACCCTGGGCTTCAAGCCGGCAACCTTTGGGCTCAAGCCAGCTACCATGGGCTTATGTCTACGATCCCATGCTCAAGCCAGTGACCCTGCACTGAAGCTGGTGAGCCCGTGTTCAAGCCAGGTGAGTCCATGCTCAAGTCGGTGACCTCGGGGTTTCAAACCTGGGCCCTCTGCATCCCAATCCAATGCTCTACCCACTGCGCCACTGCATGGTCAGGCTAAACGAACAAATGTTTTCACACAAGTAGTCAAAATTGGAGATACTTTTTAGACTTCTGTTCAGTTTTTTCCTCCAACTGAAAGCTACTGTGATCACAGTGATCTTGCTAGGAGATGAACAGAATTTCTGTGGAGTCCCTGTTTTTTCATTGCTGTCTGCTGTAGTATACACACACAAAAAAAAAAAATTAAGAAAAACTATAAAATCTAAAACTCTTGAAATGTAATATACAAATAACAACTGCTATCAGACCTATCTTTAATTTATATTTTAAATAGTTCTAACAATAGTTCTTTCCTAACCCTCTTACCAGAACTCCACCTAGAATTTTTTATGGCCCACTTTCATGTTAAAATGAAGCTAAAGGGAAGAAGTTAATATTGAGTTCAGTGTTGTTTCAGGCAAAGAGTAAAGAGAAAGAGAACCAGAATTATTTTCTATGTAAGACTCTTTATTTGCTCTTCTCTACCCAGCTATCAAGAAAGTTGTAATATTTTTAAACCCAATTAGATTTTGAACCATGTGTAAAAACTTCACCAGGAAAAAAAATCTTGAATTATATTTATATATATATAAATAATTCCTCTACAATGATACATAATTAGAAATTTCACTCACATTTCTAAAATAAATATTCTTCTGATCTGGCTAGATCGATTGAGTGACCAAGGTAAAGACGACAGAATACTGGAATTCACAAATAACTAACTACACAACTACTTTCAATAGAATCAGTTGCTTCAACCCTCGCCCTCATCAAGGTTATTAGAGGACTAAGATTGAAATCAGACCTTTACAAATAAATTTGTATAACTTGAGAAGGTTACTTTCACAATTACACATTGAGAGCGACACAAGAAAATCAACATATAGCTATAAAAATGTAAAATTCAGGACACAGAATACCGTACATTCTCAATATGCCCTGTGGCCTCTGGAAACGGGTAAGGAAGGGAACGTGCACTTAAGGCACAAATAGTTCTGTAGGTTTGCTTCTTTTCACATCCAACACACTCAAGTGTCTCAAGGGCCCCATGATCCTTCTGCAACTTAGCATCAAAGGCACCTAGGGTGTAAGGTTTTGGATGCTTGGCTGTTTTCTGAGAAAGCACAGGGCTACCCCCGCTCACCCCTGATGAAGACTGTGGGACCCAAAGGCCTCGCCCAAGGCTTCCCGCCCACTCGGCCGGGTCCCAAGGCCGTCCCCGCCCACGCGCTGAGGCCCGCTGCCTAGCAACGCGGCCCGCCCCAGCACGCCCCAGTCCTGGGTGAAGGCCACGGGGATTCATTCTACCTCTTTTTTCTTCTGTCCTCCCCCGAGCTGGATGCACAGGAGCAGCAGGAGGAGGAGAAAGGGAAAGCCCCCGGTGGGCAGGTACCGCCGCCGCCCCGCCTGCCTCCGGCGTGAAGGAGCGCCCCTGGCCCCCATCGCCGCAGGGCAGTGTCTCCTCCACGCTCGGTAACCGTGCGCGCCCAGCTCCTCGCGCACCTACGCCCGCCGCCAGCCGCCGGGAGCGCCCGCCTGGGCCCTCCCTCGTGGTGCCCGCGGCTTCGCAGGGGACCCGCGCGGCAGCCGCAGACACGGAGGAGGAAACTGACAGCGCATCCGGTTCACGCGGAGCGGGGACCTGGAAAAGGCCGGGAGGGGGCAGGAAGTGGGCGTGGCGAGGGAGCGACCCCCGCGCCACCGCCACCCCGCTGCTGCGCTCTCTGCCCGTGTTTCCGACGCCCGCGCTGCGCAGGAGCAGGGTGTCTGCCCGCTGACCTGGCCCAGGCTGTCCTCCTACTGAAGCCGCGCTCGCTGCTGGGAGTATGCGGGACCTGTGCGGCCAGCGCTACCTGGAACCACAAACAGCCCTGTGTCTCCTTGGATGGTGCAGAAGAGATTTGAAGAATTAGTAAGGGCCTGGCCGCTCTAGCCAAGGGCAGTCTCCTTCCCAGGGGTACATTTTTAGGGACACAGCCCTCTGAAGCCCTTTGACATAATCCAGAGCCCCTAGTGGCATAGTAGCTAGCCACCCATAGCTTCACAGCTGTTCTTGCAGCCCCCATTGAAGAGCCAACCTGCCCTTGGTTGAGACCTTGGCTCATCCACTCAGCATTCATGGAGCGCCAAACTGCAGAGCACTGTAGTGGACACTTGGAATGCAAAAGTGAACCCTTAATTCAGTCCCTGCTCTGAACATTTTAAGAACAAGAGCAACACCCTGTTTATTGAAGAGTTGATATGTTCTAGTGCTTTTTCTGTACCCTTTTCTTCCTCTGCCTCAAGGTTTTTTTCACTTGGATCGTGAACACATTTGATAGTCTGATGAAGCTGGTTGACTCGGTCTTAGAGTAGTACTTATGAATGCATAAATGAAATACATAAGATTCTCTACAAATCAATTATAATTAAATACCATCATCAAAATTAAATGGCGGTCAACCAACATCTGTATTTTGGCAATATTGGAAAGCAATGTAGATGTGTGAACTGATGTATAAACATTCAGACTTCACAGTGTAAGATTGACCAAGAGACACAGAATTGGGAGACACTTGGCCAACTCAGTGGCATGAGGGTGGAAGACAAATTCTGCAATCATATGCGTTCTAGCAGCATATCTAAGAGCTATTTTAGTATATATGGTTATTTTGAAGTAGTGATATCTATTTTGAAATATCTGCTACCATTGTGCTGTAACATGAAAATGTGTCGTTTCTACAAGAAGCAAAGCCATATGCACTTCTAATACTACCGTGTTTTGTTGCCCGCCTTCATGATTGAAGAAAAGATTGTCATGAAAGCTTAATAGAAAAAGGATTTTTTTTCAATTGAAGGTTCACAGGTACTCTAAAATTTCATAAACTCCAGATTAACAACTCTTACTCCACAACTACTCTATTAGATAAATCCTATTACAGCAATTTTCAGATAAAGAAATTAATGCCAGCAGATCTAACTCAAAGTTGTAAAACTAGAAAAGAGTATAGAGCAGGTATTTGAACGTTGGCAGTCTAGCCCCATAGCCCTTCTTATATACTGTGCCATGCCAGCTTTGTAAAAGGAATTCACGAATAAATCTCTCTATCCCTTAGGCTTTTGATTTCCCCACTCTCCTGTGAGAGACTTTGCCCATAGAGTTACCAGAACAGGCCAGGATTCGTGTTTCCCACCACTGCCAGTCAATCATAGAGATGGATCTGAGTGATACAAGAGTGTCTTTTATTCAGATTGCTACAAACTGAGAAGGCAGAGGACTCCTGTCCAAAAGAACCGCCTCCACACTCTCCTGGTGCTGGCTGTCTTTATAGGGTTCGGGGGCTGTTAGTAATGGTGCGAGGGGCAAAGCCCATGCAGTTAGTCACGTAGCAGTGTGTGGGAGGTGGGAGTCCAGGTCTGCTGGAGTGCCTCCCTGGAATGTCCTTCTGACACTGGCACAGGTCTCTCTGGTGTCCTTGAGGTTCTTCCAGGATGGCCAGGGCCTGGCGCCTCTGGCAGCCATCCGTGCCTCTGGGAACTTTCTGCAAGGGAACTCCCTGCATTTCTTAGATAATAAAATAAAGATTAAGGTTTGTGAACTAGCTTCTAGTTATCTACAGTGCTGTAACCCCTTACAGGAAATTCTGTGACGGAGCCCTCATAAGAAATTATCGTAATTTAACCCCTTACATAATCTCCTATTGATTACAACTAAAAGCTACCATTACTAAAGCCAAAACTCTAACTTTGGGGTTCTCTTATCAATAGCAGTTATCACTCACTAAAGAATAGCTTCCTGTGTTCGTGAGATTTGTAAAATGTGGCCTCAAATTTTTCTATTTGAAGATGAGTAAATTTGTGGTCTGTATCGGCTATACATCTTCACAGATCAGCCCCTTTCTCTCCCAAATGGGTCTTAATTTCTTTATTGCAAGTACAAGGGGTCCTCAGGTTACAACACTCACTCCCATAAAAACTTTTAAAAATTGAGACGTGAATGTTTCAGCTTATGCAGCTGGCATCATACTTACAAACTATGTGGGCGCAGTAGTTTGGTTGTGCACAGTGGAAGAATACACAATATTCTTTTGCTGTGGCTTAGTTGTGTTTTTATGTTCTATATTATAATTTTATGACTATGTTAGGATAGGTAAGTGACTGAGGCTAGGGTGTATTTCGACTTACACCAAAATTCGGGTTATGTCACTGTTGTAGGAACAGAACCGTGTGGTAACCCGAGTACCCCCTGTAGTGGTACCACCATCCCCATAATTAGAAACCAAAGATCAGAGCCTCACAGCTCCTTCCATTCTCTCCAACCATGCTGTCACCTATATTTGGTTTTGAAGTTTCTCTGACCCCAGTGTTTCAGGAATGTGACTTCCTGTAATAATTTTGTAACTCTGGTATTTTTAGGAAGACATTAGACAGAATTATTAGTCCGTCCTCCTTCCCTAGCAGTCTCACCATTCTCCTCTACCAGCCTAATCCAAGCTTCTTAATCCTGCCTCTTACATGCTATTCTGGGTAAAGCTGCTGGCGATCCTTTTAATACATGTCAGTGCAATTTATTTTCTCTTTCTTTAAGCACAAAAAGCGGTTTTTTCTCTGCCCTCAGGATGCTACATAATTTTGCACGGGACCCCTTTCCAACTTCATTTCCTATTTCTTTTTTTTTTTTTTTTTTTTTTTTTTTGCACTTTCTAACTCTGTTCCAGCCAGGCTAGCCTTCTTGTTTTCCTCACATGTGTCAAGTGTACTCTGCCTCTGGTCTCCATAGTGCTATTCTAATTGGTGAAACTCATTTCAGAAGAGTGAGATGTTCACATGACATGCTTGATCATTTTAGTCAGGTTGAGGCCTAGATCTCCTAAACTGTTATCTCATCCCTCAGACCACCCTGTCTAAAAAATAAACTCCTTACCCTTCACATCTGCCCCTTTAACTTTTTTATAGAACTGATCAGTACCTGAAATCATGTTCTTGTTTTCATTTATTTTAGTCTCCCTCATTAGGATTTAAACTCAAAGTGACAGGGGCTTTATATCCACACTGTCCAGAACAATCCGTTTTATACTTTTTATAGTATCCATCACTCACTGACATCATGCTTTTGTATTCATTTATCGGTATTTTGCCATCAGAATGTAAACTACAGGAAGGCAGGGGCTTTATTTTCTTTATATTTGCATCAGTACTACACAGAGTGGTGTGTTTGTTGCATCTCTGGGTGAGTCCAACCATTTTCTGTTTATTCCCAAAAGTACAGGACTGATTGTAGTTTTATTCCTAAAAGCCTTAAGCAGGAAAGAGATCAAACACCCATCAACGGTAAAACAAATATACAGTAATATTATATAACTCTAAAAATAAACTAATGACATCTATACACAATAAGGATGAATTTTAAAGATCCAGACACAAAACTAATAAATTGGGATATGTGGGAATAAATGAAGACCAACCAAATGAAAATGGACGAAGGCTGTTTATTTGTTCAGAGCTTGCTATAACAAGGGAGTCAGCCACCATCATCTGAGTTCGGATGAAGACAAAAGCAGGCAGAGGAGTAAAAAAGATTAACAGTAAAAAAAGGGAAAGGCTTCAGGTGTTCCCTGATTGGAGACTCTTAGCACGGGGACCCACAGGCAGGCTAACAAGAAGAATATCTTCTGTAATTGGTTAGTGGGGCATGTTTGGTCCTAAGTTGGAAACAGGGACCAGAATTAGGGAAGAAGTCAGTTATTTATCAAGTTCTGGCCTTTGGGACTATTATAGAGGTTAATTTTAGATGCCACCTGAGAATGGGGCCGGGTTGCCAGAACCAACCATGTGATTGGAGGGTTGGAACTTTCTGTCCCCCTCCCTGACTTCCAAGGAGGTCAAATGGGCAGCAGTTTGAATCTGTTGCCCGTGGGCAATGTTGTAGTCAATCAGTCATGGCTAGGTAATGAACCCTCCATGAAACTTTGAAGGACTTGGTCCAAAGAGGTTCTGGGTTGGTGACACATAGATTCAGGAACATGGCATGCTTGGAGGAGGCCTGGAAGTTCTGCGCCCTGTCACCACACCTTGCCCTCACCATTGCTTCCATCTTCCTGTTGCTGAGTTATATATTCTGTTAAGTAACTTGGCAGTCCAGTAAGTAAAGTGCTTCTCTGAGTTCTGTAGGCCACTATAGCAAAACACTTGAATGCAAGGAGAAGGTCGTTAGAACCTCCAATCTATTGCCAGTTGCTCAGAAACACAAGTGTGAGGATTTGTAAAAACGTCAAAGGCCCTGGCTGGGTGGTCAACGAATAGAGCTTCTCCTGGCGTGCCAAGCTGGTGAGTTCAATCCTCAGTCAGGCACATACAAAAAGCAACAAATAAGTGTAAAACTAAGTAGATAGAGTGTTGATGCTTCTCTCTCTCTTTCTCTCTTTCCCTTCCGCCTTCTCTCTCTCATACTCTTAAATGAATGGAAAAATTTTTTAAATCAACATCTAAAAAAAATTTTCAATATCGTGACATGGGGCCCATCATTTGGATTTTTGCTGCTTATGCTCTGAAGCTGTTTTCAAGGTTTAACTTTGCCCTTTTGGGCTCTGAAACCACCTGCAAAGCAAGCCGCTTCCCTGTGCTGATTGTACTGTCTGAGCAATTGTACCCACTGCATGGTTGATAAGCACCACTCTCTGCACTAGAACTGCTTGGCCAAGAGCCCTTGTTTTGTGAGCCTGAGCTGAAACTAGGACTTGGATGAATGTTTACTCCTATGTTTCCTATTGTTCTTACCATTGAAAGTTTACATTTGCCCCCACCAATCAGAAAATGAATAATGTAAGTTTATAACCTCATTTCCCTAGCAACCCTTCTCTTTAATGATCATCATCCGCAATTTATGATTTCTTAAAATCCCTGCCTTCCTACACACCCACCCCCATGTGGGAATGCGTCCTCCAGCCATCCAAGGGTTACATTCTCTGATTTGCAAATCATCTTCTTGGCAAAGTATTCCCCCCAATATTTCCAGTACCCACCTGGCACCGTACTAGTTATTACAATATTATTGGCCTGTGTTCCCTATGCTGCATTTGACATCCCCATGACTATTCTGTAACAGCCAATTTGTACTTAGAAATCCATTCACCTTTTTCACCCAGCCCTCTAACCCCCGTCATCTGACAACTAGCAGCTTGTTCCCTGTATCTAGGAGTTCTTTCTTCTGTTTTGAATGTTCATTTATTTTTTTTTAGATTCCATGTATAAGTGGATTCATATGGTCTTTGTATTTCTCTGATTTATTTCACTTAGCATAATACCCTCTAGGTCCATCTGTGTTGTTGCAAAAGGTGAGATCTCATTCTTTTTTATAGCTAAGCAATATTCCATTATATGTATGTACCACCACTTCTTTCTCCACTTAGGTTGCTCCCGTATCATGGCTATTTTGAATGGTGCTGCAATGAACATAGTGTTTGCACTGGATATTCCCAGAGTGCACACATAACAACAAAATGATTTTTCTAATCTGTCACTCTGTAAACTTTCTCAAGCCCCAGAAAAAAAAAGAGGGAGAGGGACAGAAATAGAAAGGTAAGAAGTAGGAATCCAATTTCAGACAAACAGTAAATTATCATTTGTAAAGGGCTTATTATCTCCTATCTTCAAAGAGAGGAGACAAAGTTTGGATATTGGAAACCTGTTTTGACATATTTACACACAAAAGACAGAAAGAGCCATTGAAAATATTTTTTTGTAGAGACAGAGAGACAGATAGGGACAGACAAACAGGAAGGGAGAGAGATGAGAGATGGGAAGGATCAACTCGTAGTTGTGGCACCTTAGTTGTTCATTGATTGCTTTCTCACATGTGCCTTGACTGGGGGGCTACAGCAGACCAAGCGACCCCTTGCTCAAGCCAGCGACCTTGGGCTCAAGCTGGTGAGCCTTGCTCAAAGCAGATGAACCCATGCTCAAGCCGGCCACCTCAGGGTTTCGAACCTGGGTCCTCTGCGTCCCAGTCTGAAACTCTGTCCACTGTGCCACTGCCTGGTCAGGCGAATCCTTAACAATTTTATCAGGCCATAACATTTAAAAACCAGGGTTCATGGAACCTGAGGTTTAGAAGTGAAATGGAAGAGGAGTCTTCTAATAAAATAAAATATCTCTCTGTTGTTGAACAGACAATACATTTGTGTTGCTCCCCTTTTTCTTGCAAAGGAGCTGTTAAATAAACACCTTGCCAATGTCAAAAGTCTCTCCGGTAGACATCGCAATTTCAAATTGTCTCTAGGAAATGTCACTAGTCAGAGTGTAAGTCTACCTTACATTTAGAAAACATTCAGGAAACAGGATTTTGACCTGAAAGAGGTAGAGTTCTAGATTGAGAAATTCCCATGGGAACTCCAGCCGTCAGTAAGGCAGGACTTGTGCAAACTTGTGTCTCTAGAACTTGCCCTGATTGGGGCCCAGACAACGCTCCCCCCAGACTCAGGGCCAGGTGTCCCCAAACTATGGCCTGTGGGCCGCATGCGGCCCCCTGAGGCCATTTATCCAGCCCCCACCGCACTTCTGGAAGGGGCACCTCTTTCATTGGTGGTCAGTGAGAGGAGCACTGTATGTGGCGGCCCTCCAACAGTCTGAGGGACAGTGAACTGCCCCCCTGTGTAAAAAGTTTGGGAACCCCTGCTCTGGGCAGAAGAAGCTAAATAAATCACTTTTCACATGACTGAGAGAAAGCTCATTTTGAAATAGTGACTTGAAGCACTTTTATCCAAAGAACACCAGTGTGAGGACACCTTCTGAATTCCTCCTTCCTCAGCACTGGCTTAAGGACAGACTTTCAGGACTATTTCTATCCCCTTCTATTTACACTTCAACCTAACACTACTTCCCACAGTATTAAATTAAAACAGTTCTTTTTATTCACACTGTTTAATGGCACTTATAAACATCTATTATATATAATATTTTCATTACTGTTTGATTCCTGTCCTAGAACTTTTATCAGTCAATTTGAATATTTAAAACACAGTATAAAAGAATAATCTAGTAAAAGATTTATGAAATGGAATAATAGTGCTACACAATACACACGTGTGCAATTACATTTCAGATCTTATGTTTGTGTTTGGATTATTTTCAAGACAACTGCCAGCACATGAGTTGATTATTTTGGGCATTTGGTTATCTCAAACAGCATTTTGCTTATTTGATCAACATAGTCCATATACCTGGAGATGGCAGCGGAACTTATATTAGGGTCAAAAAATATCACTTCAAAGAACTGTTCATTGGTTAACTGAGGGGGGCATGGCAAAGGGCATTATTTTCTAAAATTTTTTATATTAGATGCTCTGAGGTCAAAGTTTCAAGTCTGACTACTATTTGTCAGAGTGCAGCCTGAGTTTTCTAGATGCACTAAGAACATTTAATTTATCTTAATGAAATTATATAGAAAGAAACTAGGGATATAGACAAGTGATTGAAGCTATTTAATTCAAGCAATCTGTAGCAATTTCTTTTGAAAGGAAAAGACTCCAAGAGGGTCACAGAGTGTGTAAAGAGTATCTCTGAGATTCTTGAAATAATTGAAGAAGTGTTCTACAGAGCCAGGAAAATATTGGACAGGAAACTATGCAGCCAGGTGAGCAGAAGAGATAATTTCTCTATCCTTCTTATGCCAAACAAATTGTCTGAGCTTGGACAGATGTGAGTTTGCTGCAGAATATTTAACAGTCTTATTTTGATTTGTGATTCTCATGGCTTAAAAATGCTATAATTTGTTAGTGAATAATTTAACTTATTTTTACTTCCAATTATCTTTTCTTTTGAATTTATATATATATATATATATATATATATATATATATGTGTGTGTGTGTGTGTGTGTGTGTCTGTGTATGTGTGTGTGTGTGTCTGTGTGTATACACACATATATATTAAAAGTTTAAATTAAATTTAAAATTAATGAGTAAACTATATATTGAATCTCCAAATACATCACTTTATAATTTATCTTTGACCTCATCAGTAAGGCATTTTATGTGATTCTTCTATACAGATGCCAATATTTCATTTTACCAAATAAATGTTCATTTAAGCATGTTATTTTCAAGGAATGAAATAATGAGTCGTTTTTTATGTGTAACACCATGAACGATGAGCTGAGTAGTATGAGTTATTTTTTTCATATTAACAAAAGTATTACATTGAATTTATAATCAATCGTTAAGTTTTATTGGTAGAATATTATAACACATTCAGTTGGTTTCCTGCAAGAGTTCATCATATATTCCAGGAACTAAATTAGTTTTTGAGAAATATGTCAAAAGATATTACTCTGGGTTAAAAGGCAGGGCTTACCAAGAAACTCTAAATTTAAGTGCCACAATTTATTAGTCAATGGGGTTTTTAATTTACAGTGATTTTATTACTAAAAATTATTTTACTCATTAAAAGTGTATATAAGTTAATATAGGGTACAAAAGGGGAATGTATAAAGAATATTTTTTAAATGAGGAAAAAAGCACTTTAAGTCAGGGATTTATTTTATCCAATGATATTGAAGCTGTTGCTCATATGGTGCTTAGCGAGTGCAGAGTGTGTCCAAATGAGAGTACAGCCAACTCCAGGTGCATGCAGGCTTCCCAAAGAAAGGGGTTCATCATACTTGAAGAACAATTTTAAATCAACAAGCTCTGTTTTTTCTTTATCATTAAATAAACATACCAATAGTGTATATTATCAATCTGCAAATTATAGTAAAGCTTTAGTAACTTGACATGATTGAAAATGAAGAACTCATCCCTCCTCTCACTTAAAAAAATAAAAAGGAAACAGCAAAGTCATTTGTTATTCAAATTACTTTAAATTTTTTCATATACTTTGGTTATAAATTTACACAATTAAAAATTCTAACATAATAAATATACATAATATTTAGATTATATCAAATATCATTTAGTAGTTATGATCCAAAAACCTATTAAACATCAAATGGTGATTTATCACCATTATTGGTATTTTAACTTCTAATCCCTGCTGTGTGCTCTTACTCTCTTAGTGCTACCCCAACGTTCAGGTCCCATATCCCCAAACTCTAGCCCTGGTCCTTATTATTATATACATGGACTCCTATGATATCACCTCTACTGTTCCTCTCTACAGAGAATCTAATCCAGTACCAAGACGAATCTCCCTGGAGCAGCATTACATTTTTGTCACCCCTCCTGCTTGAAAACCTTCACTGGCTCCCTAAAGCCAATAAGATCACATTTCAAGTTCCCTGGTCCTGGGTCTTAGCCTTTGTCTTCTGACGTGCATCTTATTCCTTTCCTGAGTAGTTTGTTGCTACTTGCATTCCCATCACAGCCAAACTGACCCCACTTCATTCTCCCCACACTCCGCGATGTGCCCAGTGACTTTGCTCTTTCTGGCTCCCTCACTCAGAGGCCCTTTCCAGTCCCTAATACTCAATTCCCTCTTCATTATGTAGGACCCAATGCAAGTTACTGTTTTCCCAAGAAGTCTTCCCAGAATCCTCCAGCTCGCCTTGAGCTATATTTCTGAATTCTTTGCCTCATCCTATCATTAGACAATTAGTGATATGTTTCAGCAGTTTTCAAACTTTTTGAACTCAGTCCCTTTATACTCTTGAAAATTATGGAAGACCCAAAGACCACTTGTTTATGTGGGCTACATGTATCAATATTAGAATTATTAATATCATAAATTAAAATGGAAGGAAAAGCCCTGGCCAGTTGGCTCAGTGGTAGAGCGTCAGCCTGGCATGCAGGAGTCTCGGGTTCGATTCCCGGCCAGGGTACACAGGAGAAGTGCCCATCTGCTTCTCCACCCCTCCCCTTCTCCTTCCTCTCTGTCTCTCTCTTACCCTCCTGCAGCCAAGGCTCCTTTGGAGCAAAGTTGGCCTGGGCGCTGAGGATGGCTCTATAGTCTCTGCCTCAGGTACTAGAATGGCTCTGGTTGCAACAGAGTGATGCCCCAGATGGGCAGAGCATCACGCCCTGGTGGGCATGCCAGGTGGATCCCGGTCGGGTGCATGCGGGAGTCTGTCTGCCTCCCGGTTTCCAACTTCAGAAAAATACCAAAAAAAAAAAAAAAAAAAAAAAAAGAAAAAGAAGAAAAGAAAAAAAAATTGAAGGAAAAATTTAAACAATTTATTTAGAAATAAGTTAGCATAAAATATATTTATTTTTAAAATTTTTAATGAAGAGACTGACTATTTTACATTTTTACCAATCTTATTAATGTCTGTTTAATAGAAAATAGCTGTACTCTCATACTGTTTCTACATTTAATATGTTGTGATATCAGACATCATATAATTTCTGGAAAACACCATTGTACACTTGTGAGAAAATAATAGTATAAAGAGGTTACCATGGAATAAACCATGGGTTTGGGAATCTAAAAATGAGTTTATTTGGTCTATTTATACTTTTATCTACTTATAAAAATGATACAAGAAATAGGAAAGTCCCATACAGTTACAATGATTCAAGTACAGATTACCCTTTTTGTGGCTTTAAATCTCCAATTTCCTCCCAATGCTAATACAGAGTATCACTTCCACAATACCTATTCTTAATTTAAGAAAAAAATATATATTTTAATATCAGTGTAAGCAAAAGCCACTGACTTTTCATAAATGTAGACATTATTTTTGTTACAAGTCCATAATATATTCCAAATTCAAAGGTAAATGACCTTAGGAATTAAACCATGACTAACTCTTTTCCATTAGATATGGTAACTATAATTAAGCCTATTAATTGTCCCAATGTTTACTATTATTATGACTGGACAATTGTAGACTTATTTAAAGATATTATTTATAGTAAATAGGCTCAGTCTTTAAAAAATACCAATTAACTTCTACTTAATATTACTACTTTCAAGAATATAAAGTATTTGGTATGATCACAGCACTTAACACACAAAGAAAAAAGTGAATTTATTAAAATATTAGTATTATGGATTAGTTTGCTCCTCTACTAAAAATGTATCTTAAAAAAGATTTTTTAGGCCCTGGCCAGTTGGCTCAGCGGTGGAGCGTCGGCCTGGCGTGCGAGGGACCCGGGTTTGATTCCCGGCCAGGGCACATAGGAGAGGCGCCCATTTGCTTCTCCATCCCCCCCCCCTCCTTCCTCTCTCTCTCTTCCCCTCCCGCAGCCAAGGCTCCATTGGAGCAAGGATGGCCCGGGCGCTGGGGATGGCTCCTTGGCCTCTGCCCCAGGCGCTGGAGTGGCTCTGGTCGCGGCCGGGCGTCGCCCCCTGGTGGGCAGAGCGTTGCCCCTGGTGGGCGTGCCAGGTGGATCCCAGTCGGGCGCATGCGGGAGTCTGTCTGACTGTCTCTCCCCGTTTCCGGCTTCAGGAAAATTGTAAAAAAAAAAAAAAAAAGATTTTTTAAAGTCAATTATAGTTGGCAATACATTTATTATTTAATCAATAATTATTTAGCATACTACTATAAAGAACAAGGCACATTCATTGATGGATAATCTTAGGGTTTAAAATAAGTAAAATCTTAGCACTCAAAAAGCTTACGTGTTGTTTTGGAAGACAAAGCAAGCATTCATGATACTTACATAAGGAATAAGTAATAAGCGATATAGGCTCTGCTTTGGCAATCACTTTTATCATTTTATTGTAAATATTAGCTTGGTGTTTTTCCTCCTCCAACAAAACTATAAAGACAGGAATTTTGATTGTATCCATTTCTACATCTCCTAGGCTTATCACATAGTAAAAGCTTACTGTATTTTTTAAAAATACATGATAGCATTTGTGGGAAATGTCTTGTGTGTGGCGGCAATAGTAGGTTGCAACCTGGAATCAGATAGGTAGAGAGTAATATGAACGCATGATCAAAATTAAGGATGGGTAAACCCTGAACCTCCTCTATCACTTATATATTCCTATGTTTCCAGGTACATGCTATAAAAATATTGTTATCTTATAATGCAGAGGAAGGGAAGTTTCATGGCATCTTTTAAGGCTTTTGATTTCAGAGGAATATTGATTGATAGCATTTAAATAACAAGTAGCTAAGAGTATCGAAAAATCTTTTTAGAACTCTCTTAGGCACTGGACCAAATGGTTTGCATAAACTGTCTCATCTGCAAATGAGGCAATGAAGGCTTTCAGAGGTTTAATATCTTGCTCAAGGTCATAATGTTGTTAAGTGGAACAGCTAGAATTAAAATCCCATTTTATTGTAGCATTAATCTCAGTCTTCATGATGGCAAAGATACTTAAACAAGTCTATCTACTTACAGAATCAGGGATTCTTACTGACAGAGGCCACACCTCATTCTTTTTTGTCTCTCTCTTCATATTTCTATAATGCCTAGCAGAAAGGGAATGGTTGTTGAATTTGAATTAATCTAAAACATTATTAACAAAGATATCATGTGACTAGAGAAAAAATAAGAGATGAAAGAACAGTAGGAGAAGAGGTAAATGAAAAAGATAAAAATCTAAGAATTTATTGTCTAAATCTATTGAGGTATATTTGCGAGGCGTTAGAGGGTAGGCTCCAAAACATCACTGAAGTGGCCATATTTAAGATCAGTGAGAATAGTTTCCTATTTCTTTTATCCATAAATATCCTAGCTTCTCCTTATAGGTATATTGAGAATTATAGTAGCTATAACCACAGGGCAAGACGATTTTATTCCATACTGAATAGGACAGCCAAAGAACAAGAGAATTTTTATGCATAGAAATATTTTAAAATAAAATAATCATCAAGCTGCCTTTGATGATAGATATAAACCTTTCTACACCTGTATGACTACTGAGTCTATTATAGCTTCAAGGTGCTATAATTTATGAATGATAAACTAATTTAAATCCTGTATATCTACAACACAGGAAAGAACTATGGAAAATGACAATTATATCAAACATACTTCTGGGACTAATATCAAAAGATATTAATGTCTTCACAGTATTTAGTAAGTTTCAATTACAGTTTCACCTCCAAAGAGAGTTTTAAACCTATCCTTAAATTAGCCAAATAAGAAAATAAAATGCAATCATTATTCTCACAATCATGACTCCTCCATCATGCTCTACCAATTTAATTAAAAGATAGGTGATAAATCTTATGTCAGCAGATGTGTATATGAGAGTGAGCAGGGAGCCAAATCAATGAGCCAAAATAGAGGACTACACAACGCTGTTGTAATAATATCTTTGTTGTATAAGCAAATGCTCTTTTGTCTTATTTGCATAGAGAGATTTTATTTATTGATTCAATTTTTGGATAGTGTTTTAGTGTTATGGGCATAATCAATAAACAATTTTGAATACAGAAGAGTGAACAATATAATTTAGATTCTCTATTTTTTAAAATGGAATTATTTTTTCATATTTAGATACAAATGTGAGCATAAAACTTATGTTTAATTTTGTAAAAATGATGGCTCATTAGCATTGCTAACATACTCTTTTAAATATGTACTAGCAAGGCCCTGGCCTGTTAGCTCAGCGATAGAGTGTCGGCCCAACTTGTGGAAGTCCTGGGTTTGATTCCTGACTAGGGCACACCGGAGAAGCACCCATCTGCTTCTCCACCTTTTCCCCTCTCCTTTCTCTGTATCTCTTGCTTCCCTTCCTGAAGCCAAGGCTCCATTGGAGCAAAGTTGGCGCAGGCACTGAGGATGACTCCATGGCCTCTGCCTCAGGTGCTAGAATGGCTCCGGTAGCAGCAGAATAATGCCCCAGAGAGGCCAAGCATCGCTTCCTGGTGAGCGTGCCAGCTTGATCTCCATCAGGCTTATGCGGGAGTCTGACTGCTTTCCCCCACTTCTCACTTCAGAAAAATACTAAATAAGTAAATAAATAAATAAGTACTAGCAGTACCCTGAAATAAACCTTTAGTGATATAAAGATGTTTTAGCCCTGTATTTTTCTCTCAAGATTCAAATATACTGCCATGATTGGTAACCATTCCTATAAATATGTAGTTTGTTTAATGTCTCTTTATATGTCTACATTAAAAAAAGAACAAATATTATGGAAACTTAGAGTATTTTTTGATAAGGAGAAGTGACTTGATATCCCAATTCAATTCAACTAATTAAAAGAAATATTTCTATATAATATGCATATATATACACATACAATACCATATAGGTTAGATATAATATTGTATCTAGATAGTAATATATATTTAATAATGTTATTATATTAATAGATATATTTATATTATATATAAATATTTCCTCCATTGTGGAGAACAAATAAAAATTTTGAAGGATCCTTAATACATTAAAATTTTTCTATTTCTTTGTTTTCTATTTTTTATGTAAATTTCTTCTTTTTGCTGAATATCACACATTACAAGGATGAACCCATAAATTTACAATTTGAAATTAATATAAGAGCAAGCAAATTAAGCATATTATTGTGTGAAGTGCTTTATTTTAGATGATAAAAGATAATACTTATAAAAATACTAAAATAGATCATAAATTACATAAAGGAGATTTTAAGATATAAGCACATTGTGCTAAGAGAAAGAAGACAGTCAGAAGAGGCCACATATTGTATGATTCCATGTATATGAAATATGCATAATTTGTATATACTTGGGGTCTGAAAGTAGATTAGTAGTCATCAGAGGACAGAGAAAAGAAAGAGTGGGGAAAAATTTGCCTTTTCTAGAGTCATACAAATGTTTTGAAATTAGACATTAGTGATGGTAACAAAACTCTACAAGGTTAATATAAACCATTGAATTATATACTTTAAAGTGGTTCATTTTATTATATGTAAATTATGTACCAATTAAAAATGAAAGTGCACCATAACTATATCATTATACTTTTATATCATTATACTTTTATTTCAAGATGACACATATCTACTATTATGTACAACATTAGTGGAAATCTTACTTAGGTTTCAGGGGAGAAAAAGAACAATCAAACAAGCACAACAGTTGAAAAAATATAATTGAAGGTAAAATAGTTATGATATAGCTCATGTTTAACAGTGATTTATTAACAATGATTTATCAAATGTGTAATGTGCAGAAGTTGAAATATAAAGAAAGTCTCCTTTTGAGGCATATACTGTTGAGTTTGATTGTTTTGCCAGGAAGTACAATCATCCAATAGCTGTGTGCAAACTTTATATGTAAATGCTGTGATTTTCTTTTTTTTTTTTACCTCATACTAAATATTAGAAAGCTTTCACAGTCACTTAGAGTTAATTATTCATCTTTGCCTTAATATGTGTGTGTATGTGTATCTATATGTATATGCGTATATATAAAATCATGCTTGACTATATATGTACATGTGATTGGCAATAGAATAGGGAGGAATGGTGTGGGGGTCATCTTGATGAGTTTGATGGTACAAAGAATACTGTACAAGTAATTAGAAGATTTGAGTTCTTATTTTAGTTTTGGGAATAACTTTCTATGACCTCATAGAAGTCAATTTACTTCTTTGTCCTCAGTTTCTTTATCTATAAAATAATGGATTTGGATTAAGTTAAGGTAAATTATGAAAGATAGGTATAATCTCAGTTGACAATTCTGAGCTACTGCTAGAAACTCCTTAGAGTTCTTTGTTCAGAAAGTCCAGGCTCCCAAGGAAAGTGCAATGATTAGGAAGAGAGAAAATTGAGGCATTGGACCATGAACTAGAGGAATTTTAGAGACCTAAATTTGATCACATTTTATTAATATTTTTCCTAGTTTGCATACAGTTCAACAATTATATTAAAAAGAGCATAAAATTAATCATCTCACTCCTTAAAATTAAACTTAAATAATATAAACATTCTAACATATATCCCACTGTTAAAACCATAGACTCATTTGGAAATATATTCTTTCTTATGGATAATACCTGTTCTTATTTTTTGTCTGATTGTCTATTGTTAATCATTTTTATTATTCAACAAACATTGAATGAATAGTGAGTGACCTTTCATATGTCATAGGATTAACTTTCTAACTATAACCTATCTAAAGATGAAGCATTTTTTGCCTTCTGGTTAAAGGTAATTTTGAATGTGAGAAAGCACTGTCAGTAATGAATAACAGAATAAAGAGTTTCATCGAGAAGCCAAATGCTTTCAGCTCCAATTTATAAACTTACCCACTTTAATTAAGAAAAGTAATCTGCATGGTAATGGAAACCCAAACCAGTTTGGTGGAAAATAATCACCTGCCATAATACCAAGCAGCTATGTATGTATCAAAAGAAATACAAAGAGCCCAAATGGAATGTATTGTAAATGAATAATGCCAGGAACAGAGTGAGAAGCAACAAAGGAAGCTAGTAAACACAATGGAATTACCAATAATAAAGGTCAAGTAAGAACCTTAGGAACATTTTAATAACTTGCTTTAAAAAGTTGAAATGAATTCTGTATAGTGGTTGGCAATGCATTCCTCTGTAATTGTTTTAATGGCCATTATATGCTGAGTATATCAAGGACAAAATACAGGAAATATATTTCAATTCCAAGATCAGTGAAGCATTTCTGATACACTAGATGAGGATGAATCAAATTCAGTTAACTCAACCATGAAAGTCATTAACAGTAAGTAACTATAAAAATCTATATTAACACAACCTCTTTATATATTCTTCCAAAATCCCCTAAAACTTTTTAGGACAATTCTACAAAACAGAAAATTCAGGGAAAGTACTAAAAATATAGTAAAAATTTTTAAATAGTAAATATCTTGTACAATATAATATATAAATTTTTGTGTCTGAAAACACTTGATTAGTAAAAATCTCATTGTCATCTTACTTTGGCTAATGTTTTTTTTTTTTTAAACAGTAGTAATTTAATTTTATTTATTTTATTTATTCATTTTAGAGAGGAAAGAGAGAGGGAGAGAGAGAGAGGAGAGAGAGACAGGGGGGAGGAGCTGAAAGCATCAACTCCCATATGTGCCTTGACCAGGCAAGCTCAGGGTTTCGAACCGGTGACCTCAGCATTTCCAGGTTGACGCTTTATCCACTGCGCCACCACAGGTCAGGCTTGGCTAATGTTTTAACAGCCTAAAATTTTGGTTACAAATTCTACAATTAATAATAAACCAAGGAAAATGAAATGTTTGGACATTTACTAGAGTCAGAAAGACTAATTATTCATACTAAATACAAAATAGAACTTGAGTAAAATATATATCTAGTTTATCAGTTCATCTTCCTTGAACTAGTCATAATCCAGAGGTCTTACTCCTCAATGGAGCAAGTTAGAAAAATAATGTAAGCATGTTATCTTTGGCAGTATTTATATCTCCTGGCAGCTGATAAAGCTGGATTAAAAAAAAAACAAACACAATAAAAAAGTTGTCCTTCAAAAAACAGTAAAGTAGAAATTAATAAGAAATTAATCCTAAATTTCATATGGAAATCCAAGAGACCCTAAATATGGAAAATAATCTTGAAAGGAAAAACAAAGTCAGCAGATTCATAATCTGATTTTGAAACTTCCCTCAAAGCTATAGTAATTAAGACAGTATTGTCTTGGCCATTAGATTATCCATGGAAAAAAATGGATTCCAGAAATAAATCCAACATTTGTTATCCACTAATTTACCAACCAAAATTATATACTAATATTATCATTATGGCGTACCCATTATATGCTAGGCATTGAGCTAGAATATTTACATATTTTCTTTCTAGCCATGAAGGGTAGTTTTATTACACCCACTTTATTGACAAGAAATTTGAGGCTAAGAGAGTTTAAGTAAACCTATAGTAAGTGCTGGGTCATAATTCCGTATCCAAGTTCACTTGATCTTAGAGCCTGATTCAAAAGGAATTATGGATACCACTATATGTGATGGATTAATTCTTTACAAAATAAATAAAATAAAGTGGATATTGAAAAATATTAACACCAAATAAAGATAATTTAAAAGTTTAGTGAACAAATATAAGGTCCCAGTCAGTTGGCTCAGTGGTAAAGTGTCAGTTGGCGTGTGGATGTCGTGGGTTTGATTCCCGGTCAGGGCACACAGGAGAAGTGCCCATCTGCTTCTCCAACCCTCCTACTCTCACTTCTCTCTCTCTCTCTCTCTCTCTCTCTCTCTCTTTCTCTCTCTCTCTCTGTCTCTTCCCCTTCTGCAGCCATGGCTTGATTGGAGCAAGTTGGCTCTGGGTGCTGAGTCTGGCTCCATGACCTCCACCTCAGGCACAAAGAAGAGCTCAGTTGCTGAGCAAAGGAACAAAGCCCCAGATGGGAAGAGCATTGCCCTCTAGTGGGCTTGCCAGGTTGATCCCAGTTGAGCACATGTGGGAGTCTGTCTCTGCCTCCCCTCCTCTCACTGTCTCTGCTTCAGAACCTCCTCTACTATATGTATATAGTAGGCTATTCCATACCAATAGTCAAAACAAAACACAGTGCTTATGTATGTGCTTGGGTGTGTGAAGCTGAGAGCCCTGCTCTGTGAAAGTGCCTTCTGTGTGATTGTAAGTTGAGCCTGTCATCAGATTTTACTATAGTCTAAAACCACCATTTATAGTTAGTGTGTTTAAAAATATGACAGCATCCAAAGGCATATATTTTATTTTGTGTGCTTTCTATTGAGGAACAATTTTGAGGGATGCCTGCTATATTAATTTTCTTGCTCAATTCACTCTTGGCACACTGTCATGAATAAAGTTAAAATACAAAAGTAAATTACTACTACAGATGTAAATGTTATTATGAAAGAAAACATCTACTTTGTCAGCTTCTACCTAATGATTCATCATGCAGCATAGGCAAGAATGAAACATACATATCTGAGAGGGAAACATCCCTGCACAGAAGGAAATGCCTAAATGACATTACACCAAGTCCAGTTAGATTTTGCAGTGTAAATGATAAAGGCCAACAGAAAGCAACTTTCTTTGTTAACGAATGTTTGAGAAGAGTGATCATCAACAGAGGTTCGCCACTGCTAGGGTAAAAAGAGGTACGTGTTCCTACATGCTGTAGGAAGACCACTGCTGTACAGAAAGGAAGGAGGAAGGGATCTCTGGGAAGAGAAGCAGGACCAGGAAGATAACCAAGGCACCCAGCATGGGAAATGGAGAAAAGACAAAATGGGAGCACGTGGGGGCAAGGCAGAAGTAGTTTAAAAAGATGTTCTATTGTGTAGTGGGCTGCAGCTGCCTTTGGTTCCTGTGAGTTCTGCCGCCTACACGTGATTCCTACTCTGTCCCTAGAACTAATCAGCTTGGAGCAGAAGAGAATTGGTGCATAGACCCAGAGAGGCAGTGCACTCCACCAAACTACTGTAACATTCATTTATAAGTGATCTCCTTTCTCAAAGGATTTAAAGCATTTTAACAACCATTACATTACACCTACTGCCAATAACATACCACCAAAATTCTCAGGAAAATTCTTAAAATAAATATTTTTCTTTGACCTTAACCTACAATTTCATAATGCACTTCCTGAAAAGTTTGAATATAATCTTGTTTTAAATTAGATATTGCCTTCGTATCTTTAATAATACTCCATGATTCTCAACTTATATCCAACAATTAAGTTGTACCTGTTGATACTCTCTATGAATGATAAAAAAAAAATAGAAAGTTTTATTTCCAACCACCAACCCTCCATCCCCACCATTAATGGCCATTTTTTAATTATTTTTTCTGAGGATTATTTTTTAACCATTACTATCACATTCAATGCTAATATTTAGACCTTAATTTCAGGGTAACCCTCTTTGAGGATTTTTTTCTGTTTTATTTTTTTATTTTCTTAATTTCCTTGGTGTCTTTGTTATTTTCAACAGAATATTTTGTAGCTATTTTTTATTTATTTATTTATTTATTTATTTATTTATTTATTTATTTAGTATTTTTCTGAAGTTGGAAACGGGGAGGCAGTCAGACAGATTCCCGCATGCACCCAACCAGGCTCTACTCGGCATGCCCACCAGGGGGCAATGCTCCACCCATCTGGGTCACTGCTCTGTTGCAACCAGAGCCATTCTAGTGCCTGAGGCAGAGGCCATAGAGCCATCCTCAGTGCCTGGGCCAACTTTGCTCCAATGGAGCCTTGGCTGCGGGAGGGGAAGAGAGAGACAGAGAGGAAGGAGAGGGGGAGGGGTGGAGAAGCAGATGGGCACCTCTCCTGTGTGCCCTGGCCGGGAATCGAACCCGGGACGCATGCACGCCAGGCCAACGCTCTACCACTGAGCCAACCAGCCGGGGCCTTTTGTAGCTATCTTAAGTCTATTTTCCATGTCCTTGACTATTTTAAATAATGAATATATCAATTATATCTCTTGATTATATTCCTCTGAAATGAGAGGGAAGAAAAACAGAGAGAGGAGAGATGATAATCAAATAATAAGATAATATAATATCCTTGAGTCATTGATTAATAGGATTTACAGATTATTAGAGCGATTGGCTTACTGAGATAGTACACACAGGCTATATCCTGGTGAATTTCCTGAAATCCATAAGAAAATCACAAAACATTCCAGACAGTAAGAAAAATATATGTACATAGAAAAAAAGTTAGGCTGGCATTGAAATTCTTAGTAATAACAATGAATGCTAAGAAAATGGAAAACATCTATAGATTCTTAGGAGAAAGTTACTCTAACTCACAAATCCTCTTTCTAGTCAAGATATCATTAATTTATCATAAGAAAAGATATTTTTAGATATACAAATATTTAGAAATCCTATCAATGTTGTACCTCATCTGAGAAAAAATACTTGAGAAAAAATTCTAACTAAACAAATAAGAACCTCAAGACAGTTGGTCCTCTTCCATCTGGCTATTACTGAGCTCTCTCTGTTGATAATGAACCAGTGGTCTAGTAAGTAAAATATTTCTCTGAGTTCTGTGAGCTGCTCCAGGAAATTAATTGAACCCAAACAGGTTGGTTTTGGGAATCTCTGATTTATGTAGGTCAGAGAAGCACAGGTGATAGATAACCTGCGCTTGCAACTGACACCTGAAGTGGCGAGGCGGGGAGGCAGTCTTGTAAGACAGAGCCCTTAACCTACGGGATCTGACACTGTCTCCAAGTGGATAGTGTCAGAATTGAGTTAAATTATAGGACACCTGCTGGTGTCTGAGAATTGCTTGTTGCTGCAGGGGCAAGCCCCCACTCCCCATGTTGGAATTGATATTCAGGAACAAAAGACTGGGTCAGTTTTTTAATTTCTTAGATTTCCAAGTTCTTATCTGGTAAATGGAAAAGGTAATAGTACCAACTCTGTTAGGAGGAATTAACTAAGGTAATGCATTTAAAGCTCTTAACACAAGGAGCAGCATAGTTAGGTCAATAAATTGGATGTTTTCATCTTTCTTAGTCTCTATTTTTCGTTATTACATTTAGAAAGAAAGTTTTGGATTCCTAAACTATGTCAGCGTTTTGCCTTTGAACTTCTGCATTTATCTACAGTATCACTTAATCCCATTTATCCATTTTGACAGCTTTCTGAGGAAGAGGTCCCTTTCTCTAGGTTTAGCTCATCTGACCTTCTTAAGTCCCACGCCCTCCTTCTTCCCTCACTGAAATCTTGTCAATCATTTATCCTTCTGGTTCTCCACAAGGTCCTTCACTTTAGTTCATAGTAAATCCGTAAGCCTGTCCCCTTAACTACCCACAGATTGTCCAGAACAAGTTTCATTTTAACTTTTATTATTCTGGTTCAAGTATTACCTCTTCTGTTAAGATTTGTTCACCTCCACTTCTTTCTGTCTGGAGGTATGTCTTGATGAGGAAATTCCCCTGTTTTTTCTACCATGTTCTTACTTAAGTATAATCTTTCTCTTCCCTTTTCCCCCAGTAGACTATTAGTACCAAGAGTGTAAAGATTTTTATTTATTGAATGTCCAGCACCTATCAAGTCCTCAGTACTTAGTGCTCATGAAATAATTCTTGACTATGGAAAGTTCCAGAAACTATCCTGATTTATCTTTTTTTTATTGTCTTGTCTTTGTTCTTATAGGTTCCTTTGACTTTAAAAGAAATTTGACTTTTTAAATAAATTGATAAAACTCAGAAAGATCATATTCCTAATGTTTTTTTAAATATAAAAAGTAGCTTGAATCTAAAAGATACAAGAAAAATGGATGTTTTCTCATTTTTTCCCCTAGATCACCATCTGTCTGATTTTCAACAAATATTCCACTTGCAGCTATACAGATCTATGTTAAGATAATTTTGGTAAGGCATAAATTAAAAAGGGATCACATAAATTTATCTTATGTAGGAAAAAGCAATAACCAAGAAACACCTCTTCTTCCCAATTGAAAATAATCCTGCAAAAATATAATGTAATATTTCCAAGTTGACTGATTACAGGGTTCATCAGTTAAAAATATATTTTTTTCTGAACCCCCTTCAGACCTACTAAATTCTCCTTAGGAGAGGCCTGAACATTTCTGTTTATAGTTGATGAAGCTTAAGACAGACTAGTTTGGGAAATACTGTGGTACAGGAAGCCACAAAACAGAAAGATATAACTAGTGTGACAGTGGAACATATAATAGGAAACGTACTATTGTTCACTGCTGGGATTTTATCAACAGGAATAATAATGTTGCTAAGATTATGCATCAGCAATTAACACTCAAATTGACTGATAAAGAAATAGATGGGGTACATTAAGTACAAACCTAGAAATACATCCAAAAATAACTAGACTTGACAAAATGCTGTAATAATAAAAAATCCTGATGATCAAACAGCATCTTCCCCCCTAATTCTTTCCTTCCTTCCTTCCTTCCTTCCTTCCTTCCTTCCTTCCTTCCTTCCTTCCTTCCTTCCTTCCTTCCTTCCTTCCTTCCTTCCTTCCTAGATTTTACAATGCAGTTTAATTTGCATTGATGTTTTATTTGGAATAAGTATTCCTAAAATCAAAAAACATGTAGGTGGTAAAGGATCTGAATTATATAAGAAAAGTCATGACATTATGCCAGTTATTATGTTGATAACAGAGAGATTTATTTCAACTGATGGATATTTTGTAGGCATTGTGAATGGAGGGCAAGCTGTCATATTTTCATAATGTGGGAGGCAGTATTTCTAGACTCATGACATTTGTCAATGAGATTTCTATTATTTGTTTACTAGACATTGAAATAGTATTGTTTAGGAAGTCTCTAACTCTTTTGGAATGGAAAACACACAAATCACAAAAAAGGAAGACTTTTCAAAAACATAACTCAAGTGCTGCTGTTAATAGAATAATTTGGTTTGGCAAACAGAGACATAATCCTAAAGAGCAGGAACAACTTGGAAGTAATAAGATTGTGTTCCCTTTTGAGTAACTGAATAAACTGATGTTAATAAAAATGATGATAACTAATACTAATATAATTTATCATTGCTGGCCTGGATCGGTGCTAGAGCGTCAGTCTAGTGTGTATATTTCCTGGGAGCACACAGGAGAAGTGATCATCTTCTTCTCCTTCTCTTCTCTCTTCTCTCTTCTTCTTCTTCTTCTTCTTCTTCTTCTTCTTCTTCTTCTTCTTCTTCTCTCTCTGTCTCTCTCTCTCTCTCTCTCTCTCTCTCTCTCTCTCTCTCTGTCTCCTCCCCTCCTGTAGCCATGGCTTGATTGATTTCAGCACACTGGCCTCAGGGCTGAGAATGGCTAAAAATAGTTTGGTTATAAGCATGGCCCCAGATGGGCAAAGCCCTAGATGGTGGGTTTCTGGGTGGATCCTGGTCAGGGTACAGGCATGAGTCTGTCTCTCTATCTCCCCTCCTCTCACTTAAAAATAAATAAATAAATAAATAAATAAATAACTTATCATTGCTGAGTGCTTATACCTTCTTTGTGCCAGGCATTGTGGTAAGTAGTTTACATGGATGCAATTATTTAATTCTCACAAAACCTCTTATGAGGTAGGAATTCTAATGAGCTCTATCTTACAATTGAGGAAACTGAAGCTTACAAAACTAGAAAGTTGGCAGTGGCAGACTCAGCATGTAACCTAGGCAGTTTGGCACTGAAGCCTACACTGTTAACCATTACTGTGTAGTATTCAAGACTTGTCTTTGTGGCCCTGACTGGTGTCTCAGTAGATAGAGTGTTGACCAAGCGTATGGATGTCCAAGTTTGATTCCTGGTCAGGGCACACAGGAGAAGTGACCATCTGCTTCTCTCCCCCTATCTCTTCACTCCCTTTTCCCTTCCTGCAGCTAGTGGCTGATTTGGTTGGAATGTGGCCTTGGGCACTGAGGATAGCTCCTGTTAGAGCACATCAGCTTTAGGCACTAAAAATAGCTTGGTACTTGAGCAATGGCCCTAGATGAGGTTGCCGGGTGGATCCCAGTCGAGGCTTATGAGGAAGTCCGCCTCACTATCTTCTCCTTTTCTCACCTAGAAGAAGAAAGGAAGAAAGAAAGAAAGAAAGAAAGAAAGAAAGAAAGAAAGAAAGAAAGAAAGAATTTGCCTTTGCTAAAAGTATATTGTGTGCCTGACTGGACTCTAGTCTCAAGTTCAGACTGAAAGAATCTAGAGACACCAAAACTGATGATGGCATTTGAGTCAGGGGCAAAGGTGAGGAGAGTAGACAGAAAAACTATTTGGGATTTTAGTTATAATGGAAGACTTAAGTTTTTAAATTTTGTGCTTTTAAATGTTTAAAGTTATTCTGTTTGTTCTGTTGTGTTTGAAAAATGTTAACCAGGCCACAGCTAGTGACCCACTGGAAGAAAGAGAATTGAAAATCTTTTATTTTGGCCATTGCTGGAGGCTGAATGTACATGAAGAGAGACTAAATCAGGGAGCTTTTCAAGTTCCAAAACTATGTCAAAATAATTATACTGATGTTTTATGTTCCATTCTCTTTGTCATTATAGATTAGTAACTTTAAAAAATCTATTTAATGTTATTTAGTATAATGTTAATGGTTTGTTTTTTGTAGAGGAATTTAAAAATGATATAATCAATCCATCAGGTGTAACTGGAGCCTGCACTATTTTTAATATTTATGGAGCTGGGAAAATAAAAATAATTATTTATTTCCTTTATAAACTTCTTAGACCAACTAAAATACTGATTTTCTCTTTTTTTTTTTTTTTTGTGATACCAGTGGCTAGTTCATGACGATCTATAGTTCTGATTGGCAGTTAGATTGTTGATGGGCTGAAAAAGAAAATCCCAATGTATTTGATTTTTAAAAAAAAACTACTTTCAAAATGTGAATACTACAAGGGAAAAGAGTCTCTGGGACCTCTGGTGATAAACTGAGAACAAATGACATGCAATAGGGGCTCCTGAGAATATTGAACGTGCATGAAGTATGGAATAAGGTAAAACCTGACTTTGCCTGATCTGCTCACTTCCTTGAAATGTACTCCTTTGTGAGTTTGCTATAAAAGCAGCCACTCAGGCCTCTTTGCAACTGAAAAGTGGCATTCCAGATATCCAATCTGCTTGTCTTCCATCATCATAGCTTCCTTACCATGGACAGCCTGGAGTCCAGAGGACTGTTTCCATTACACCCCATTATCTTTATTTATGTGGCTTGAATAAGCACTAATTTCCCATGTCACCTTCCACACTCTAATCTCTAACTGGTGGTTGCATTCACTATTTTGTCCTAATCTACAATGCCTCTCCATCTACGGAAATAATTCTGCTATTCCCACTGGAACCCATGGTTTGTCATACTTTACCCGAATGTTCCTTTCATCCTCTTGCTCTGAAGGAAACCTGGTTTCCTCTAAGAGCCGTGCTTGCCCTCCAGCTCTCTCAGGGGATCAGGTGGTTGCTTTGTACTGGGTCGACTCAGCTAAACGGGAACCATGTTTCTCAGAATTCTCGTCCATGTAAGCCTTTGGGGTAAAGTTGGCTCCATGAGAAACTCCCAAGAGATTTGGAAAACAGAATGAGTGAAGTAGCAGCCATTTTGTTCTGACAGTCAGTGAAGTGTGTCGGTGAGACAGCTGCACAGAGAAAAGCCTCACTTTCCTCTGCAGATCACCTGCTTTGTCAGTGTCGGAGGCGGCGAGGGAGGCTTCCAGAGGAACAGAGGACTTACGCAGGGGCTGCTTTCAATGACGGCCAGATCCTTCAAGGTGGGCAGGGAGGAGGAAGACGGCATTATGGAGATGAGGAAAAGTAAACGACAGTAAGATTAAGACACTGTCCTCATGAAAACTAAGGGACTGTTGTGGTGAAAACACGAAAATGTATCTTCTGTAAAGTGTGAAGTGGTGATTGGAGGGAGAGATGCGCAGAAATAAGATTTTAGAGGTGGATGGATTCTGTGGTTGGTAATAATTAGGTTAGAGTTAACTGGGAATGTGATTAAAATGAGTTAGAAAACAAAATCTTTGAAGGCAAAGAGTTTAAAATGTGGGGTCCCAGAAATATGATCTATAATGATTTTTGAAGTGTCTGACCTGTGGTGGTACAGTCGATAAAGTGTTGACCTGGAATGCTGAGGTTGCCGGTTCGAAACCCCGGACTTGCCTGGTCAAGGCACATAGATCATATATGAGAAGCAACTACTATGAGTTGATGCTTCCTGCTCCTCCCCTGACCCTTCTTTCTCTCCTCTCTCTAAAATCAATTTAAAAATTTTTTTTGAAGTTATGAAAATTAATATTGGATGGTAAATGATGTCGAGTGATAAAATACAGATGCAAAAGACTATATACTGATGATTCTCTTTAGAATAGCAGGCAAAGGGAATCTAACATGCCAGGAACCTGAACAGGCATTGCCTTGAGTGTGTACACAGAGAGGCAGAGGAGACTCCACTCACTGGGCACAGGAGAATTTCCTGGGATAACAGGAAAGTTTTATATCTGACTGTATACTTTAATCATGCATTTTATTGTATAGCAAATGTGCCTCCAGTAAGGAAAACATATTAAAATAAATAAAATGTTTACAGAATTTCAGCTATGAAGAAAGAGAGACCGATATGAAAGGGGAGAAGGAGAAAGAGAGACTGGCTTGCCACTGGAGAGATTTGCAGTGAATCAAAGCATCGAGATGAAAGTGACCATGCAAAGTGCTGGGTGGTATGATATGATAACGTAAGGTTTGGAAGTGAGACGCGGGCAGAGGTTAGGGAAGAGGAAGGGGAGTAATTCAGAACCAGCTGTAGGAAATAAGGAGAACATCTTGCTCACCTCCAGGCCCAGTTTCAGAAGGTCTGTGGGGTCACGTGTATCGGTTGCGCTTCCCTTAGGTAAAGAGAAACACTGGGAGCAATATGGAATAAAGGAATTTACTACGTGGATTAGAATTTACACATTTGCAGGAACTTGTGAAAGAGCCTATGGGAGACTCTAGTCTCTGGATCTGATGGTACCTAAGTCACTGTAAGTCAAAAGGGCCAAAAATTGGGAGGAAAAGCTTGAAGCAGAGAAAAACAAGCAAAACCAAAATGCATGAGGACAGACCAGAATTTGTATATTTTTCATTGTCTCCAATCTTGACAATGCAGGCGATCTGCAAAAAAAGATGAAAAAAACACCCATCTTAAAACACTGATTACGTCCAATTCTCTGTTTAATCCATACCTGCACTATGCAACTGATCAAGGTTGAAAATAATAAAACAAAACCATGCCCAGTAATTTAACTTCGAATTCATGACTAGAAGCCTCAGCTGGATTCCTTGGCAACCACACTGCAGTTTTCTCTCCCTGCCTTCTCCCACTTTCCTAGAATACAATTTTGCACCTACTCTCTATTGCAATCTTTAACACTTTCTTGTTTACACTTTAAACTTTTGCTCTTTCTTCCTCCTTCACTGAGAAAATCGAAACAATCCAAAGAAATCTTTCACAACTCACCACCCCATATATTCATCTATATAATCTGTATTCTTAGGATCTCTTCCCTCTGGAAGCTATAATCCTAAAGCTGAAACCTACACTTTCACAGAAATCTCATCCCATTTCTCTACTCAAAGGCAATATTTTAGTAATTTTGCATCCCCTTTCCCAAATTATCTATTTTTCCTTCTTTAATAGGTTATTCTCATCAGCACACAAACATACTTGGTGTTTTCTATCTTACAAAAAATTGTCCTTGGCACATTTCCCTTCCAGCTATTTGCTCTCCCTTGCAGGAAGGCTCTTCAAAAAAATAGTCTACAGTTAATGTCTCTAACTCCTCTGCTCCCATTCTTTCACAACTTAACTCCACTTAGGCTTCAAATCCTGTCACTCCAGTGAATTGTTCTTGTCAACGTCTCATTCACTGAAAAGTTATAACTTCTAGGTCTATAGTGTTGAAAAGAAACACTGAGTCCCATTGTTCTAGGGTATCTTTTAAGTATGCTTTTCTAGTCAACAACCCTGGAAGAGAAAAATAGTATCTCAGTCTGGGACAAAAGTCAAGCCTTATAAAAATGTTAGATACCTTAAACCTAGGGACTTCTAAATGCTGGAGAGGTGGCTTCTATCATACCTCCATTTAATTTACCAGTTTGGTGTCCAACCAGAAGGATCCTAGAATATGACCACCATCGACTCAATCAAAAGGAATCTTCAGTGCCATCTGCTATGCTACATGTGCTCTATTTTTGCTAGAAGAGAGTCATATGGCCTCAGGTATGTGGTATACAGTCATTGATTTTTACAAATAAGTTAATTTCTACTTCTATAAAAAAAGGGATAAAAAATAGTTTGCATTTACACAGAAAGAATAACAGTTTATATTTTCAGTTTTCTGCAGGGTTACAATATCTTTCTTATCCTCTGCCACAATATAACCCAAAAAGGTCTGTTTTGTCTGGACATTCTGCATGATGCCACATACAGAATGTGTAGACAACACTTTGGTCCATGGCATAATGCTGATCAGATAGTATGTAAAAAGGATGGCTAGCATGCTGGAGACCTTGGTAAGATGGCAAGAGAGATGCTCTGTGGAGATTTAAAAGCCTGCTTCATTAGGAAAACTTTTAGGGGTCCAGTGGTCAGGGGCATACTGAAATATCTCATCAAAGAACAAATTATTGCAATTTTCATCTTCCATGGTGGCAAAGGAAGCACCACACCCTGTAGAACTCTTTGGGCTCTTGAGGCAGCATATTTCATACCTGGGAATAACATTGTAAGCCAAAGTCTGAATAACACTCAATGCTGCCAGATTGAAAAGGCTTGGGCTAAAAATATGTGGTTGGATATAAAGGAATGGGTACAAAGGGTGAATATTTGTATCACATGCTAATACCCACTAGTGAGCATTTATCAGGGCAGAGGGACCAACCTGACAAGAAGATTTGATGAATTCATGTCAGACAGACTCTCATTGGTCCTTCCCATGCTGGTACAATGCATATGAATGGAGTGGTCATGGGTCAGGGATAGGGGAGGAAACTGACCGGTATTTGTTTTGGTCTTGAGACCAGTTACAGTGGTGGAGGTGGTTGTTTCACTCAGTTTTCTCTTCTAAGTTTCCCCCTAGAGGGGCAGTCCACTAGATTCTTGGAGGAGCTGTCCACAGAATATTTATATTTGAAGCTCCAAGTGGGACACGCTCAGGGCAATAGTGGACACTGTGGTATGCTGGCCTTCAACAAAGTGCTGTTATTGTAGCTGCTAACAAGCTGATAGGAAAGCCTTCATCAGCCAATACTCTTCAGGCATTGACTTGGCCCCTGATAGCCTCTTTGCCCAAGATCACAAACCTTCCTGATTCTCCCCCAGGCAATGACTCAGACAGACTGTGACTGCTCTGAGGGGAACTTCTAGCTCCACAGTCCCCTGTGCCATTAGCTGAGGTTGTAATTTGTCCTCCATCAGAGCTCAGCTTGTCTCTGTTCATTCTGGCTTTGTTTCTCTTCCACAGATACCCCTTAATAAACATCCTACATGCTAAACTCCATCTCAGAGTCAGCTTTCCAGAGAAGCATATCTGCAACAGAGACCTTTAAGTGTCCATTACTTTTAAAAAGTGATTTTAAAAAAGCTATATAAATTGGTAACTGTTTGAATAAATTTGTTTTCTTACATATATAAAAATTAGTGCATATACATTTATGACATATTACTTATTTAACCTATTTCAAGAATATAAGTTTGAGAACAGCATGTAATAAATCTTTAGTCCAGTAAAGATATACTGCCCATGAGTTGGAAATCATTGGACTAGAGGCGGCTCATTGTTACTGAATGTTATTAACTGAGGTATCTTACATCTAAAGTACTTTATTTTATTACCTGTTAGACAAAGCATTGCTCCATGTCACTCGCACTGTTTGGAAAATAGACTTCATAACACATACAGATACTATGAAGGAATTCAGACCAAAATTAACTGACTGTATTTGGCCCATTGAAAAACCACTGGAAACAACACAGCCTCATGGAAACTTGAGGACAGCAGCCGCAGCAGAGAGAGGAGCAGCTGGTCGAGCAGCAGGTTGAGATGGTGGGGTGGCTCTTCAACAGAGATTTTAAGCATGTTCTGAGTCTAAAGAGAAGGAAGTACAAATAATTCCATGTTGTGCAAATAGCAGCTGGACTTGTAAATCAAAGGGCAAATTTTAGGTGCGCAACTCATTGAAGAGGTTATAGCATATTTTTGCCTTTTAGTAAAAACCACTAGTATAGTCCTTCAGCCACGAAGAAGGGAGGTATTTAGATATTCTGATACCTTATCTTCCAAATGTTATAGCAAGGAAATATTATAATTGGCTAATTCATTACTAAGAAGGAACATATATATTTTATATTCTAGATGTAAAATTGATGTAAGACTTTTCTGTTGTGCTTATGTTTTTGACTTGTTAGACTTTCAAAATATAGCATCTTTTTTTTTTCTAACTGGATCGTTCAGTTTCTGAAGAATAAAAGCTAGGTTTTATATTTATTTTTAAATTTTGTAATATCTTAATATGCTGTCCTGGTACCAATAGTTCAATAATTTGTTGTTTTTTTTTAAGTTGATGTTTAAAAGGTGGACTAACATAATAAAGTAGTACAGTTTTAGTTCTTTGATTCAGTGTGTGACTTTGGATAAATCACATAATCACTCTAATTCTTATCTTTTAAATAATATCTACCCTGCAGAGCTTTTGTGAGAATTAAAGCTCATGTTTATGAAGCACCACACACTATGCATGGAACACAGTAGGGTTCACGAAATGGTAGATACTTAGATCAGTTTTCTCTTTTCTACAATGTATTATAGCACTTAGTGAGGAGGAAAAAGCATTACCACTAGACAGTCACCTCCCTTATTTTGGCATACTTTGCATATTTTCCATGTATTCAAGGATAAAACCTAACATAGCTATCAGCTGATATATTAAAAATTACTTAATTTCTCTCTGAAGTAATCTGCAAAGTGACTACACCAAATTTCCTACTTGGTGTATTATCTGTAATATTCCTAGGACCACTTAGTTTCTGGTTGAACACTTCAGGTTACAGAACTCCTATCACAAGTCTTCAGTTTTGTGACAGCTCTTATCATTAGAGTATTTTATCTTTAAGGTGAAAACAGGATCCATTTCTCTTCCTCCCACTCCCTTTCATCCTACCTTCTGGAGCTGTATAGAGAAGCCTCTATGGCATACAAAATCTTCAAATGATGAGATGGAAATACTACTAATACTGAAAAGCTAATATCCGCTGCCACATTATTATTATTGATGTGAAGTGTGGATAGTGAGGGAAGACATGAAAGACATAACTTTGCTTAAGTGAGTGCTAATTCCTTTTGTCTTTCAGATCATTGCTCCACTCAAATAGAATTGGCCGCTCACTAACATGTTGAAAGGAGTAAATAACAAGGCAAATCACTTGGTTCTAAAGATAATAGATTTAGAAAACAAGAGCTAGACATTTTTTAAGTCAATATCTTCAGGTTAATTGGAAAAAAAATCAAATAGTAAAATTAGGTCAGATCATTGAAGGAAGATAGATATTAAACAAAAGGGTTAAAATAGAAAAGTAAAACTAAAAAAACAATAAAGTCAGAAAAATATTCCTCAAACATAATAGGGAATGAAAAAAAGAGTGTTTTATCGCCCTGCCAGAGAAGGAGAAAAAACGAACAATATATATAGTGGTATACACACTAAAGATTTTCAATTTATACATGCCTGCCCTTTAGATAAGATTATACATTAGAAAATTGGCTGAATCATCTTTCAAATATATTTATTTATTTATTATTTTTTTAATTTAATTTTTTTATTTGATTAATTGTGTTTACATAGATTCTAGGGTTTCCCTGAATGCGTCCCCCCTCCCCCTTATTCCCCTCAACATTTCCTTTGCCCCCCTCCCTACCGCGCCCTCCCCCCTTCCCTTCAGGTTTATCCCATCCTATCATCCCCTTTCCCTCTGTCCTCTTTTCCTGCTGGTGGGAATGCAGACTGGTGCAGCCACTGTGAATCATCTTTCTTTTCTTTTCTTTTTTTTTTTTTTTAATTATAATTTTATTTTTTTAATGGGGCGACATCAATAAATCAGGTTACATATATTCAAAGATCAACAAGTCCAGGTTATCTTGTCTTTCAATTATGTTGCATACCCATCACCCAAAGTCAGATTGTCCTCTGTCACCTTCTATCTAGTTTTCTTTGTGCCCCTCCCCCTCCCCCTTTCCCTCTCCCTTTCCCCCCTCCCCCCGTAACCACCACACTCTTATCAATGTCTCTTAGTTTCACTTTTATGTCCCACCTACGTATGGAATAATGCAGTTCCTGGTTTTTTCTGATTTACTTATTTCACTTCGTATAATGTTATCAAGATCCCACCATTTTGCTGTAAATGATCCGATGTCATCATTTCTTATGGCTGAGTAGTATTCCATAGTGTATATGTGCCACATCTTCTTTATCCATTGTCTATTGACGGGCTTTTTGGTTGTTTCCATGTCCTGGCCATTGGTCATCTTTCAATTATATTTAAATGATGCAAGATTGAGGCTCTTAGGAAAACATACAAAATATCTGAATAGCATACTTAAAAATCTGCAGCAAGCCTGACCTGTGGTGGTGCAGTGGATAAAGCGTTGACCTGGAACACAGAGGTTGCCGGTTCAAAACCCTGGGCTTGCCTGGTCAAGGCACATATGGGAGTTGAAGCTTCCTGCTCCTCCCCCTTCTCTCTCTCTCTCTCTCTCTCTCAATCTCTCTCTCTCTCTTCTCTAAAATGAATAAATAAATAAAAATAATTTAAAAATTTGCAGCTATATTTTCATTGCTCTAAGCTTCAATTTTTGAGAAAAGGAATATAGAATAAATTCCTGAAAATAAGTTAAAGGAAGATACTATGTTTTATCAAAAATATATGTCTTATATTATAAGTCTTATAAGAGAAAGAGAGAATTATTTTTAATTTTTAATTTCAGAATAATCAAAGAGTGTTAAAGTTAGGCACAGGAATCCTTTGCTCTGTATAGTTCAGATATGCAGAAATTTTAGTTATCACATTTTAGGTAAATAATACCTGTCCCACTTAACAACATGGTTTATGGTTCAAGTACTGCTATGTGCTAACCTGAATAAATGCATAAAGCACAGGGCTAGCTGCTAGCGCTTCAGTCCCCAAATTAGGACATAAATAATAGATGTGCATCATGATCAATGACCAACCACATTACTTCTTTCAGAGTCTGTGAGGAACTGATTACTGTACCTGCCATTCAATTCATGCACAGACAACAAAGTGTGTACTTGTGTTGCTTTTTTGTCTCCCAGTGATTAGCCCACATGACATTTCAGAAACATAGTAATTGAAAGAGGGAATTGGCCAATAAAAAGGAAAGTGCAGCAAAGAAACAAAAAGTGACAACACCGAAAGTGAAATTCTAATTGAACATTAGCGGTGGGAGAGAAGAAAGAGCCGGTAACAGGAATGTTGATATTGCTGCTTCTCCAAGATGAGATATCAGCCAGGAGAAAGTTCATGAAGATGAACTTCCAGACACAAAGGAGGAAGGTGGTTGTGATAAAAGAAATTAAAGTGTCCTATGGGAAGTGATGCTGGCAAAGTCTTTACTTTCAAAAAATTCTGGGATATTTTCTAGCACTCAGAGTGCAAAAGGTAAACAAAGTAGCTGACCCAAACAGGGTAGAGTATTAAGATTCATCAAGGAATAGAAAAAACACTCACCACATATTACAAACTATTATGGGAAAAGGAAGCAAACACTGTTCAAATCACACTTGATAAGTTTATTTTTTGCAAAAAAAAAAAAAAATCCCCCAAAACCCGCACTTCACTTCTCAATTTTTTAATGTTTTAAATTATGTATGGAAGACATTAATTTCCCCAATGTTCATTTCTGTATTTATTGGAAACTAATAGGAATAGTTGAAGGTCATTGAACAATCATAATTTTTCCCATTGGTTATTAAGACCGCTTTGCATAGTTTTAGCTTATACAGTTATTTTAACAACTCTGCACTACTGTGCAAAGCTAAAACTGCCTGCATTCAGCGACAGGTTTGTATGTACCAAGAATGATATGCCACACTGCAAAATTATTATAATTTTTTGTGACAGAGACAGAGAGACAGAGAAAGGGACAGATAGGAACAGACAGACAGAAAGGGAGAGAGATGAGACGCATCAATTCTTTGTTGTTGCACCTTAGTTGCTCACTGATTGCTTTCTTATATGTGCCTTGACCACGGGGCTACAGCAGACTGAGTGACTCCTTGCTCAAGCCAGTGACTTTGAGCTCAAGCTGGTGAGCTTTACTCAAACCAGATAAGCTCGTGTTCAAACTGGTGACCTTGGGGTTTCAAATCAGGGTCCTCCGCATCCCAGTCCAACAATCTATTTACTGTGTCACTGCCTGGTCAGACCTGCAAGATTATTTTTATGAAGAACAAAGCACTCATTATTTATTTGTTTGTTTGTTTGTTTGTTTGTTTAAGGTGAGAGAAAAGGAGATAGTGACACAGACTCCTGCATGCATTCCAACTGAGATCTACCTGGCAACTCAATCTATGGCTGATGCTTGAGTACCAAGCTATTTTTAGCACCTGTAGCTGACACACTCCTACAGAGCTGTCTTAACCCCCTGGAGCCACACTTGAACTAATCAAGCTACTGGCTGCCGGAGGGGAAGAAGGAGAGACAGGGGAGAGGCAGATGGTCAGTTCTCCTGTGTGCTCTGACTGGATATCAAACCTAGGACATCCATACGCCAAGCTAACGCTCTACTCACTGAACCACATGGCAGGGGCAATAATAAATTTTTAAAAATAAATCTATGTCCTATGAAGGAATGACAAAGGGATAGATCTGTTAGATCTCATTTTAGTGAACACTTAGTTGTGTCGCACATAAATAATTCTTACTGGTTTGTTGAGCATTTACTGCATGTCTTCTATTATGCTGGACAATGTGGGAAAACAGGCATTTGTTTCAGCAGCTTTATAAAATAATCATAAATCTAAATGAGCACAAATGAGACAACTAGAGAAAAATTGGGTATTGAATTCTATTTATTACCGATAAAGAGAGATTGATGATGATAGGTTTCTGGGAGAACTGGGCTTCAGTTAGACTGGGGATTTGAGTTAAGATATGAGTCATAGGAGGATTTGGAAAAGTGGAGACAATTATTGCAGAAATGAGATGCTTTACATCAGTACTGGTCTTAAGTGGCCTCTATCTCTGTTCTTGTACCTGATATTCCTAGGGTGTGCAGTAGCAAAGAAGTTTTCCAGAATATACAAGTACATATTTGAGAGTCCACAGACAAATGAGAACATAGATAACCTGGAGCCCAATGCATAATTCTCTGTGGGTCAGTGCTAGGTCGGAAGAAGTGAAGGACAAGATAGACCGTCAGAAAATAGAGGGTGTACTTACCATTTACCAAGGACCATGCAGAGCAAATACTGAATTCAAAAGGCTACAGTCAGGAATTCAAAGGAGAGCATGAATGCTAAGAACACTATCTTTGAATCTGACTGAAATTCACGCTCCATATTCCTCAAAACATATTCCGTTTTGAGGAAGGCATCAGTTTATAATTTTCAGTAGTATTTGGCCTGTGACCTGAAGGTGGCAGCATCGCACACGCTCTCTTAATTAGATGGGGGTGAAGATAAGGAGATAAGACAGCTGTTGATAAGAGCACAGGCAAACGCACAAGAAAAATGACTGTACTATGGAAAAATGAATGGAATCGCACCATCTTCAAATGATAGTGCGTAGGAGATGATACATAATTCTCTAATTAATAGAAAGAATGTCAAAGATAGTTCATCTAATATGTTAAAACTAAAAGTGAATCTGTACAAAGCTGCCTCATTTAATCACGAATATGATGCATAAAATAATATGGTAACTATGTAAATGTACTCGAGACATAATAATGGAAAAGAAGAAAAGAGTAAATAGAAGCAAGCTGTGAAAGATCAAGGAATAGACTTTTCCTACAATGCTTTCTGCAGTGGAAAGTCTTTAAAGAATATGAATTAAACTAAGCAAAAGCTTGTGATAAAGAACAGATATGATATGGCCCAAAATAAGGAAACATAAAAAAATGGGGCTTCTGATGAGTGGACTGCAAAAAATAGAACACAAAAGGTAATCAGATTATACTAAAGCATAATTTTCCAGAAATGAGAAAGAACTAATTCTCAAGGGCATCATTCATATCAATATAAATTATTGTCACTGATATGTATACTAGTAAGTAATTGAACACTTATGATAATGAAATTCTTCAGGATTATAGGAAATAGAAACATGTCGCTTCCAAGCAGCGAAAATCAGACTGACCTAAGATTTTGTCACAATAACATCTACTGCAAGAAGGAAATGAAGCAAAGACCATTAATGAAAGAAAATCTGACCATAGGCAAAGTATAAATTCAAGAAACAGATTTTATTGAACATAAAAGATCTCAGGTAATAGATCATGAACAAACCACCCTTTACCTTACAAAACAAAACAAATAAACAAAACAATAACAAACTATTTGATGGTAAAGCTCTTCCAATTAAGAGAATTCAGATCCTGGACGGTTGGCTCAGTGCTTAGAGCATCAGCCCAGCATGCAGGCGTCCCAGGTTCAATTCCCTGTCAGAGCACACATAGAAGTGACCATCTGCCCCTGCCTCTCCCTCTTCTCTTTCTCTTCCCTTCTCACATCAAATGGCTCCATTGGTTTGAGTATTGGCCCTGGGCACCAAGGATAGCTCAGTTGGTCCTAGCTTTGGCATCAGGCACTGAGAATATCTTGGTTGGTTCAAGCATTAGTTCCAGATAGGAGTTGCCAGGTAGATCACTGTCAGGGCACATGCAGGAGTCTATCTCTGTCTCTCCCCCCCCCCCCATCCACTTAAAAAAAAAAGAAGAGAAAATTTAAAAATGGAAAGTTTGTTGTAAAGGACTGATGGAGATCACTGAATCCATTTAAACCGAAAGTAAAGTTAAACAATTTGAAAATTTTTGGTTGCATAACCCAATATAAACATTAAAAATCACATTAATGTAGATATAATATACTACTCACAAAAATTAGAAGCTATTTTATAGCTTCAGATAATAGAAATGATAAGAAGGTAAGAGAGAAAATAAAGAGAGCATGTAGCGATGTCAATCATCTATCTTTTATAGTAGAAAAAATAATCAAGAGGTAGTTAAAAGTCATGATGGTTTCCTTTATTCTTAATCTAAGAGGTAAATTTTAAAGAACTAATAATACATTATGTTTAAAAACATTTATCTTAAATTTAAAAATAAATTGTTATAATCCATTTCTTCTCTTGTGTAATACAATTAACAACAAAATTTAATAGGATTTAACTTAAAAAGACCATAATAATGTTAACATATTCTTCTCATACTTTACTTGTCTTCTCCTTTTTCTCCTGTTGAATAGATATGAGCAGAAAAATATTTTGTATGTTTTGCAAATGTTTAGATGGTTTTTAATCTGTGAATGTTTGTAGTTTTAATGACCTTTTTCACACTTAGAATTTTTATGTAGTTTCTGTGTTTTGTAAAGATATTATTTTATTTTATTAAAAGCCATTACTTAAAGTAATGTGTACTCAGTGTACAATTTTAGAACACATAAGAAAGTTGGAAAAGGAGGAAAGAAATCACTTACCCTAGCACACAGAGAAACTGCAATTAAAATTGTGCTTTCTGGACATTTTCATTTAATTTTCTATTCCTAACAATATCATACACATACGTTTGTTATAGTTTGTGTATAGCATGCTTTATTCCACCACAGAATTAATTTTCTATGCTATTATAAACACTTCATAAACATTTTTTAGATGACTGTAATATTTTATTGAATATATATGTTCTAATTTAGATTAAGCATAGCTCTTACAGTTTTTCAAGTTTACAGCTTTGAATGTTCTGTAGTGATTCATACATATAATTACTGGAACAGTGATTGGCATGCTGATACACAACCTCTTTCTTAATTATATTAACTTTTAACAATGAAATTACCAGTAGAAGCTATCATTTGTTTTCTTCACATGTCTTAAAGAATGAGGATGGAGAATGAGGTTGAGTGTACAATTTCTGTTTTTAAAATGAACCATCTAATCATATACTCATTTTGTCAATCAAAAAATTATTAATTTGACCTGTGGTGGTGCAGTGGATAAAGCGTCAACCTAGAATGCTGAGGTTGCCGGTTCAAAACCCTGGGCTTGCCCAGTCAAGGCACATATGGGAGTTGAAGCTTCCTGCTCCTCCACCTCTTCTCTCTTTCTTTCTCTCTCCCTCCTCTAAAAAATGAATAAATAAATAAAAATAATTAAAATAAACCTTTAAAAAAATCATTAATTTTTTTATTTTTAAAGCCAGTGTAAAGAAAATGAGAAACCAGATTCTCAATTTTTACTCCTACAGCACAAGAAGCCATGAAGAATTTAATAGTACATTGATGATGTATATAGGCATATATATTAATCAGAAAAACTATATGCTGCAGAAACAAATGAGCTCAAAAATATCAACAAAGATATATTTCTTGCTCATCATAGATATTCACTGAAGGTAAGATTCAGATAGGCTCTATGTCATCTTCACTCTAGGATCAGATAAAGAAGCCTTTATCCATAACACCACCCAGGGAAAAGAGATCACATGAACTCAAAGGGGGTTTTAAAAGTTCTGTTCACATTTCACATGAATGACCAAGAGGCAGGGGTGTAAAAAGATATTCTCCCCATATGAAAAGGAAATTGGAGTGAGGAAAAGTTGACTATTTGGTTAGAGAACTAGTTTAATCATGTGGATTGAGTTGTGTCCAATTGATAGGTGAAGAGCTAATCCCCAATACCTTAGAATGTGACTATATTTAGAGACAGGATCTTTAACGAGGTAATTTAAGGTGCAATGAGGTCATCTGAATGTGTTCTAATTAAATCTGACAGGTGTCTGCATGAGAGGAGGAAATTAGAACAGACCTAGGGACCTAGGGTGGGACCATGTGTACACAGAGGAACAACCATGTAAAGAGGGGATTAGAGGGTGGCTATCTAAAAGCCATGAAGAGAGGCCTCAGAAGAAACCAATCCTGCTGACACCTTGACCTTGGACTCCTGACCTTTGAGAAAAGATATTTCTGTTGTTGTAACCACTCAGTCTCTTATGATAGGCTAACTAAAGATAAGTATAGCATTTCTTCATGAAAGTTTCCATGGAAATTTTGTTGATTTGTTTAGAATTATGAAACCTAATTGAGAAATGGCCAAGAAGGAGAAAAATAAGAGACATAAAAAGCAGGAAAGTAAGGATAGTCAATATCTTCTTATTTATGATCTAGAATTCTTTGGCTATTTATAAGAAAACATATATATATATATATATATTTGTACATATATATATGTACAAATATATTCCTTACTATATTTCTTATAAGTTGTTCAATGTAAAAAGTGGGATCAACTTTCCAAGTTAGTTAATTGATTGCAAATCATTATTTGCAAAATTAAACTATCTCTACAGTAAAAGTTTAATGTCAGATTGTAGGTAAAGTTTCTTGAGTGTTCATTTTAGAAAACTTTAAAAAAGGCATGAGGGATCTACATCATAAAAATCTAGATGGAGGCACATTACCCTCTGGTCAATGAAATTAGAAAATTCTACTACTTGAGCCCAATATTAACATTTTTATTTTGGTAAATAACATTTTGAGAATGTAACTGGGTTCTCTCTTAAACCTTAATATCTGATGATTTACTAGCTTTGGTAATATAGCTATTGTGTTCCTTGAAGGGAAAAATCACTTTAATAAATAAAGAGGCCATAATGTTTTAAAATCAAAACACCCTCTAAACCTCTCATCTAAACTATACAAAAAGAATAAAGATTACTAGAATACAAAGGAATACAATACATTACGAAAGATACACATTTTAGGTGATAAATGTATTTGCTAGGAATTATTATAGAGTTTTAAAGTATTATACTTTGCTACATTACTTACTGTTTATATTGAACTGGATATTTTTAAAATGGACTTTTTCTTTTTTTTACATAACAGCATAAAACCTATTTGGAAAAAAACACAATTATTTAGTCATTTCTTGGATAAAAGCGGCACTTCGGTATGTAAAAAAACATCCACTTTTTTTCAAAATGGAATTTCTAAGTAGGAGCAAGCAAGTATTATAGGAATACTTTTAAAGGAATCTTTGAAAGCTTGATATACAGAAAGCCAAAGAAATACCTCATTATGTTGTTAAATTTCCAGAAGTTCTATTCTACTGAGCTCTAAATGTTCATCAAACTGAGTTATCCTTGTTAGAACAATCTAATTAGAAAAGAATATATTCTGGAATCACTTAAATCTATCAGGGGAAGAGAATTAATGCAGCTATATCATCTAGACTTTCAGCGTGCATACATCCTATTAATGCTAATTATGTTTATAAAATGCAAATTACTTACTCGCCTTTGCTCTGTGTATTCATGTTAATGTGCACAGTTTAAACTAAAGCAAAAATACACTTAAGCTGATAATCTTCATATAAAACTAAAATGATTAGTTTATTTTTTAAAAAAAAAACCCCAGCTATTGTAATAGTAAGTATCCCAAAGTATTCTAAAGCTTTAATTTTTCACTTTATTTATTTATGCTTTTTATCAACTCTATAAAAAGTATCTGCATGGGGTTAAACATTTTCTGATCTCAAAGTTTATCTTGGGGAATTTAAAAATCACTTTTGGGATTTGGCTAAGAGGCTGAGAGATCAACAGAAAACTGACAGATGGGAAGAATAATGTTGGACCTAATTAACTGAATCCAAAAATGGTACTACCTAAAAGTTATCTCACATGCTGCCTTTGCGGTGTAAGCGCTGTGGAAAGGGCATAGGGGAACTGCACAGAGTAGAGCTCTATCCCTGGGGGCAGACTGATTTGGATGCAGGTCTTAGCTCTGCCCTTTACAAGTTCTGTAACTTCAGGCAAGTTTCTGAACACTTCTAGACTCCTCTGTAAATTGAATCTTGTAATCATATAAACCACTTAAGGTTATTGTAAAGACCAAACAGGATAATTTAAGCCTTCAGGGCTCAATGCAGTGCCTGTGAATGTAATAATTGCTCAGTAAAATTAGCTGATAGAATCATCTAGCATCAAATCATGGATAACGGGGACACCAATAGAAGTAGTAGTTGGATTGTTAACGATTGGCAATTATCGAAACATTTAAGCAGGTAGTAACAGAATAAAGTTAAATGAATCTCTGTCTCAACATGTGTCACCGAAGAGAGGGCTGACTTGAAGAGAAATGAAAAATTCCCTCATCAGCAGAGTGATTTAAACACTGCTCATGACAGTTGTAGAGAGGCTGCATGGGACACTCAGGGTTGGAGTCTCATGGAGATGGCGTGGAAGTACACCTGAGTGTACAGGAAGAATAGGAGAGGTGAGATCATGAAACAAACCCCAAGTTCTCAACCGTGAACATTTACTTTCTTGTTAGTTCCCTTATTTTTAAAATGTATTCTATTTCTTTGAATGTTCAATTTTAAGTTTTTCTACCATGACAAAACAAGTGCGGGTACTTACCCGTCAACTATCGCCCAGCCTCTGGGCTGCAAAATTTCATGTGATTGTTTCTGACTTTGCCCAATAATGAAGTTAAATTTCAGGATGCATGCAGCTTTTCCTGTGCCTTTTCTATCTGCTGCTCCTCATGAAGGTCAATTACTGTGTCACTGAAATTAGGTAACTCTGCTCAGTGATACTGAAGTCTTTTACTTGCTCTCTGAACCCCTATCTGCAAACCAGGGCTTTGAGTACAATGCCGACAAGACTCCAATTTAACGAGCAGATTCAAATGAAGCCAGGTTAGTTCTATAGTGGTTTTTATATGAAAGTGACACACTCTGTTTGTTTGTTTATTTATCCTGGTCAAAGGGCCAGGAAAAGGGACAATGCAAGTGAGTAGTGTGGATGTGATGCCTTGTTTTCTCTCATTTCTCCCCTGACCTGCTTGGAGTAGCCCCGACTAACAGAATCGCACAATGGGAGTGGCGGCAGCCAAGTCTCTGGGAGAAACCTAGTCATTCTGGGCAGAGAAACCTGGAGGAAAGGTCCCTGTGTTCCGGTGTGTCTAGTGAGTGTGTGGCTTTATTACTTTTTCTTTATCTTTTCTGTTGCTGCTTTGCCCTTACGTTAGCCATAGTCACACTGAACTGTTCTTGGAATCCTGAGCAGCTTAAAATTCTGACTGAAACCTAATTTATTTTATTTTGTATTTGATTTTGAGAGAGGGGGTGGGAGAGAGAAACATTTATTTGTTTTTTCATTTATTTATGCATTCATTGGTTGATCTTTGTATGTGCCCTGACTGGGGCATCAGAACCATACATAGAGCCTTCATGTACTGGGATAATGCTCTAACTAGCTACATGGCCAGGGCTGAAACGTGACTTCTTGCCAGAGGTCTGGGAAGAGAGGCTGCAGGGATCTAGGGATGTGGGCATAACCTTGGAGGTTGAGAAGGGTTGCCCTACTTCTGGATATAAACCAGCTCAAGTTTCAGACTGCAGACACACCAGACAAACCCAAAACAACATTAAAAAGGCATTTAAACTTGAACCAATAATAAAAGTTCCATACTACCACATTAGTGGCACATAAGCAAGAGAACCCAAAATTTTTAAAGGAAAGACTTTGAAAACAGGTATTTTAACCATTGCCACAGGAGACAAGACAGAACTTGTGAACTGAACCTAAACTGACTTAATTTTCTACTAAAATACAAACACCAGAATTCCACAGAAGATTCTATTAGGACCAAGATTCTCACAAAATAGTATTCAACATGCTTAGGGCACAATCCAGAATTGTTCAACATAAGAGGAACCAGGAAAATGTGACCAATCCTCGACAGAAAAGGCAATAAACATATTCTAACCCTGAGATGACCTAGATGCTGACTTATCAGATACTTTACAGCAGAAAAATATTGTCCAGTGAGATGAAAGTAAAGACATGGAACAGAAGACATTTTCAGGAAATAAAGAAAAACAATGAAAAAGAATAAAAGAGCAAATACAAAAGAGAAAAATACTAAACTTTACAAGAATGTCTTAAATTGATGTCATTGGAATCACAGAGGTGAGATTATTGCTAAGGTAAAATTGTTAGAAAAAATAATGCTTAAAACCCCCAAATTTGGTAATAAAAGATATAAATTTATAGGATGAAGAAACTCAGGGTACACCAAACAAGATAAACTCAAGGAAACTAAGTTCAGACACTTCATAGCCAAACTACTAAAAACCAAAGATAGAGAACAAAAAACTGACAGCATCAATAGAAAAGAATGACTCAGTTAGAGGGAAACAATGACTTGAATGCCTCTAATTTTGCTAATTATGGAAGACAGAAGGTGGTATAAGTAAGTTATTCTTGACGACTTGACATTCCTTTTCGCAGTAATCAATAGAAAAAGAAGACAGAAAGTCAGTAAGAATATAGAAAACCCAAACAACAATTACACCTATTTGGCATTTGTAGGGTTTTCCACTCAATATAATTACTGAGTTTCACTTCATCAAAAATTAAAAAAATTTATATGTAAGTATCACTGTCAAGAGAATAAAAATAAGCTGTGGACCAAGAGAGAATATTTGCAAAATACATGTTCGGCAAAGAACTTATATCCAGAATATATAAAGAATTCTCAAGTCTCAATAATAGGAAACCAGACAACCAAATGAAAAACAGGGGCAAATATTTGAATAGATACTCCACCAGAGAAGATACACGATTGGCAAACAAGCACAAGCAAAGATGCTTTTTATCAGGAGTCACTGAGAGATACAAATTAAAACCATAGAGAAATAGAATTGCATGCCTAGTAGAATAGCAAAACCAATCAAACAAACATCAACCCCCCTGACAAGACCAAGTCCTGGCAAGAATGAGAGGCAACAAAGAGCTCTAATCATTACTGCAGAATGTAAAATGGCACTATTTAGAAAACAATTTCTGTTTAGGAGTTCCTCATAAAGTTAAATATATACTTATCATATGACCCAGCAAACCTGCTTTTAGAAATTTATCCGAGGAAAATGAAAGCTTATATTCATATAAGAACTGGTATATAGATATTTACAGCAGCTTTTTTTGTGATTATCAAAAGAGGAAAAAAATCCAAATGTTCCCAGTTGGGTAAATGGTGGTCCATCCATAAAATGGAATATTACTCAGCAAAATAAAAGGAACAAATTAATCATGTATCTCAATACCATATGCTAAGGGAAGGCATCAGATGCAAAATGTTATGCACTTTATGGTTCTATTTACATGACGTTCTAGATATAGAAAACTATAGAGGTGGAGACCATTTCTGTGGCTGTCAAGGGTTGGGGATGGAGGAGAAGTTGACTTTAAAGGGAAACCAGGAAAAAATTTATCTTGTGTAGTAGAGTTCTTCTCTGTTTTCATTAAGGTGGTGACACATACTGCTATGCAAGGTTAAAATTCATAAGATTATGCAACATAATAGATTTTTTAATGTACATCTAAAAACAAAGATGTAAAAAAAAGAATGTTGATAATATTGTTGCCTTGACATCTATTCAGCACCTTAAACTGACACTAGCCCTCTCAATGCATGCACATGACCAAAAAAACCACTCACAGAGTCACAAGTTAATGTAAATTCCTGATATGACTTACTCAATGGCCCTTGTGATCAACAGTTTCCCCTGGTTCTAAGAGCCTTTCTCTTGTGTGCCCCTTAGATAAGACTCCTAGGGACCTTTCCAAAACCTCTGCTCTTTTTGGTTTGAAGTGACCAATTTAGCCTTAGCCTAGAAACCTCAAATCACTTCACCCATGCATCCTAATAAAGGTACAGGTCCTGCGTTCTCAGCTTGCACCCTCACATGACAAGAGAGGTTTTGACTACTTTGAATTTATTTTTGTTCATAATGTAAGAAATGGCCAGATATAAACAAAATTTTGAACTTCAAAAGTCATTTGTAATAGTGATTTATTTATAGCAGTATAATACATTGATTTATTTATAGTAGTATAATACATTGATGTAAGTATGATACTGAACCTTTAGTTCCACCTCCTGGATGATAAAGTTTTATGAATTTATTTTATGTTCATTTTTGTGGCCAATTATCAGTAGTTTGAAAATCTTTTATCATCTCTTGGTCTTTAAATTACAGAAGTCATCTGGGGCAGACATTTTGGAAGTTCACCTAGAAATACAAATTGAATTTTAAGCATAAGTTAGAGGGACTTTATTTGCTTTCTCTCTATGTAATTTTTTTTTTGTATTTTTCTGAAGCTGGAAATGGGGAGAGACAGTCAGACAGACTCCCAAATGCGCCCGACCGGGATCCACCCGGCACGCCCACCAGGGGCGAAGCTCTGCCCACCAGGGGGCGATGCTCTGCCCATCCTGGGTATCACCATGTTCCGACCAGAGCCACTCTAGCGCCTGAGGCAGAGGCCACAGAGCCATCCCCAGCGCCCAGGCCATCTTTGCTCCAATGGAGCCTTGGCTGCGGGAGGGGAAGAGAGAGACAGAGAGGAAGAAGGGGGGGTGGAGAAGCAAATGGGCGCTTCTCCTATGTGCCCTGGCCGGGAATTGAACCTGGGTCCCCCGCACGCCAGGCCGATGCTCTACCGCTGAGCCAACCGGCCAGGGCCTCTCTATGTAATTTGAAATAGGTTAATTCTAGTTTGAAAACTACCTCCCAGATATTTCCACTAAAAATATTCCAAAGAAATGTTCTCAGATGCTAAGAATTATTTTATATATTTCCCATGGCTTATTGAAGAATTATAAAATTTTAACTTTGATTATAATTTGATTGAATAGGTAGTCTATTTTAATTAATTTTTCCTTGTATACATAGCCAGAAGACACATTGAATTATATTATTCAATTATTATATTAAGTCAGTGGCACTGAAAAAAAAATTTCACAGTTATAAGTTCATGTTCACTTCTCTAAAAATTTGAGTAAATTTCATGTCTTTTTTTTCTAGGAATGAAAAAAAAATTTATTGGTAATACAGAGATAGAAAATATCTTTTTTTTCCAGGAACAATAATATATTTTTTTAGGATAGTGTTTTTCATTTTGGAAATAACCAGCAAATGCAAATCATAGCAATTGTTATAATGAATGAACACTTGGAAGCAAATTTTTGTTACTTATTTAATATTCATTTCTCAGTAAAACAGACAAGACTACACTTGAGAAAAAAAAATATGATATTATGGAAAGAGTAAGCCTCTTGGTATAATAGAATCTTGAGTTCTAATCTCTGCTATGCCATTCCCTAGTATTACCCAACTGCAGTTCTTTATCTTGCTCAATCCTAATTACCCCCTGTTTTCAATAGAAATAATTAAAAAAAAAACATATCTAATATGGTTGTTGTGACTATGAAATGGATTAAATGAGATGTTTGTACATTGCCTGCATATAAAAGTGCTCCAAAACTGTATCCAATTTCCTTACAGACTGGAGGGAGATGACTGTGGAATTCAGTCTCATGACCCAATCTCCAAATAAATAAATTCTTTACTTATCCTTGAATATCTTACTTAACATCTTGGCATGTTGTTGACCTTTTCCACATTTTTACAGTTTCATACTTTTATTATAACATAAAAAAAAGAATTACAGGAGGTAACGACCTGAAGATGGCAGTGGAGTAGGCAGACACACAGACTTCCAGCTCACACCACCAAACTGGATTACAAATTAATTTAGGAACAATCAGCCTAAAAAATTAACTCTAGACTATAAGAACAACTCTCAAAAACCAAGGAGCAAAGAAGAAGCCACAACAAACCTGGTAGTGAGTGCCTGAATCTACCCTGCTTACAAGAAAAGAGGGGGCAGTGAGGCTTAGAGGCCAGAAGGGCTCTCACTCCAAGGAAAAGAGGAGAAAATACTGCTCACAGCCACTTTACCAGGGAACAAGATGTGTTGAAAGGGCTGGCATGTCTTCCAAAAAGAAAGGGGAGAGAGAGAGACAGACAGTGAGGGGCAGAGGATTGCATGGGATGACCTAAGAAACTGACTCATTCAGTGCTGGAGGTGGCCATAGCTGGGGGAGAGGCTGATCCTTCCACAAAACAAAAGACTAAAGTGCTTTCGGGTCACAGATCTCCAGACATCTCTCCAGCTCCAATCAGCACAACAAGACACAGCTGAAAACAAGAAGTGGAGAGGAGGAACAGTAACTCAGGTCTCCATGGAGATCTGAAATAAACCTCCCCCTCCTGAAGCTGATAAAACACCCTCACCCAGAAAGAGTAACTGGCAGAAGAGGTCTTCAGAGTCTCAGGTTACACGCACCACATTCCTGGATACAGTTTCAAATAAGCCCCCTGCTGAGATCAGTAAACAAGACTATCACCTGTTAAGAAAACAAACAAATCAAGACTTCAAAGGGCCCAAATCTGCAAGTGGATTACAAATAATAGCTTATGCCAACCCAAGAAGACCTAGAAATAACACAATTGAAAACTGGAGGCAGACAACACCAAGCCTAGACTCAACCAGCTCTACAAACAATATACCCAAACACACAGACAAAATGAGAAGACAGAGAAGTTCAATCCAAATGAAGCCACAAGAGAAACCTCCAGGAAATGAACTGAGTGATATGAAAATAACCAAACTTCGGGATGCAGAGTTCAAAATAATGATAGTAAGGATGCTTAGGGATCTCAGAACAACAATGGATGGTCATTTCGAAAACCTAAATAAAGAAATAGCAAGTATAAAAAAGATTATTGAAATATTAAAAAAGAATCAGTTGGAGAAGACAAATACAATATCAGAAATGAAGACCACAATGGAAGGAATTAAAAACAGGATGGATGGAGCTGAGGATCAAATCAGCAAGTTGGAGGACAAGTTGAATGAAGGCATGAAAGCAGAGGAGAAAAAAGAAAAGAGACTCAAAAAGTCTGAGGAAACTCTTAGAGAGCTCTGTAACAACATGAAGAGAAATAACATCTGCATCATAAGGGTTCCTGAAGAAGAAAAGAAAGAACAAGGGATAGAGACTTTGTTCAATCATATCATAGCTGAAAACTTCTCTAAATTAATGCAAGAGAAATTCTCACAAGTTCAAGAAGCACAGAGAACTCCATTAAAGAGAAACCCAAAGAAAACTACACCAAGACACATCATAATTAAAATACCAAAGTTGGCCCTGGCCAGTTGGCTCAGTGGTAGAGCGTCGGCCTGGTGTTCAGGGGTCCTGGGTTCGATTCCTGGCCAGGGCACACAAGAGAAGTGCCCATCTGCTTCTCCACCCCTCCCCCTCTTCTTCCTCTCTATCTCTCTCTTCCCCTCCCGCAGTGAGGCTCCATTGGAGCAAGGTAGGCCCGGGCGCTGGGGAGAGCTCCTTGGCCTCTGCCCCAGGTGCTAGAGTGGCTCTGGTCATGACAGAGTGACGCCCCGGAGGGGCAGAGCATCGCCCCCTGGTGGGCAGAGCGTCGCCCCCTGGTGGGTGTGCCGGGTGGATCCCGGTCGGGCGCATTTGAGAGTCTGTCTGACTATCTCTCCCCATTTCCAGCTTCAGAAAAATGCAAATAAATAAATAAATAAATAAAAAATACCAAAGCTAAGTGATAAAGAGAAAATATTAAATGCTGCAAGAGACAAAAAGGCTATCACCTACAAAGGAGGCCCCATAAGGATGACATCAGACTTCTCAATAGAAACACTTGAGGGCAGAAGAAAATGGCAAGAAATATTCAAATTAATGCAGAACAAGAACCTACAACCCTACAACCAAGACTACTTTATCCAGAAAGGCTATCATTTAAAATTGAAGGAGACATAAAAAGCTTCCCAGACAAAACAAACAAACAAACAAACAAAACTCAAGGAATTCATTACAACCAAACATGCTACAGGAAATGTTAAGGGGCCTGTTGTAAACAGATCAAAGTGGAAAAAGAATATAGCAAAAGAGGAATACAGCTTTAAAGAATAAAATGGCAATAAACAACTACATATCAATAATAACCTAAAATGTAAATGGATTAAATGATCCAATCAAAAGACATAGGGTAGCTGCATAGATAAGAAAACATGACCCATACATATGCTGTCTACAAGAGACACACCTTAAACAAAAGATACACATAGACTGAAGGTAAAAGGATGGAAAAAAACATTTCATGCAAATGGAAATGAAAAAAAAAGCTGAGGTAGCAGTACTTATATCAGACAAAATGGACTTTAAAACAAAGGCTATGGTAAGAGATAAAGAAGGCCACTACATAATGATAAAGGGAGCAATACAACAGGAAATTATAACTATTATAAATATCTATGCACCTAATATAGGAGCACCTAAATATATAAAACAGACTATGATGGATATAAAGTGCAAGATCAACAGCAATACTATAATAGTAGGGGATTTCAATACCCCACTAACATCACTAGATAGATCCTCAAGAAAGAAAATTAACAAAGAAACAGCAGACTTAAAGGACACATAAGATCAACTCGATTTAATAGATATATTCAGAATCTTTCACACTAAAGCAGCAGAATATACATTCCTTTTAAGTGCTCATAGTACATTCTCTAGGATAGACCACATGTTAGGGCACAAAAGTGGTCTCAACAAATTTAAGAAGATTGAAATCATATCAACCACTTTCTTTGATCACAGTGGCATGAAACTAGAAATGAACCACAACAGAAAAGCTCAAAAATTCTCAAACACATGAAAACAAAATAGTAGGTTGTTTAATAATGAAAGGATTAAAAATGAGATCAAAGAAGAAATAAAAAAATTCCTAGAAACGAATGATAATGAGCATACAACAACTCAAAATTTATGGAACACAGCAAAAGCAGTGCTGAGAGGGAATTTCATAGCACTACAGGCACACTTTAAAAAGCTAGAAAAAGCTCAAATAAACAACTTAACCCTGCATCTAGAAGAACTAGAAAAAGAACAGCAAGTAAAGCCCAAATGTAGTAGAAGGAAGGAAATAATAAAGATCACAACAGAAATAAATGACATAATAAATACAGAGGATCAATGAAAGAAGGAGCTGGTTCTTTGAAAAGGTAAACAAGGTCGACGAACCTTTAACTAAACTCACCAAGATAAAGAGAGAGAGGACTCAAATAAAATTAGAAATGAGAGAGGAGAAATAACAATTGACACAACAGAAATACAAAATATTGTAAGAAAATACTATGAAGAACTATATGCCAAAAAACTAGACAACCTAGATGAAATGGACAAATTCCTTGAAGCATACAATCTTCCAAAAATCGATCTGGAAGAATCAGAAAACCTAAACAGACCAATTACACCTAATGAGATCAAAACAATTATCAAAAAACTCCCAAAAAAGAAAAGTCCTGGGCCTGATAGCTTCACAAGTGAATTCTACCAAATATTCAAAGAAGAACTAACTCCTATCTTTCTCAAGCTATTTCAAAAAATTCAAGAGAAAGGAAGACTTCCAAGCTCCTTTTATGAGGCGAACATAATTCTGATTCCAAGACCAGGCAAAGACACTACCACAAAGAAAGAAAATTATAGGCCAATATCCCTGATGAATATAGATGCTAAAAACAAAGTATATATTAGCAAACCGATCCAGCAATATATGGAAAAAATCATACACCATGATCAAGTGGGATTTATTCTTGGGAGGCATGGCTGGTACAATATTCGCAAATCAATCAATATGATTCATCACATAAACAAAAGGAAGGAGAAAAACCACATGATAATTTCAATAAATACAGAAAAAGCATTTGATAAAATCCAGCACCCATTCATGATCAACACTCTCAGCAAAATGGGAATACAAGGAACATACCTCAACATGATAAAAGCCATCTATGACAAACCCACAGCCAACATCATACTCAATGGGCAAAAATTAAAAGCAATCCCCTTAAGATTAGGAACAAGGCAGGTGTGTGCCCTTTCACCACTCCTATTCAACATAGTCCTGGAAGTCCTAGCCATAGCAATCAGACAAGAAGAAGAAATAAAAGGCATACAAGTAGGAAAAAAAGAAGTAAAACTATCATTATTTGCAGATGATATGATATTGCAGTGGTCCCCAAACTTTTTAAACAGGGGGTCAGTTCACTGTCCCTCAGACCGTTGGAGGGCTGGACTATAAAAAAACCTATGAACAAATCCCTATGCACTCTGCACATATCTTCTTTTAAAGTAATAAAACAAAACAGGAACAAACACAATATTTAAAATAAAGAACAAGTAAATTTAAATCAACAAGTATTTCAACCAGTATTTCAATAAGAACTATTCTCCTCTTACTGACCACCAATGAAAGAGGTGCCCCTTCCGGAAGTGTGGCGGGGCTGGATAAACGGCCTCAGGGGGCCACATGAGGCCCATGAGCCGTAGTTTGGGGACCCCTATGATATTATATTATATATAGAAAACCCTAAAGTCTCAGTCAAAAAACTACTGGATCTGATAAATGAATTCAGCAAAGTGGCAGGATATAAAATTAATACTCAGAAATCAGAGTCATTTTTATACACCAACAATGAACAGTCAAAAAGAGAAATCAAGGAAACAATCCCCTTCACTATTACAACCAAAAAAAATAAAGTACCTAGGAGTAAATTTAGCCAAGGAGATTAAAGACTTGTATTTGGAAAATTATAAAACATTGATAAAAGAAATCAAGGAAGATACAAACAAGTGGAAGCATATACCGTGCTCATGGTTAGGAAGAATAAACATCATTAAAATGTCTATATTACCCAAAGCAATCTATAAATTCAATGCAATACCAATTAAAATACCAATGACATACTTTAATGATATAGATCACATATTCCAAAAATTTATATGGAACCAAAAAAGAGCACGAATAGCCTCAGCAATCTTAAAAAAGAAGAATAAAGTGGGAGGTATCACACTTCCTGATATCAAGTTATACTACAAGGCCATTGTACTCAAAACAGCCTGGAACTGGCATAAGAACAGGCATATGGATCAATGGAACAGAACAGAAAATCCAGAAATAAACTCACAGCATTATGGACAACTGATATTTGACAAAGGAGGTAAGGGCATACAATGGAGTAAAGACAGCCTCTTTAATAAATGGTGTTGGAAAAACTGGACAGCTACCTGCAAAAAAATGAACCTAAACCACCAACTCACAGCATTCACAAAAATAAACTCAAAATGGATAAAAGACTTAAACGTAAGCCGTGAAACCATAAGCATCTTAGAAGAAAACATAGGCAGTAAGCTCTCCGACATCTCTTGCAGCAATATATTTGCTGATTTATCTCCACAGGCAAGTGAAATAAAAGACAGGATAAACAAATGGGACTATATCAAACTAAAAATCTTTTGCACAGCTAAAGACAATAAGAACAGAATAAAAAGACAAACTACACAATGGGAGAAAATATTTGACAATACATGTAATAAGGGGAAATAAATAACCAAAATTTATAAAGAACTTGTAATCTCAACACCAGGAAGACAAACAATCCAATAAAAAAATGGGCGAAAGAAATGAATAGACACTTCTCCAAAGAGGACATATAGATGGCCAATAGGCATATGAAAAAAGGCTCAACATTACTAATCATTAGAGAAATGCAAATTCAAACCCCAATGAGATATCACCTCACACTTATCAGAATGGCGCTTATCAACAAAACAACACAGTGTAAGTGCTGGCGAGGATGTGGAGAAAGGGGAACCTTCCTGCACTGTTGGTGGGAATGCAGATTGGTGCAGCCACTGTGGAAAACAGTATGGAGATGCCTCAAAAAATTAAAAAGCGAACTGCCTTTTGACCCAGCTATCTCACTTTTAGGAATATACCCTAAGAACACCATAGAACTGTTCCAAAAGGAGAAATGCACCCCCATGTTTATGGCAGCATTGTTCACATTAGCGAAGATCTGGAAACAGCCCAAGTGTCCGTCAGAGGGTGAGTGGATTAAAAAGCTTTGGTACATATATACTATGGAATACTACTCAGCCATAAGAAATGATGACATCGGATCATTTACAATACATGGATGGATCCTTGACTACATTATACGGAGTGAAATAAGTAAGTCAGAATAAATAAACTAAGACTATTGAATCCTATACATAGATAAGGGACCATAAAATGAGACTCAGAGACATGGACAAGATGGATGGAAACAGGGGTGGGGTTGGGGGGGGAGGGGGGATGGAGGTGAAGAGGAGAGGGAGGGGTGGGGGAGGGGAGAGGGGCACAAGTGAAAACCAGATAGAAGGTGACAGAGACAATTTGACTTTGGGGAGGGGTATAAATGCACAAATCAAAATGTCAAAATAACCTGGTGATGTTTTCTCTGAACTACATATATGTACCCTGATTTATCAATGTCACTGCATTAAAATTAATAAAAAAATTACTGGAGCAATTTATTTCATTCTAGAATAAAAGTTTTATTTCATTTTGTAAACTTTTTACAATATATATTAAAAAACAGTATAGTTATGTGTAGATTGGACTGTAGGTAAGCTTAAAGCCACACCACAACAGTGAAGTCAAATTTGATGTCAGTGGCTGTCAATATGTCTTTTTATTTTTATTTTTAAAAAACCTTACTGAGTTATAATTTACATAGACACAGGCATTTTAATTATACAGTTTCAGTTTTGACAAATGTATACCACATGTAATCACCACAACAATCCAGTAATCAAAACCGAGAATATTTCCATAACCCCCAAAATTTCTCTCTTCTTTTAATCAACCCCCCTTTTATGAATCTGCCTCAGAAGTCACACAGGTCACTTCTGCTGCATACTATTAGTTGAGACAGTTAAAGGGAGGGAACATAGACCAGTGCTGGATGGAATGATGCCAATGTAGACGATAATGAGAGCATCTGGATGTAATGTATATTGCTTCAGTCATCTTTGTTCAGTACACTCTGTTACAGTTGTGAATGTCAGATTCAGCCAACATTGAGCATCTACCATGTTTCAGGTCTCTGCTGTGTTGTTTTGTTTGAGTAACTTGATCTGCAAAGTAACCCTGCAAGCTAGACATGATATCCTCTATTTTATGCAGAGAAAACTGGGCTTAAGAGAAATTAATCAATCTTTCTGAGCTTTTCTCATAGGCAGTATGGGGGATAGAATATGAGGATTTAGTTTAAATGTGAGTTTAAGCCCTAGTTCCACTATTCATTCACTGTGTGATTGAAAGCAGAATGAATAATTAGCCGCAAACCCCCTAGAACTTTTAGCAAAATATCGTATCTGTAATAATAAAATGAATTATATTGTTGCTTCAGGTTGTGTCATTCACTTCATTCACAACTGTAAATAGATAGGCATACCATGAGGTCTGGTGATCTGTCCACATCTATTACCCTGATCTTGAACTTCAAGGGCAATCTACTTTTTCTTATTGTTATTTTCCATCTTCCTGTTAATCAGTCAATTTTTTTCCATTAACTAAATTTGAATTTATAGCAATTTTGATATACTGTTAAACAATTTGCCACTTAAAATTAATGGAGGAATACAGAAAATTTACAAATTAAAATATTATTAGTTTGTTGTAGTCCCATTCATTAATTTTTTTTAACTTCCCCTTGCCTTTGGGGTCAAGTTCAGAAAAATTCTTTTTAGGTCAAGGTCCATAAATTTAGTGACTATGTTTTTTTTTTGTTTGTTTTTTGTATATTTTATTGTTTGGTCTTAGACTTATAATTAAGTCTCATTTTTGTCTATGATGTCAGATGGCAGTCTAGTTTATTTCCTTTGCATATGGCTTTACAGTTTTTCCATTTGACTAAAAAGCTGCACAGCAAAAGAAACCATCAACAAAACAAAAAAGCAATCAACTGAATGGGAGAAGATATTTGCAAATGAAAACTCCAATTAATGCTAACATTCAAAGTACATAAAAAACTCAGACAACTCAAGAACAAGAAAAACAAGCAATTAGACTTAAAAAAATGGGCAGAGGACCTCAATAGACACTTTTCCAAGGAAGACATACAGATGAACAACAGATATGAAAAGATGCTCAACTTCACTCGTTTTAAGGGAAATGCAAATCAAACCTACAGTGAGATGCCAACAGAGAATATTTCCATGACCCCCATAACCAACTCAAGCTGCTTAGAATGGCCATAATCAACAAGACTAGAAATAAGAAGTGCTGGGGGATGCCTGACCTGTGGTGGCACAGTGGATAAAGCGTCGACCTGGAAATGCTGAGGTCGCCGGTTCGAAACCCTGGGTTTGCCTGGTCAAGGCACATATGGGAGTTGATGCTTCTAGCTCCTCCCCCCTTCTCTCTCTCTGTCTCTCTCTCCTCTCTGTGTCTCTCTCTCCTTCTCTCTCTCCTCTCTAAAAATGAATAAAGAAAATTAAAAAAAAAAAAGAAGTGCTGGGGGATAATGTGGAGAAAAGGGAACTCACACACAACTGGTGGGAATGTAAATTGGGGTTCCACTCTAGAAAACAGTGTGAAAGTTCATCAAAAAAATAAGAATAGAGCTACTATTGGACTCACTAATCCTTTTTCTGGCTATCCACCTGAAAATGTTGAAAAAACTTATTTGTAAAGATATAAGTTTCTTTAAGGTCATTGACTCATTATTCACAATAGCCAACATATGGAAACACCCGAAGTGTCCTTTCATAGATGACTAAATAAAGGAGATGTGGTACATACATATCATAAAATACTGCTCAGCACATTGATAAGAGTGTGGTGGTTATGGGGGGGAGGCGGGAGAGGGAGAGGGAAAGGGGGAGGGGGAGGGGCACAAAGAAAACTAGATAGAAGGTGACAGAGGACAATCTGACTTTGGGTGATGGGTATGCAACATAAGTGAACGACAAGATAACCTGGAGTTGTTATCTTTGATTATATGTATCCTGATTTATTGATGTCGCCTCATTAAAAATAAAATTATTTAAAAAAAATACTGCTCAGCCATAGAAAAGATAAAATATTGTTATTTGCAACAACATCTTGGGAGAATTATGCTAAGTGTTTTAAGCCAGACAGAAAAGAACATGAACAATATGACTTCACTCATATGCAGGATAGTAAAAAAAGTTAACAAATAAAGAAATAAAATGAACATACAAACAAATAAACAACAAAAAAACCATACAAAGTTATAGATGTCCAATGGTAGCTACTGGAAGAGAAGGGTAGTGGTGAAAGGATGAAGAAGACAAAGGGGTTAAATAGAGGGTGATGGAAGGAGACTAGATTTCAGGTGGTGAGCACACAAAAGTAAATAAAAATAAGAAACTAAAAAATATTTGTTGGCTATAACTTAAAAGTATAAAAACAAACTAGCCTTTGGAAGTGAAATATAAAAATTATCTCTAAAATGTCGCATCTTGAAAAGTCTGTGTCTGCTTTCAAACATTGCACTAATCATTAGTACCATTGCAATTATATTAATTATATGGACAAAAAATAGAAGATCATTTTAAAGTTCAAAGGGCAAAGCTTTCCCACCAGTCAATGTGTATCACTTATTCCACCAGATAAAAAGCAGAAGATGAAAGCTGGAGGTTGTTGGATCCAGTCTGTGTTTGCTTCTGTTCACTACATTTCTAAGCAGATTTTATTGTTTTCACATGTATCTGGCAGGTTTCTTAATTCTTTATGGCTCATGTCATCTAGAAAGAGAGTTATCATTTTAATCTGTGGCTATTATAAGTGCTTGGAGCACAACTATTTGAGTTGGAAGGATGCAGCAATGATAAAGGTTTTTAACTTTCCCTGCACTATTTTAGAATTCTGAAAGCATTAAGAAGGTGCAGTGCTGGTAAAATACATTAGGATAGTCATCTTATATTAAGATCTAAAGCTCTACCTGGATACTAAAACGTAGATGTTTAGTTAAAAGCAAAACTGACTTTGAGATAGCAGAAAGAGGCAAAGCTTGTATTGGTTTCCTCAAAGCTGAACCCCCCTGGGCGTCCCAGAAGCCAGTCACCTTATTTCTTCATGGACATCAGTGTTCGTAGTATTTCCAGTTTTATATTTTGTCTTGCAGTCATATCCTCAAGAACTCAGGAGATAACACCTTCCCTTCATGCTAATGTATTTATTTCATATGTACTGAGGCAGAAAACAAATGCACCTATTCAGAGAACAGGATAATTCCAACTTGAATAAGCAATGCCAAAACTGTAGTATGAGACATAGATAAGTAATGGCTTTGCAACCAGCTAGGTCTTTGCTTTAAATTTTCTGTCCATGATTAGCAAGTGAACATCAGCTTTATTTTTCTTTCTTTTTTTTTTAAACATCAGCTTTCTTATTTGTGAAATGGGGTTGCTGTGTGGACTGGAGACTCAATGTGCGACATGGCAGTGGCTGGAACAGTCCCAGGACTTAATAATTCCAGTTATTATTCCTGCTGATGATCTCAGGAATTTGAAGTAGGCCAGTGGATAAGATATTTTTGGTGTTCCTACAGAAAACACTTAAAGGCCAGTCAACTTGTACAATTTATGAGACCACCTTGATTAAATGTGGTGCTTTTACATCAGTAATGTACTCAGCAAATGGAATACTTTCTAATGTGCCAGGCATGATCTTCTTTATACAAACAATCCTTGACTGTAGTATGGGGTTTCATCATTCTCAAATTGCATTAAAAAACATTATGTTGTGTGATTTACTCTTGACAATCCCAGAAGTTAGGCAGAGTAGACATTATTATCTATATTTCAAAAATGATAAAATTGAGTAGGGTAGTCAGAATCCTGGAAGGAAACAAATTCAATTTGGGTAATGTGAAGAGAGTATAATAAATACACTATTTACAATTGTATTGTCAGTATGTGTACCCTAGAGCTAGTAACAGCAGAAGCCTTTGGTCCCCTCTTGCCGGAAGGACAAAGAGATGTGGGAGATGTTTACCTGAATCCTGAGAGAGGACTGCCTGAGCAGACTGTGACCTGGTTTAGGAATGAAGCCAATCTATAGGGATTCAGCAAGAAAGAAGCTGGAGGAATAAATATCTGACTATCCTCTATCTCCCTTTGGTCTATTGCTATTGCTCCCATAAGCCAAACTCAGTTAGAATCCAGGGACTAAGAAAGCCCACTAACGTAGTCAGTAACAGTCATCCCACTAAGTTACAGAGCAGAGTGGCAAGGGACCAGTATATCTGAGAGGGCAATTGGAAATGATCCAGAACACTGTTTTAATAAGGTCAGAACTTTCAGCTAAGATGATACAATCTTGGAAGTGAACTAGAACTCAAGTGCTTTATTTTATTATTATTATTATTTGTGTGTGTGTGTATATTTTTCTGAAGTGAGAGCAGGGGAGGCAGTCAGACTCCTACATGTGCTCGACCAAGATCCACCCAGCACGCCCACTAGGGGGCGATGCTCTGCCCATCTGGGGCCATTGCTCCGTTGCAACCAGGACCATTCTAGCACCTGAGGTGGAGGCCATAGAACCGTCCTCAGCACCTGGGCCAACTTTGCTCCAATGGAGCTTCGGCTGTGGGAGGGAAAGAGAGAGAAAGAAAAAGGTGAGGGGGAGGGTGGAGAAGCAGATGGGTGCTTCTCTTGTGTGCCCTGGCCGGGAATCAAACCCTGGACTTCCACATGCTGGGCCAAGGCTCTACCACTGAGCCAACTGGCTAGAGCAGACTTTAAAGCTAGAGCTTCTTTAAATTAAAGACTAGTTCTTTTATTTTTTTAAAATCAGATTATGGTATCTTTATCTAACTAAGTAATCCCTCCTTTGCTTGTCTTTTTTTTTTTTAGATAGACTCTATTAGTTTCTGCCTTGCATTATTCTGTCATTATACAAATCTTTCTCCTCCCAACACATTCAGTATATTAGTTCATTAGAAGTAAGGAGCTTTCTTTTTAATCATTATATCACTTTTTTTCATTAGAAATAACGGAATAGATGATAGTTTAATTCATTCATTCATTCAATTGTTTATTATTTTAGTGAAAAAGGAAGGAAGAGAGGGAGGGAGAGAAAGAGAGAGAGACAGGAACATTAATCTGTTTCTGTATGTCACCTGACTGGAGATCAAACTGGCAACCTCTGAGCTTTGGGACAATGCTCTAACCAACCAAGCTAGCCAGCCAGGAACAAGTTCATTCATTTAACAACTATGTTATGAGTGTCTATATAGTTATAGGGATTAGTAAAAGAAAACATAGTACCTGCTCTTATGGTGTTATAAGATTTTCATCAACTGATCACACTAATGTATGCATAACTGCAAACTGAGATAAATGTTCTATAAAAAGAAACATTTGCACAATTTTGACCTTGGCTTTTAGGGACAGCTTCCCTAGGGAAGTCATGCTTCACCTGAGACCTTAAAGATGATCAGATATTAACAAACAAAGAGAGGGATAGAGTTGAGAATTTGATGGGAAGGGGGAACAACATGTGCAAAGTCCCTGTGGCCACAGAAAACATGTCATATCCAATAAAATAAAGACTATATGGGAGCAGCATAGAGAAAATATAAGACAGTGGGTGTGAGGTGGCCCCAAAGAAAAGACCAAGAATCTGACATGAATTCTGGTATTTTCAGCAAAAGCAATGGGAAACAATTGAAAGATTTAAGGAGAAAATAAGATGACTAAAATTTCATTTTAATTAAAATCACATATGTTGCAGTGTTCGAGGAAGAGTCCAGAGGAAACAAAGAGATTATAGTAAGGCTGTTGGAGAAATTGAGCTATAGTTTCTTATAGAATTAAATGCCACAGTTTATTTTACCTTTCCTTTATTGATTGCTTGTATTTTCCCCATATTTTAAACAATGCTACAAAGAACATATTTCCATGTGCTTGGTAGTTTGTGCATGTGTAAAGTTTTCTGAAATAAATATATTGATTTCTTTAGGAAACTAGATCTTTCTGATTCTAAACCTGGGTAGAACTGGATTGACTTTAGCTCCTGAGGAGCCCATGTGACTTAGGCCTGGACAAGCAGAGTACTGATTCCTTCTTTGGAAGATTGTGCAGGGACTATTGGAGAAAGAGAGAGACAACTTCTGATGGGCATGCTGATAGGTACCAGCTATAAGCTGGAGATAATGTCAACTTTTCCCACAAGGGAAGAGCTTGCTTGAGGACAGATTCAACAGAGAGGAAAGTGACACCAAGTTATTTGGAGGAACTGATTTTCTAATGATTTATTTAAGTCTGTGGACTTAGAGATGCTTGGGGAAAAGTCTACTTAGAGCAGGGGTCCCCAAACTTTTTACACAGGGGGCCAGCTCACTGTCCCTCAGACCATTGGAGGGCCGGACTATAAAAAAAACTATGAACAAATCCCTATGCACACTGCACATATCTTATTTTAAAGTAAAAGTACAAAACGGGAACAAATGCAATATTTAAAATAAAGAACAAGTAAATTTAAATCAACAAACTGACCAGTATTTCAATGGGGACTATGCTCCTCTCACTGACCACCAATGAAAGGGGTGCCCCTTCCTGAAGTGCAGCGGGGGCCAGATAAATGGCCTCAGGGGGCTGCATGCAGCCCGCGGGCCGTAGTTTGGGGACCCCTGACTTAGAGGATTACACAGTCTAATAGATTTCTCATTGCTGAAGCCAATTTAAGTTTGGTTTCTCAGTTGAAATTAAGAATAAATAAATAAATAAGTCTAAATTACAAATCAAGTGATACCTGTTTTTGTATTGCCCTAAAAAGAAACATTTACTAAATTCCAAAGAACTGTTTAGCCCCAACCAATATTAGTTATATTCTTGGAGCACAGATATTTGAGTGGAAAGAAATTATACTCATGGATATAGAAAACTGTTACAAAATATATAGTCAGCTATGTTAGGAATTAGCAAAAAGATAACTATGAGGCAGATTCTTTGAACAATGTTAGGAATATCTTGTGTTCCTTCCTAAACCTGTATACCAACAAAAGTTATTCGGATGGGAATAAAACTAACTGTTTTCTAAGTTTATAGCACTTGAATATCATTACAGAGATCCTGGGGATCTATTGAGGCAGTAATGGAAGCTTCTATGACTTGCCCTGTGCAGCCCATCATGATGACCTGGCAGGTCACATGATTTAGAGTCTCTTGATTCTGCTTCTCTACAAGAAGTGTAGAGAAAACGAAGGATCCTAATAGTATCAACTATACCAATGGGTATTACATCCATGTTTAGGATCTGAAAGCAGAGCCCTAGGAGAAATCTCTGTCTAGAATTACTCCCCTAAATGGCTGCTGCTTCTCGAAGAACTTGGTACGTTTTTGTCTTGCAGGTACTTATATTGACCACATTTCCCTAGAAAAAAATTAGTGCCAGAACTGACAACAAACTGATGTTGAATTCTTTTACATATATGTATGCATGCATATATACATATATATGCATAAATATATGTATTCATATTCATACTTATATATATAATTCTTAAAATTATCTCTCTAGCTCCACTTATACTGTCTATATCAGTGATTTTCAACTTGTTTTCTGCAAGAATTTTTAGAACATGTCATACCTGACTACATAGTCAGGGGCACTGACCTTTTTTCCTTAGTGTGTCAAATAAAAAAGTGACAACAGCCAACACAAGAATAGATGTGCAGTGTAAATAATCAAAATTATATCTATTCTTTTTGTCAGATATATTTTGGTGTGCTGCAAATGTTCATAATTAGTTTCTGTGTGCCATGAGATAAGAAAGGTTGAAAATCACTTCTGTGTATTATTAATACCATCATGAATTTTATTTACTGTTTTGAATTACAGGAATTATTTTTTGTAAGGAAGTAATAAAAAGTGACTTGAAGTATTTTAAATGGTAAAGTACTTATTAATTTATTTAACAAATTATAGAAGAAAGTAAAGAATGGAGAAAAGAATTAAGTTATTATTAGAAATGATTTAAAATTGGGAGTCCTTTTTTGATCCCGAGTTCCCATTTCTATTTTTACTTTAAATCCCAATGAAAGAAATACGGCACTGATGGTCAACTTGTTGTCTTCTAATAAAATTAGTAAAGTTCCCTCGGAGGAAGAAATCTTATTATCCTGTACCCACTGGAGTATTCATTTACATTCTTACTAACATATTTCTAAAAATGTAGAATAGGGTGAACATGTATGCTGCTAAGAAGATGATGAATACCCCAATGACACAATCTCTAGAGAATTAATGACTTGTTTGACAAAGACTCACTCCTTGACCAAAGTTGGGTCAGGTCCTGTTCTCAATTAGGCCTCATTTCAGCCTTCTGTGCCTATTGGGCAAATGAGTTTGTACAATTTGTATTTTTTTAGTTTGCTCATTTTCATTGTTAAAAAAAATGATGCTGGCCAGCACCAGGTATATGGGTTCTGTGAAATTGCAAATTACCTTCCTGCTTGGGAAAGGCCATTGTTTTGCTAATGTTTGCTGGAGGAGGGGTCTTTGTGGGCCCAGGTAGTTTTGCAGTGACAGTGGAGAGAATGCAAAGTGCTGAAGAAGAAGCCAGTTTGTTCAGAGAGGAGGGGGGGTGCGGATGCAGAGCTGAGGGTCTTTGGGAGCCCTGCAGAGGCTTGTAGAGGCCTTTGATTCTAGGAGAAACCAGAGGAGATTCTCCTGGTTGTGGAACTAGAGAATGTGTCAGGGCTTTTGGAGCTCTGAATGAGAGGGAAGCGGTCTTCCCTGTGTGTTTGCTCATCCGCCAGTGCAAGACTAATTGTAGTAAGGTACAAAATAAAGCTACAGAATTAATATTAATAGTTTAGGAAGCTTAAAGAACATTTTATTAATTTGGGCTAGGTGTGCAGAGAGATTTTGTAGATGTGATTCCTATACTTGTGTGATTAGCTCTAACTCAGGATGGCTGATAGCATTGTATTAAAAATGAAAAGGGAAAGGAGATTTGGATTCCCATCCTTCCCCCCACACCTGTGAGGAAGGAGGTAAATAGCTAGCCAGGTGCAGGAAGGGAGAGATAAAAAAAAACCCTTTTCTTATTTAATGAGTCATTTGCAGGCATTTTATCCCCTAGCACCATGGAAACTACCTGAAAGCGTGTAATTAATGTATATATCTCTGAGCAAAGGAATGGCAAATGAGCACTAGAAAATTTAGGAATATCTTTTAATATGTTGAATAGCAGTTTTGCTATTGTATTTGCTTTGTGAGTTTTGATGTGAAAAAATATTTTTATAGGTCCTATAGACAAATGTTGTAAGTTTGCTAATGAATTGTGTCCCATTCCCCTCCTCCTTTTCCTGCCAACCTGTGTGTCTGTGCGAACAAAGGTATATAACCAGCCCCTGAAATGTATTTGGGAAAACATGATTTGGGTTTACAATTGCCCCATGTCAGCTATATGCGGCCGGCATATTTAATAAATCTCCTCCATTAATACAACTCCTCAAAATTCATCTGGACTTGGTGTCTCTATGTCAACCCACGGAATTGAGGTATGGGTACTTTACAACAAATAAACAGGATTCTTTAGCTCCATTGTTTCTTTGCCATCTGTCCAAATTCAATGAGAACCTGCATGTGCAATGGCCACGCAGGTGCAGGTGGTGGCCTCTGGCCCGTAAAGTGCCCAAATGGCTTGCTGAGGCTGATCTTAATGAGAATCCCCAGATCCTTGATTTGTGATCCAGCTCCTATGCTCCAACCTGGCTATCTTAGTCCTTGGTCTGCCTTTAGTAAGAAACCTGTTAAACCAGTTTAGCAAGAATTTTACTATTCTTCACTTCTCTTCTTAGTAAGTTTTTCATTCTCTCTTTACCAGGGGTCCCCAAACTTTTTATACAGGGGGCCAGTTCACTGTCCCTCAGACCATTGGAGGGCCAGACTATAAAAAAAACTATGAACAAATCCCTATGCACACTGCACATATCTTATTTTAAAGTAAAAAAACAAAACAGGAACAAATACAATATTTAAAGTAAAGAACAAGTAAATTTAAATCAATAAACTGACCAGTATTTCAATGGGAACTACGGGCCTGCTTTTGGCTAATGAGATGGTCAATGTCTGGTTCCATATTTGTCACTGCTAGATGTAACAAGTGATGTGACGTGCTTCCGGAGCCATGAGGCGTGCATCCCACGTCACTGGAAGTAGTACTGTATGTGAGCGATGCCATGCTTTGCGTCTCTCACTGACCACCAATGAAAGAGATACCCCTTCTGGAAGTGTGGCGGGGGCTGGATAAATGGCCTCAGGGGGCCTCATGTGGCCTGCGGGCCATAGTTTGGGGACCCCTGCTCTTTACTCTAGTTCTAGGCTGTAAATCCCTCGCTATATTTGCTGTATTCCAGGCTGAGCTCAATTGTCAACTGGAGCTTCTCTCCTCTATTGCAGTAGTTTGAGTAAAATCTGTTTTGCCATTTTTATCAATTTTCTGGTGAAAAATATTTTTACATTCGGAAGCAATTAATTGATGCAATTACACACATACATGCATGTGCATACCCTATTCAAGCTACAGCATATGACATATTGCATCTTCTCTTTATAATATAAGCAACCTGAAGGAAAAAAAATTATCCATAAAATGTGTTAAAGAACAGTGATGCATACTTTATTTAAGAGGACTATTGCAGCATTGGGCTCAATTCCAAAAACAGCAAAGAAAAATGGAAATTTATACCCAAGGGGCTCAGTATATGGGGCTGTCAGTGGACAGAAACTACCAGGGGTGATGGGGAATCTGCTAAACTGACTTGACAGAATTTTTGTTGTAGGCAAACCAGGTTGCTCAGACGTCAGCTGGGGGGTTGGTGGAGGAGGAGGAATCTGATTAGGGTCAGAGGTGATGAGATACAGATGGGGGGGATGAATGAGGGGATCTGGCTAAACTGACTTTGCAGGATTTCTGCTAAAAATGAACAATGCAGAGGTGAACACAGAAGGCCCAAAAGCAGGGCCTAGCTGAGAAGAGAGTTTGGAGGAGTCTCACTAGAGTTTGGTCAAAGAGAGAATCTTTGTCTTTACCTCCCAGATGTCAATTCTTTGACTCAGAAATTTAGAATTTATGACACGCAGAGAGAAAGATCAGTGTTTTCCTACATCCTTAACATGATATCCAAGTAGGCAGGTAGAGTCTCCCTTCTCTTCCTTTGTTAGTTTCCCTCACCTTGAGAGGAATCATCCATACAACAAAGAGTAAAAGGCAACAGTTTCCATGAAGAAAACACACTGAGATGAAAGGTGAACAAAGTGGATGTGTAGGTAACAGAATAAGACCAAAAGAGAGGAAAATGCAGTAAAATCAAGATGAAAAATTAATAAAAGCACAGTATTAAAATGGACATTCATACTGACAGTGAAAAATGAAAATACTTCTGAGGAAAAATCAAAATGGTGATGTAGATAGAGAACAACATTTTACTGTTTCCTAAATGCAAAGGAAGACATAAAATTGAAATAATGACATAAGATGACAGAGAATGTAGTGTTTGTATGTATAGCAGATGTTCCTAGATTTAGTTCAAGACAGAGCATGAAGAGGAATCTCAGGAATCTGCATTTGTCTGCTCGGACTGTCAGGTTGATTCCTTGTAAGCCCCTTCCTTGCTTACAAACAGCTACCTTTTCACAGTGTCCCCAAATGGCCTCTTCTCTCTGTGCACACGAAGAGAGACTCTCTTGCTCTTGTAAGGACACCAGGCCTATTGTTTTAAAGCCACACCCTTAGGACCTCAGTTAACCTTTTCTCCATAATGACCTTATCTCTTAATATAGTCACATTGTACATGAGGTCCCCAACAGTATGAATTTAGGAAGGGACACAATTCAGTCCATATCAACATCCATTCAGGAAAAAAACAGCCTTTAGATAAAAACCCAGAAAACTAGTATCATAGTTCAAAGATGCAACCTTAAAATCCAGAAGCTAGTAGAGTAAGATCTGAGCAGTTTTGATGGAGAATGTTATCGTGCAATTTATATACATCTTAGTACTTCAGTAAAAAAAAGAAAAAAGATAAATTTAAAAAATAAAAGCACATAAATGAGAAAGATATGACATTAATGAAGATTAAAGATACAAATTTAAATTATTCTTACATACTTCATTGTAAAGCTAAGAATAAATATTAAAAAGTGTTTCAGGAAGAATTTTAAATTGTAATAAAATATTTCTAAATTAAAATGCTCAAAACCTAAAAAGTTAGTGGCTAAGCAACATTGCAAAGAAGTAATAAAAATATACTAAGTGCTTTGTTTAAAATAGATTTGACTCAAAGATTCTTTGTCATTTTTTGAAACTAACTTGCTTCAGAAATATAAGGTAATGATAACCTTTGCAAAACATAAAGGTAATTAATTATGTCACTTGTTTGGTTTTTCTTACATTTTCATTTTTCTTACATAAGGGATGCCATATCCACCTCCCTGTGGGAAATCAAGTGTACATGATATAAAATGTCAGAAAATTATTAGCAAAAAGAGAAATGGTAAGAGGTAGCATGCAAGGGCGTAGAAAAGCAGAGGTAGTCTCATAGTGTTTGTGTGAGAGGATGTTTAGTCCGAGAAACAGTGACAAAGCAGACAGCACTATACTGTTCAACGCGGTTGCCCCTGGATACTTGTGGGTATTTATATTTAAAATCATATAAATTAATTAAAATTAAAAGTGAAGGTCCTCCGTCACACTGGCAACATTTCAAGTGATCAACAGCCATGCGTGGCTAGTAGCTCAGCTCATGTGCTGTCCTGCACAGATAGAAGATTTTCATGGAGGCAGAAAATTCTGATGCAGAGAAAATTCTGTGCTGTTCTAAAGGGTAAACTAATATTGATAAAATATAAAAGCACCTGTCAGAATCACCTTTGGAGCCATGTCCTATTTCATTGGTGGGTCCACTTCATCTCTCAAATGTTTTGCTATTTGAAGAAAATGGTAGGGCTGATGTCGGGGAAAAATGTATGTAGAGGATTGGTTATTACAGTGTTATTTACTATATTGAAATACTTGAGACAGTGTTTTGCCTGATGATATAACAGTGTTGGTTAAATAAACAATGTAGCCAACATATCAGGCAGGCATTAAAAATGTGAGAGACTTTTTAATTGAAGTGGAGAGATGTTTCTGATGCATTGTAAAATAAGAGAGAAAAGACTAGTGCTAAAATGGGTATGTCACAGACTTTTATATGTATATTTATACTCATATAGAAATGTTTAAAAGGATTTACTCTTAACATTTATCTCTAGATACTGCACAGAAGTATAAATTCTATGTGTACATGTGTTTGTATCTGTTTGCCACTATTTTTTTTAAAGCAAGAATTAGGTTTTACTTGTGTGACAGATTTAAAAAGTGGTAATAAAAGATGATTTCGAAAACTGCTGCTTTATGTGTATTTGACACGTACTTTATTTGGGCACTAAGTATTTATAGGGCTGACTCTTTTTGTTCCACTTAAAAGATGTTCTTTTGAAAGCCACACAATTAATACACTCTGATGGAGAGATCTTCAATAACACGAAGATCTATCAGTCACAGATCTTAATTATAGAAAAACAGAAAGGGACTCTGACGGACTGTTTTAAGAAGAAAAGAAACTTACTAAAAGATATTGTGTAGATCATAGAACCTCCAGGGAGCTAGGGAACAGGGTTAGGGCCTCCAGAGCCAGAAGAAGTGCCTGGAACAGCCCATTGTGAGGACTCTGCTGAGATCTGGATAAGCAGCTTGCTCGGCGGATCCCGTGGCCATTGAATCGGACAGACATCATTGCCGCTTCTGAGGACTGCAGCTGCCAGAGAGGAGGCACCCCAAACCTCTTTCCTGGACATTACTAGAACTTGATTCAAAATCCAGCTGATAATATGGGATCATGAGCCTGTGTTCTAGCTGTAAAGGGAGGCTAGAGGAGTGAGTATATGATATTAACAGGTTTTTTAATGTGAGATTTTTCTAGATCCTGTGCAGTCCCAGAGGGATGATGATGTCTTCCTGGAGTAAGTAGAGGACACTATGAAAGCACTCAATTCTGTCACCACTTTTTTTTTATTTGACAAAGGCAGATAGAGAGAGGGACAGATAGGGACAGACAGACAGGAAGGGAGAGAGATGAGAAGCATCAACTCATGGTTCTGGCACCTTAATTGTTTATTGATTGCTTCCTCATATGTGCTTTGATTGAGGAACTACAGCAGAGCGATTGACCCCTTGCTCAAGTCAGCGACCTTGGGCTCAAGCCAAAGATCTTTGGTCTCAAGCCACTGACCATGGGGTCATGTCTATGATCTCATGCTCAAGCCAGATGAGCCCGTGCTCAAGGCGGTGACCTCAAGGGTTTTGAAATTGGGTCCTCTACGTCCCAGTCAGACGCTGTATCCACTGCGCCACTGCCTGGCCAGGCTCAGCACTGTCACCATGTCTGCCTCCTTCAAACTCCTTCAACTTCCTGTAGCAATTGTGATATGAATTCAATGATAACAGTAGTTTGTATGAATTGAACCATGAAAATATTGAGGGCTTGCTCTATGTGTTAAAAACACTTTTAAAAAATGTTGTAACTGGCCCTGGCCGGTTGGCTCAGCGGTAGAGCGTCGGCCTGGCGTGCGGGGGACCCGGGTTCAATTCCCGGCCAGGGCACATAGGAGAAGCGCCCAATTGCTTCTCCACCCTCCACCCCCTCCTTCCTCTCTGTCTCTCTCTTCCCCTCCCGCAGCCAAGGCTCCATTGGAGCAAAGATGGCCCAGGCGCTGGGGATGGCTCCTTGGCCTCTGCTCCAGGCGCTAGAGTGGCTCTGGTCGTGGCAAAGCGACGCCCAGAGGGGCAGAGCATCGCCCCCTGGTGGGCAGAGCGTCGCCCCTGGTGAGCGTGGCCGGGTGGATACCGGTTGGGTGCATGCGGGTGTCTGTCTGACTGTCTCTCCCGTTTCCAACTTCAGAAAAATACAAAAAAAAAAAATGTTGTAACTGTAACAGCATATTTAATTTCTACAAACAACCGTATCAAGTGGTTATTATTAGTATCCCCACACATTGAGGAGTTATAAAAATTGACCAGGGTCACAGAGCTAATGAGCCATCTGATAAAAACTGTACTCCAGGAGATTTGGTTTTAAGCTCATGCTCCACACTCTGTTGTTAGGCTGTCTTCAATATCTTCAAATACGTCTTTTGTGGTGCTAGTGGTGGATGTATCAATATTTATTATTAACCCAATGTATTAGAATATCCCTCCATGCCAGTTATAAATAAATGGGAAAAACTATCCTTTTGCCACCGGTGTAGCTTCTCTGTCTTATCTTCCTCACAGTGGAACTGGGGATGCTTTTGTTTCTCTGGTTTATCCTATACATGAGAATGACATGCTTGCAAAATGTCAGATTTTTTTTTCCCCAGGAAAGAAAAAATTCATCAGCTATGGAACAATGTCTTTGCTGACATTATTTCTACTTTCCTTTCTTCCCAAACCTACTTAAAAATGGGTATGGAAAGAGATTTTGCCTGGGCCATGTTGGGGGGGGCAGGATGCGGTGTACAGAATTGAATGGGGCACTTAAAACCATGTCAACACAATAAATTAAAAATAAAAACCACTGTAAAGTAAAAACTGTTCTGATTTTTTATATATATACTATATTTCTCAAGGTCACAAAAGAAATTTAGATGAACTTGTAAGTTGAAGATCCAGTAATGAAGGCAAAGAGCAATTGATCACTAATTCTCTTAATTAAATGCATGTAGAAATTACCCCCGCCCAGAGTAACACTTGTACGTGATATTTACTTAAATTCTAAAATTTTCCCAAACTTTAAGAGAAAGCTAAATATATTAAGACTGTTCTTTTTCAAATAAGGGTACTAGAGTACACTGATAAACTATGTACCTTGAGTCGGTGGCTAGAACAGAATGTCTACGCCAATAGCCTGATAATTTTAGTATGTGGACACGATGACCAGGTCCATCTAGTTTGCTTTCTGTAAGGCTAGCACATGGCTTACTTATGCAGTTGCTCAAAAACTGGCAATTGGGACAGTGGTTTTGAAGAATGTTTATCCGTGTCACTTTACATTAGAGTAGTCTGGTGATGATTACTACTTATCAGATTATTTCAAATTTTAGCAATGCCCTCAAGATACAGTCAACAGACCCTTCTTTTCCAATCATTAAAAAGTATGTTGAACCTGACCAGGTGTCCCCAACTGGGATGCAGAGGACTCAGGTTCGAAACTAGAGGTTGCCAGCTTAAGTGTGGGCTCATTGGCTTGAGCGAGGGATCACCAGCTTGAGTGCTGGGTTGCTGGCTTGAGCAAGGGCTCACTTGCTCTGCTGTAACCCCGGAGTCACGGCACATATGAAAAAGCAATGGATGAACAACTAAGTTGCCACAACAAAGAATCGATGCTTCTCATCTCTTTCCCTTCCTGCCTGTCTGTCTCTATCTGTCCCTCTCTCTGTCTCTGTCTCTCTCTCTCTGTCTCTGTCACAAAAAAAGTTGAGTAAGTCTATATATTTATTAAATGTACATTTCAATCTCAGTGACCTATCCTGTTTACATTTATGGCATCACTGAAATAGTAAGCAGCTTCTTTCCTGTCAGTCTCTTTCAAGTAAAAGTGATTTTCCATCAGATTTTGACTTGTCAACTTGTGCAAATTGACTGGATGCAACTGCTCTGAAGCCTGTAACACATCACTGTCTCTTCGCGTCCAGTTGCAGTTCTATTAGCTATGACTGCCACACCTTCAACACATGCATAAAGGCACGGGCTTCCTGAATAGCCAACAAGTAGATAGATAGGGTTTAAATTTATTTATAGAATCTTCTACTGGAGATAATCACTTGGGACTTTATAAAATTACACAGAGGACTACTTCTCAGAAATAGGATTACTATAACCAATGTGTCGCCTATAGGTTAGGTATAGATTATATTTAGCTAAAGTAATCTATTTTGTTTTGCCAGATTTTCTGTCAGGCATAGATGCTTCAATTAACTTCCAGCTAGCTACTTGTTTCTATCAGGAATACAACTTTCTCTGGCTGGCAGGTAATTTTCCTTTTTTAGGTTCTTCTTATTTTTTAAAATCAATCAAATATTGCTCTCAGATGGAGCTCCTTATTGTGTATGTATTATGTAACCCCAAATAATTTTGAGAAAGGTATTAAACTTGCCTACCCAATTCTTACAGCTTAGTAGGCAGAGTTGGTTTTGCTAAAATCCTAAACTTTGTCAGCATGTGATTTAATCAATGATTTAAATAAGCATGTCATTTGGCTTCTGGATATTTTTCATATCCACTATAAACTGTTTCTGCATCGTTTCAAGATTTATATCAAATATATCATTTTAAAATTTTAGAATATTATATTAGCAGCTCTAACCAGCGCCCTTCTTCAAGTTGAATCCTGGGGCAATGAAAGATAAAAAAAGACAAAGAAAATGGAAGGAAAGGCTTAGGTCAATGGGGAGGGACAAGGTGTGAGGATATCATTGGGTGAGGTGATGGCTTTGACCTGAATAGGATATAGACTCAAAGGGCTATGGCAGCAGTAGGAAAGGAGGCATTTGTTGGAGTTCTGCCCTGGCTTATTTCACCTCTGAATGAGGAACCCAGAAAAATATGTGCAGCATAATTGATCTCTAGCATTTACTTTCCCATCCCTTGTCCCTCCAAGTTCCAGGGCTAGGAGCTCGCAATCTAAGGAGTGTCTAATGTGGCTTCTCTTTAGAAAGTGAAGAGTAAATCCTAATCTGTAGATATGTTTTACAGACCGGGAAGCTGGTGACCAGTTTTCTGATGCCCGGGTTCCTTCATCACAGGGTTTACAGGTCAAAATAATAAGGTATTTGAAGAACATAACTATTTAGAAGGGGGGAAATACACTGGACTACAAATTTCCATTAGGAAAAGACATATGAGAAAGATGAACCAAGAATACAAAACTAGTTTAATAAAATGTTCTAGTCATTATTAAGAAGAGATTAGCAATATGTTTATGAGATAAGACCAAGCAGAAATATTAGAGACATGTTTGAAAGGATGAACAGAATATATGGACTAAATATCTGAAAATATGAAATTAAAAATGAATAATACATTAGAAATCTAGATTAAGGAAATCTTCTAGAGTGAAAGTTGGGAAAATTTTTCTGTACATAGTCAAATAGATTCTAAGTTTTGTGAATCACATATGGTCTTTGTCATATATGTAATTTAAAATATGATTTAAAATATAAAAACTGGTCTTAGCCTCTGGCCATACAAAATTAGCATTCAGGTCAGTTTGATACCTCTCATTCCTCTCCTCCTTTCTCTGTAAAATCAATAAATAAAATCTTTAAAGAATAATAATAATAGCCAGGAAACTATAGAAGAAAAAGAGCAGAGAGGAAGACTTGTCAAATCAGCTATCGGGACTTATTTTGAAGATAAAGTAATTAAGAAAGTGTATGCTTGTTTGTTTTTTGTGGAAAAAAACAGTTTTCTATGAAATAGAATGGAGAGCTTAGAAATAGAGTCATTTATTTATAGAACTTTGATATAGACAGAGGTGTGGAAAAGAGGAACTCTTCAAGAAATAGAACGGGAAAACCATAGTTGTCCATACAGATAAAGACAAAATTGAATTCCTATATTACAGATAAAATTAGGGAAAACAAACTGAAGACAATGGAAAAGAAGTAGAGGAACTCAACATCTTTAAAAACCCTTAGAAGAAAATTTATTGTGTACCTTTTAGATCTATAGCAGAGAAATGTTTCTTAAGCAAGATTTAAAAGGCAATGTTGTAAATAAGAAAAGAAAAGTATATTTGTATTAAAGTTAAGAATATTTATTCACTGACTTACCAGGTGGTAGTGCAGTGGATAGAGCATTGGACTGGTAGGCAGAGGACCCAGATTCAAGACCCTGAGGTTGCCAGCTTGAGCGCGGGCTCATCTGGTTTGAGCAAGGCTCACCAACTTGAGCTCAAGGTCACTGGCTGGAGAAAAGGGTTACTTGGTCTGCTGTAGCTCCACAGTCAAGGCACATATGAGAAAACAATCAATGAACAACTAAGGTGCCACAACAAAAAACTGATGATTGATGCTTCTCATCTCGCTTTGTTCCGTCTGTCTGTCCCTATCTATCCCTCTCTCTGACTCTCTGTCTCTGTAAAAAAAAAAAAAAAAAGAAAGAATAGAATATTTATTCACTAAAGGACACCTGTATTAAAATGAAAAGACAATTACATATCAATAGAAGATATTCATGCTACAGAAAACCAAAGGATTAATATCAAGGCTATGTGAAGAACTCTATAAACTAGTAAGAAAAGCAGAAACAAACAGAAAAGTGGATTTCCAGATGAAAAGAAAAATTTGGTCAGTAATTCTATGTGATTGGTGAAATGCAAATCAAGACCACAAAGAAGCAGGTAAACTGATCTCATTCGCACAAGGGCCACTTAACTATGTTTTGCCTGAATAGTCAGGTTTTTTATTCTTCCCTCAAAGATCTCTGTTGTAGGTGTTGATAGTCCTATTTTCTGCTGCTTTGCTTAATATATAGTGTTTCCTTTATCCCTCCTACCTCAATGCCCCACTCATATTTCAGGCTGGGACCTACTCCTAATTTAGAGCTCTCTTTCCTCCTTTTGCCAACTTGTATTATGAATTTACCTTTGCCACCCAGCTTAGTGTATCCCAAGGTTCTCTTTACCAGGCCACAGTCACAGAGCTCCAGGGAAAAGCAACCTGGTCTCAACTCTCCAGGCAGAGGAGAACAGAAGCTCCATATCCACACATGCTGCAGATGGCTTTTCCAGTCTACCTGAATCATTACCAGCTAGAAGCAGCAGTCATTGGGACTTGGACATGAGCTGCAAAGTATAGAATGGTGACAACAATTCCAGTGCCATGCGGACTTTTCCTGTGGGGAACTTTCCTGGACTCCTGCTCCCTGTGACACTGAACTGTGGTTGGGTTGCATTTTTCAGGGATTTGGCATGGTGATGGGGCCAACTTGGACTTGGGGAACATGTTAAGGTCACTACTCTTTTAGGGATTCTTGCTGTATTGGCCAAGAGTTTGCTTAAAGGCTTTTAATCACTGTAAAAAAAATAGAGGACTGGATGAAGAAGATGGGGCACATATACACCATGGTATAATATTTGGCTAGGAGAAATGGTGACATCGGATCACTTATAGCGGAATGGTGGAGTCTTGGTAGCATTGTGCAGGGTGAAATAAGCGAATCAGAAAAAAACAGGAACTGCAGGATTCCATACATTGGTGGGACATAAAGGCGAGACTAAGAGGCATGGACAGGAGTGTGGTGGCTATGAGGGGTGGGGGGAGGGAAGGAGGGAGAGGGGGAGGGAGAGGGGTACAGAGAGAACTGGATGGAGGGTGGCGGAGGATGATCTCTCTTCGGGTGATGGGTATGCAACAGAACTAAATGACAAGATGACCTGGAAATGTTTTCTTTGAATGTATGTACCCTGATTTATTGATGTCACCCCATTAAAATAAAAATTTATTTATAAAAAAAAAAGAAGCAATGTGGAAATATCTTAAAAAAAAAGAAATAGTATTTTTAATCTCTTTCACAGTCAAATGTAAAAGTTACACAATATAGTTTTGAAAACACTGTGGGTTTACATATCCATACCATATAACTGAGTAATTTATGCAAAAAGGACAGATTTTTCACACATCCGCAACAATAAAGATGTACAGAAATGTTCATAGCAGTACAGTTGTCCCTTACCATATTGCCGTTCACTTTTTGTGGTCTTATTGTACTGTAAATTTTAAAATTGTATATATCTAATTGTATATATCTAACAGTGTGGGAAAGGTTTATAAGAGTCTGGAGAGGGTTTATAAAGCCTTAAAAATATATAAATAATAAAATAAATATAATGTTCCTACTTCGCGATTGCGGGGAGTTCTGGAACCAAACACCCATGATATACAAGGGACCACTATATTCACAACAGGAAAAATCTAATAACAATTCAAAAGTTTAATATAGGAAAGTAAATAAACATAGGACATTATATTCACAAACTGAAATAATTTACATCACTCATGTTATGAATGAATCTTAGCTATAGAATATGAAGTTAAAAAAAAAGTTACAGATGGTAATTCACAGCCTGATATACTTTCTATAAAATTAAAAAAAAAGTAACCCAATGTTTAACATACTAAAAAGTTACATTAACATTAACACTAAGTAACACAATGTAAAGAAAATAAAGCAATGGAATGGGAAGCCTGGAATTCAGAAAAATAAGTAAAAAGTGGGGGAATAAAAGAGAGTTAGAATCATACCACCAAATGGAGGCTAAAGGTCAAGGCACTCACTTTTATTTGGGATAATGTGTTTCTTCACCTGGGTTTATTATTACAAATAACCAGTTAAATAAACTTAGGCCATATATGGACCAATGATGACTGTGTCAATGAAAGATGAATCTTTAACCCAATTATTGCACCCAAGGGCCAAATTATTGATTTACTTATTTATTTTCCTTTTCCAAGTGAGAAGAGGGGAGCTAGAGAGGCAGACTCCTGCATATGCCCTGACTAATATCCACAAGGCAACCCACGTAGGGGGCTAATGCTCTGCCTATCTGGGACCATGCTTGCAAGTGAGCTATTTTTAGTGCTGGAGGCTCCACAAAGTCATCCTCAGCACTGGCTGATGCACTGGAACCAATCGAGCAATGGCTGTGGGAGGAGAAGAGAGAAAGAGAGAAGGGGGAGAGGAAGGAGAAAGAGAGGGGTAGAGAAGCAGGTGACTGCTTTCCTTTGTGCCCTGACTGGGAATTGAACTTGGGACATCCATACATCAGGCCAATGCTCTACCACTGAGCCAACTGGTCAGAGCCTTGAGGGCCAATTTAAAAAAGTGAGATATCATATACCTTCTCCTAAATTGTCAAATAAAACAATTCATTTTCTATATTATTCAGAAGATAAGAAACTTGGAACTAAAAACTAATCTTTAGTAGGGAAGCATTAAATGTCTTAGACTTCAGCTTTGCTTATTGACAAAGTAATAACAATAAACTCTTCTTTTGAAAGTCTGTTCTGAATCCACTAGCTCATAAGCCAAAGGGTCTAAGCTTATGAGTCAGTCTTAGAAAGTGTTAAAACAAGGCCTATTCTAGCCTGTCCTAATATAAATCCTACTTGAATTTATTTTACCAAATAGACCAGATTCATCTTTATTATATATTTGTTGAAGTTCTTCAGCCATTTTTATGATCTCCTCAAGTGGTCTACATCTGAAAATTCCTCAACTGCCTGCATCTCCAGCCCTGTCACTTATCTTTCACATTGGATAAAAGTCCAGGAAATATCTCTGACATGACAAAAGTTCCATTGATATATTATTTATTGTGCTTAGCTTGAAGCTATCAACAAACATCTGGCTGAATTAATTTTAATTTATATTCAATAATGGTGTTGACTCTTTAGTCCTGAAAGCTCTTCAGTTCCACAGTGATAACAAAAATTTGTTTTCAGATATTTGTTTTGTGGCTATTAATGACTGTCAGTATTCTTGCTCAACTGGGAATTAAAGAAACTCTTTTCTTTCTTTCTTTTTATTTTTTTTTTACAGAGACAGAGAGAGAGTCAGAGAGAGGGATAGATAGGGACAGACAGACAGGAACAAAGAGAGATGAAAAGCATCAATCATTAGTTTTCGTTGCGACACCTTAGTTGTTCATTGATTACTCTCTCATATGTGTCTTGACTGTGAGCCTTCAGCAGACTCAGTGACCCCTTGTTCTAGCCAGCGACCTTGGGTCCAAGCTGGTGAGCTTTGCTCAAACCAGATGAGTCCATGCTCAAGCTGGCGACCTCAGGGTCTCAAACCTGGGTCCTTCGCATCCCAGTCCAATGCTCTGTCGACTGCGCACCTGGTCAGGCAAGATACTGTTTTCTTAATAACAATTGCTATAGACATTTGTATGTATGTCAAATCAAAAGATGCAAAAATAGCAGATTTGTATATAGTACAAATTAAAACATTAAAATTATATAAGATTTAAAAAATAATAAATGTACTTAGCCCAATATAAAGAAAAATTTTATGAAAGTATGAACATTTAAAGATTACAGCTAAGTCATGAAGGTAAAAAAAAATGAATAAATGGCTAAAATGTGGCTAACATTGCTTACAGTGCTGGAATAGGCATCCATTATTTGGCCATTAATTGTTTTCTTATGTTAGTTTCTTCTGAGCAAGTTCTATTATAAGGTCCTTGGATTCTATGAAATGATTCTCTAATAGATGACAAATGTTTAAGGATCAGGAGGGAAAATTTATTAATTTATAAGTTACTGAGAGAACATTGTCCTGGCTTTATAATAATAATCTATTTATTGGATATCATATATTCGGCCCAATTCTAAGCACTTATCATGTCTAAAATTATTTAATCCTCATTCTAACAAGTAATGTTTATCTAAAATAATAAGTAACTATTACAATTCAATAATAAATAAAAAGACAGCTCTGAAAACTGGGCAAAGGATCTGTGTAGACATTTCACCAAAGACTTTATACAAATGACCAACTGCTATGCTCACTTTATAGATGAACAAATAGGCACACAAGCTAAAGAGATTTCCCATGGTGACAGAGTCAGGATTTGAACCTATATAGACTGAATCATAGCCCCTACATGATGACTACCTCTTGATGTATCTTCCTTATGACATTAAATCCACTTTTAGAATTCAAGACAATATTTTTACAGAAGAATTTTAAGTTTCATGACCTTAATAAACTGCATTATTTTGAATGGAAATCAACATTATGTTTAAACCAACAATTTTTTTTTACACACATGGCAAAGAGTTGGTTGGGGGCATTCAGTGCTTAAATTCAGTTTCTTTTACTGGCATGTGGTGGTACTGGTATCTATTTCCCTGCCTGAAAATTTACCTTTGTACCTGTACAAAGTTGTTAAAGCTCTGGCTTCAGAAATACGGTCCAGAGGGATGCTGGTATCTTCACAATAATTCTAAGTCACCAACTTTCTCCACCACAGAAGCCAAAGGAAAGAGGATTTACTTTTATCTAGTAAGTGTGAGACAAGTCCAACATCAATTTCTCAATCGCGAAAGAATATTAAAGGGCGACAATAAAAAGAATGTCTTTGGGCAATGACTTCTTTCTTTCTTCTTTTCTTTTCTTCCCTTTTATTTTCTCTTTCCCTGCCCTGGTTTATAGCCATTTAGGAGACTATAGTTTTCATCCATCAAGACATAAATATTGCATCTGAATAATTATGGAATATTTGAAATAAGGATTTTCATCAAGAGACTAGTTTACTACAAACTACGTCTCATGAATTTTAAATAACTTTATACATATTGGTATGAATAAAATATATATGCTGTTATTTTATCTAGTCTAAAGTTAAAGAGATTATTCATCTCTATGATTCATATAATAAACTAGGCTCAGAGGAGTTCTCTCCCACCAGTGGCTTAGAGTAATGCCTGTATGAAAATCAAGAAAATAATTGTCTTGGTCAAAATTATAATAAAAGATAATATTTATTATTAGTACCAGAATTAGCCTGAATAAATGTACTTGACTGTGGAATTCATGTTAGTCTCCTTGCATATACTCTTAATTAGAAAGCATCTGGCAAATGAACACCTGAGTGGCAAAAAGGTAGCAGGATGGAATAATAGCTTTTCATACTGTTTTATGGGCTATACTGAAACACCTTCTTCAGATCATGAAACCTTTTGATTATTCCCAAATAATTAACGCTGCAAAGCACCATTAAGTTATCTTTTTCATTCACCCACATTAAAGAGAATCTAAAGGGGTAACTCACGTAGCTTAGCCAAGCTTACTACGATCTGGTGTCAGAGGTGACTATCAGTTTATAGTTTCTCTAAACCTGTGATAATAATTATTGTGCTAGAGTGAACTGACTTATACCCATTCTGAGGACCCCAGAGTTTTTCAAAATTGTATATACAAAATTGTATATACAAAAGTCTATTATATCTTTCCCATCAAGCTTTACTTGCTTTTTTAATCATTAGTGCACCAATTCATTTCTTTAGTCGTGTTCCTTGACTGCAGTTTTGCAGATGAAAGAATTGTTGGATTTGTGCAAAAGATTTCTGTTGTTCCTATAAGACCTTCCCTTTTGCAACAGCATGAATGGGTCTGGAGAATATTTTGCGTAGTGAAATAAGCCAGTCAGAGAAAGACAAGCATAAGATTTTGCTTATATGTGGAATCTAATGAACAAAATAAACTAACAAACAAAATTGAAATAGATTCATAGATCTGGAAAACAGACTGACAGCAACAGAGGGGTTGGGGGTTGTAGGAGCTGAACATATTAAACAAAGAAATAAACTCATAGACACAGACAACAGTATGCGGATTACAAGAGAGAAGGGGAAGAGCAGAAGAGGGTAAAGCACGGATAGATGGTGATGGAAGGAGACTTGACTTGGGGTGGTGAGCACAGAATACAATGTATGATGATGTGTTATAGAATTGTACACCTAAAACCTATATAATTTCATTAACCAATATCACTCCCCAATAAATTCTATTAAATATTTTTTAAAGAAAAAAGAGAGATAATAAAGCAATTTGAACTACTAAATCATGATTGATGAACTGGACTTTACTAAATTTAAAATTTTATGCTCTGTGAAGGACTCTGTCAAAAGAATAAGAAGACAAGCCAAAGATTGGGAGAAATTATTTGCAGAAGACACATCTAATTAGATTGTTTTCCAGGATATATAAAAACTCCTAAAACTTAACAATAAAAAAGTAAACAATTTGGCTAAAAAATGGAGAAAAGACCTGAGCTGATGCCTCCCCGAAGAAGATACACAGATGGCAATTAAGAAAAGGTGTTCAAAAGTATATGTCATTAGGGAGTTGTAAATTCAAGCAACAAAATACTACCACACACCTATTGGAATGAACAAGATCCAGTAGTTTGGTTCTGGACATATTCAGATGGACATGGCTCTGCCACATTCAAGCAGAGATACTCAGTTGACAGATATATGAGGCTCAAGTTCAAGACAGAAGTCTTGGCAGGAGTTATTTTTTAAAAAGCTCTATTTGCATAATAAAGAGTATCAAGTCAAAGAAACTGGATGAAATAACCAAGAGTTTGTGTGTTGTTAAAGAGAGTAGAAGATAAAAGACTGAGCACCAGGTCCCTCCACAGTTGGAACACCAGGGGAATGACGAGCATCTGCATAAGAGATTGAGAGCCAGTGACCTGTAAGGTAGGACAAAGATGGGTGGTGTGAGACCAGGTGAGGAAAGCTGATCTATCAGTGAAGAGACAGCGGACGCCTTGTTAAAGTCTGCTGCTAAAAGAAGTAGGTCATTGGGACCCTGGAGGAAGGCACTGTTTGGAAGTGGGGAAGAGAAGCCTAATTCAACATGGTTTGAGAGAGAACTTGAAGAAGGGAAGTGAAGAGAGAAGTTATAATGTTTGGAAGAGTTTTGTAGGAAAGGAAAGCAGACAGAAGGTGTTGGTTCTGGTGGGAAGATGAGGTCAGAGGAGGATTTGTTTGATACGGAAACAGATTCCTTATGACTTCCGCTCAATGTGACCTCTATAAAAGCCAATGCTTTTTCACTAAAAAATCGCTTTCCAAAGGGGAGTCTTCAGAGGCCAGCATGATGTTCTGGTAAGTGTGTAGAAGATTGGTTCAAATGTTATCTTTTGCAACATTATATTAAAAGTTAATATATTAATTACATGCTATCCTCAGACACAATTATTTGATAAAAAAATAAAAATCATTTGAAATATGTTGACTTTTGTGTGATGATTTTAACTGTATACGTGAAACATCTTGAGAAATTAAAGAATATATGTTTATTAAGATAGCAACAATGCTCTGCAAAACATAAATATTCTTAATGCATTCACCATATATTGTACTAAGTGATCTTTTCCTCCATTGTGCTTTCCACAAAATCGGCTGAGAATTATGCAATACTGAACACATATCCTTGTTTTACAGATGAGGAAATAGATGCTTGGTATGTGCAGAAGCAAGTTGAATGAGATTGTGCAGATAGTCCAGTCTGCTTTCTAGCACTCTAAGTTAAATTCTAAACATCAGGGATAGACACTTTCAGCATTTATGTTTATCTTGGTTTACTGTACTAACTGTTTTGCACTTTTTCATGCAATATACCCCTACACTGGAAACTTATTGAGAGGAGGAATTGTATTGATATTTCTCTTTTATATGTTCACCACACCAAATTTGGCACCATATGTGTCTAACCATATGTATCTAATATGCTAAATTTAGGAATAAACATTCTAAACTATTATGATTGTTATCGCATAATAAAAGCATAGACTGGAAGTCAGGCAGTGATGATTTCAGTTATAAGATATACAGAACTCAAACTGTCTTTCTAGACATCTGAGGTATCAAGTTATGCAACAGCTAAGATAATGCAACAGCTCAATCTTCCCAATCAGCTGCTTTTCTCTCTGCTATAATTAAAACAGCAACACTTGACAATCAAAGAAAGTATTTTTAATCTTTGTATGCCATATCTTTTATCATGGGACAGAAACCCTTTTCTCCTTTCTCACAGTTACCTTCAGTCTCTTTGTTTGCTGGCATAGGCCAAAATAGACTTTATAAGTTAAAGGAATCACTTGAATAAAGGGAAATATACATAATCACTTGTAAGATTATAAAAATGTAAGATTGTATAATCTTATAATGCCCAGAAAAAATGTAGTTGCAAGATACTTTTTGGGGGAGGGAGTAGAGAGAGGCAGGGTGAGAGAGAGAGGCAGGGTGAGGGAGAGTCAGGGACAGGAACATGAGCTGTTCCTACATGTGCTCTGATCAGGGATCGAACCCACAACCTTGCTGTTTGGGGGCAACGCTCTAACCGACTAAGCTAACCTGCAAGGGCTGCTGCAAGATGTTTTTAACAGTTAGTCCTTAATTTTAACTCTTCAGTATTGACAAACGCAGCACTGGGCTTATAGTCTTACCCTGTTGACTTCGCATTGTACCCATTCCTTTTCTGCTGTTTCACAATCTTTTTCATTGCCTCTTGGTGCCAATTCTATTAATTTTCATTTTCTGTCATAAAACCTTCTGATTTCTAGTTTTTTCCCTCCTTATCTATTAATAGGTTTTCTTGACAGCCCTGTGGGATTAATGACAGCTTTGTGAAATAAACATTTCATACACAGCAGTAGTTAGAGAAATATCAATTGAAGTAAATATTCTGCTCACAAAAATTAGGGGATATTTTAAAATGAATATGAAGCAATAAAATATCCCCTAATTTTTATGAGCAGAATACTTGTAAAGACCTAAAACTTTTAGGACTCGGGCAGATGTGAAAATTTTGTTTGGAAGACTGTACAATCCAAGTTGGTAAATGTCTATTCAAAAAGTGGTTTTTTATTTTCATTTTTCAGCCTGTGCAGATAAGAATACCCACCATGTTTGTAACAGGAGAGACAAGCTCTGTGCACATTGCTAATGGGCCACCCCCAGTGCTGACCAAAGCTGAGGAGCCCCCGACACACTTGAACTTCCCAGTCAGCGCTCGGGGACTGTGGTTGATTCATTGACTTACTGTGCTTATTTGTTACTAATTCTTGGTTTCTTTTTCTTCAACATTGCTTTCTCCCATTTTTATTGAGTATAAAATTCTCATAACTGGCTCATATCGAATGGAGCTGATACCTGGAAAGTTTTTGTTTTCAAGAGTTTTAATAATTGGTTCTGTAATGTTGCTAAGAACTTTCCCACAGCTCATTAATATCTGCAGGTTTCTCCAGCTTCTTCCCTTTCCTTGACTTAATTAAGAGAGCTCCACACTGAGAGAGGAAGAGAAAGACCACTGTCTTATTTACCGGCACAGTAACTTAACATAAGGTAACACTAATCAGGAACATTAACTGTAAAATATTACAGCTGGCTCCCTCACCGAATATCTCACCACCAGGGCATGCCATCTTTTTTCAGATCCAGGGCACAGCCCTCAGAGGGGGGCATCTTAGCATTTTCATAGCATGTGAGCAGGGAGCCCTATTCCCTCTCTTGTGCAAATTTACTCTTAACTCATTCTTTACATTATTCCCTGGCGCAAGCATTTTAAGTCCTAATTAAGTAAAAATCCTGCAGTGACTTACCATCCTATGACTTCAGAGCTGGACAAATATGATTTTGCAGGTAAGGGCCCATGTCTATGTTCTAGCCTCACCTCCTGACACTAGACCTTATTTAATCCACGTAGGATTAGACTGAGCCTACTCACTGTGACTTTCCTCTCCTTTTCTATGTAGTGAATTGTGCTTATTTCAGTTCAAATGTTGAATTGCTGTGAAGGCTTTCCTTTTCTCCGTGCAGAATCACTCCTTCTTTTCCATCACCATTTATTTGCCTCTTATAGCAAAACACTGTCACAATTAGTCACATGCCTATTTTCACCTCCTAAAAATTAGAAATTAGAGTTGAATCTTTGTCTAGCCCCAGCCACAACCTGCATAATGTGAAGGCTCCTCAATATTTAATTAATGGAGAGCTCTTGTCAATATTTTGTTTGGTATTATTTCATAAAATACTACTCTCATATCTGGGACCCTTAAAATATTTTACTAAATAAAATAATGTGTAATTTGGGATGTTATTTTTGTCATAAGAACTTAAAAATGAGATGTGAACGTAAAGTTCAACAAAGAGAAAGGGTGATGAACAATAATTAGCCTATTCTGTGCCTATGGGTTATATTATGCATCCCTTGTAGAAAAGTTCTCCAAGGCATCGATTCTCTAGAGAAGCAATATGATATCCTATTCTGGTGGTTAGGAACCTTGAAAGTCAAAAAATTCTTCTTATAAGACAAATAAAATATCTGTTAATGAAGTTTAATATTGTTTCTCGGTTCATTCCTCAAGGGTAATTGATAGTGGTTGAGTCTCATTAATCAATGAACAAATTAGCTAAGTGTATTTATTGAATTCTTACTACATGTTCATCACTGTAATTAAAAAATTGGAAAACATAAGATGTGTAAGACATCATAATTGTCCTTTTGCTGTTTCCATTTACTTGTGAGATGCTTCAGGGGAAAATCATTCAATCATTTATCCAGCAATATTTACTAAGAATCTGATTTGTTCTAGGGACTGAGCAAGGAACTAAAGTTATATAGAATGAGGATTTGATCTCCCTAAGGAGGGCAGAGTAGAGTTTATCCTTTCTGAAAATACACCCTTCCTATTATAAACACTTGTACCCAAGTGTCATGTATTTTGTTTAAAACATGGATGCTAACCATATTTTGTGGTTACAGTATAGGCCATGAGTGTCAGGATAGCATTTCTTGATGCATGTATGAATTATCTATTTCCACAATAATAATATATAAAAATACCACAAAATGTAGTAGTTTAAATAAATATCATTTATTATTACTCTCAAATTTATGGGTGAGTTGGTTCTGCTAATCTGCACTCAGCAAGGCTTACTCAGTTGTGTTTGGTTAACTGTGGGTTGGCTGAGTGACTTAACTGATAGTGAATGGGCTCTCTCACTTGTCTAGGGTTTCACATGAGTCCACTGACCAAGATCTGTTATGTATCTCATCCTTCAGCAATCTAGCCTGGACATGCGGGCTTGTGATCAAAGAAAGGCAGAGTAGCAAAATGGAGCAAGAAAGAGCAGAAATGTGCAAGGATTTTTAAAAAACTTGTATTTGAATCAAATGCTATTGTCCTACCACCCAAAATAAGTAACTCGGCAAATGCAAAGTCAAACTATATAGTAAAGAGCATAGAATGAGAAAAACATGAAAAAAAAATGGCCCCTAGTACAATCTGCCCCAATAGAGTAGCTAATCGTTGAGATATGGATTCCAAGGCAAAGGGACTAGAATCCCTATGTTAAAAATTGTCCAATATTTTGTCATTTTAAATGCAGGTGAGGGAAGTTGGACTGATTCTGATTAAACAGATACGACCTCATGAACAAGGTCACAGAATCACTAATCATCTATGACTTTGTAGCAAGAGAGCATTTCAGGACAAAGAGGGAGTCTAGAAGAGTATGAAGAAACCACCCATACCACATACTTACCCCCAAGTTCATGTCTACACTACAGCAATAACAATATTTCTTTGCTTCAGCTGCTGACTCTAAGTGATTCTGGAAAGATGACTTCCCATTGTCACACTTAGTTGAGAAGTCATCATGCCGAAAAGGCCTTGAGCTATTAACATTTTTCAATTTACATACTGTTGTGGGCTGAATTATGTCCTCCAAAACACATATTGAAGTCTTAACCCTGTGTACTTCAGAATGTGGACTTACTTGTTAATAGGGTCATTGCAGATGCAATTAATATTAGGTCACATTGCAGTAGCGTGACCTTTAATTCAAAATGACTGGTATCCTGAGAAGAGGAGAGAGAGACACAGAGAAGAGAATGCCACTTGAAAAAACAGAAACACAGGGAGAAGATGACCACGGAACAATGGAAGCAGGGGCTGGAGTGAAGCACCTACAAGTTCGGGAACACCAGAGATTGCCCGTTACTGACAGAGAGAGGCATGGAACAGAATCAACCTCAGAACCCGCAGAAGAAAACAATTCTGCTGACGTCTTGAATACAAATTTCTAGACCCCCGAACTGTGAGGAAAAACATTTCTGCCATTTTAAGACATTCACCTCATGGTTGGTACTTTGTATAGCAACCCTGGGAAACCAATATAAACTACTCACAGAAATTAGGGGATCAAGGAATGTGCAGATACTCTAGTACTTTCAGCCTTTTGTCTAGTGCATTTTCACCAATGAAATAAAAGATGGTATTGCATCTCATTTGCATGATCAAACAACTCTCTTTGACTTGTTTGCTTTTCTGATGTTCTTGTTTAATAAAAAAAAACACAGATGCTTCTTTTTTTTTTTAGCATTTCATATTCATTTTGAAATATCCCCTAATTTTTGATAGCAGTATAGATTTTGGATCTAAAAGTTGGCTTGTTGTTCTAACAAATACTTAACAAGGTGGAAGTGGAATTGGATAATGGGTGGAGGCTGGAAGAATGGTGAGGTACATGATAGAAAATGCCTAGATTGTCTTTAAGACAATTGGCTGCAGAGAATTCTTCTATCACCTGAGAGAACACATATATTCCATGAACAGGACGTTATTAGGAATATGAAGGGTAAAGAGGCTTCTGATGAAGTCTCGGGTAGATGTGAGGAGCATGTTATTGGAAAATGGAGGCAAGATGACCTTATTAGAAAGTGGCAGAGAACTTGGCAGAATTGTGTTCTGCTCTTCAGTGGTGGAAAGTGAAAATTGTAAGCAATGAACTTGAGCATTTAGCTGCAGAGATTTCCAAGCAAGGTGTGGAAAGTGCAGCTTGGTTTCTCTTTGCTGTTTACAACAAAATGTGAGAGGAAAAAGACAAATTAAGAAATATCCTGTTATGTAAAAAAGGAATCAGAACTTGATGCTTTAGAAAAATTTGAGCATATCCAAGGATAAGAGTGTTCTAGTAATAGGACCAAGGGTGTGACTGGACTTTTGCTAAAAAAACTTACAGGTGTGACTCTTAAAACTAATCAAATATTACAACAGAAGCCAGGAATAGAGAAATTATTATCCAGGAAAAATCTGTGGAGAGCTCTTGGGTGGGCCTCTTTAGACAACCAACATGCACAGAAGACTAACACGACTTTGAGGATGTTTACCAGCACAAACGCTGCCAGCCTGGACCGAGAGGGACAGAGGTGAGATGAGATACAGGAAGAAAGATGCAGCATACAGAGCCACCGATGCAGAGGCCAGAGAGGGCACGGACACAGCGGTCAGAATGCTGCCTCCTCAGTGCCAGACGGCAGAGGTGGCACTGAGGGCTAGGGGTTAGCAGGGTCACCCCAGTGGCTCCAGAGAACAAAACATCAAGCCACAGAGAATCATTCTCAAGCTGTGAAATCCAATGGAATTTGCTCTGCTCAGTTGCAAACTTGCTTTAGACCAGTGGCTCCTTTTTACCTTCCAATTTCTTTATTCTGGAATGAGAATGTATCACCACTGGATTTTTGAAACAGATAACTTGTCTTGTTTCCCAGGTCCACAGATGGAGAGGCATTTTGCCTTAGGATTTAACCACCAGACTCTGAGCCCTACTTGATTCAGAGGATGATAGTTGGTACTTTTTAAGCTGATTATATTTTAGATGAGATTTTGGACCTAGACTTGATGGTGAAATGGTTTAAGACTTGGAAGATGTTGGAATGGGGTGAATGTATTTTGCTTATGAGAAGGACATGAATTTTGAGGGGGCATCAGGCTGATAGTTATGAGTTGAATTGTGTCTCCCAAAAGATATGCAGAATTCCTAAGTCTCGAGACCTTGTTATGTGATCTTATATGGAAATAGGAACATTGCAGTTGCGATTAGTTGAGGTCGTTCTGCAGGAAGATAGACCCTTAATTTAATGATTGGTGTCTTCATAAGAAGAAGAAAAGAGAGAATCAGAAACAAGAATGCCATGTGAAGACACAGAGGAACAGGAAAACCGAAACTATGAGATGACAGAGGCAGAGACTGGCATGATGCATCTAGAGTTCAAGGAACATGGAGGACTGTCAGTAACTGCCAGAGCCAGGAGAGAGGATGGGACAGATTTTCCCTAGGAGCTCTCAGAGGAAACCAACCCAGCTGACATGTTGACTTCAGATTTCTCTCCCCTGGCACTGTGAGAGAATACATTTATTTATTTTTATTTTTATTTTTAAATGAAAGGAGGGGAGATAGTAAGACAGATTCCCACATGTGCCCCAACCGGGATCCACCCAGCAAACCCTGTCTGGGGCCGATGCTCAAATCAACTGAGTTATCCTCAGTACCCAAAGCTGACACTTGGACCTATTGAGCCACTAGCTGCAAGAGGGGAAGAGGGAGAGAAAGGGAAGACAGAGGGGAGACAGAGGGGAAGAGAAGTAGGTGGTTGCTTCTCTTGTGTGCCCTGACCAGGGATCAAACCCAGTATATCTGCACTCTGCCAGGGCCAAGAATACATTTCGGTTGTAAGCCAACCAGGTGGTAGATGTGGCTTCGAATTGGATAAAAGGTAGGACTAGTCTCAAGAGAGCTGTTCTGGGCTTGGTACAGCGTCCAGAGCTCTTAGAACTATAACCACCATTTACTCTTCCTCTTCTGTTAATAACCAACCAACTAATTTTACCTTTTGGGGCTTTGAGCAAGTCCCTCAAACTCTATAGGCTCTACGATTGCTTCTCTTCTCTAACTCCATCAGCCTCTACTGCAAGTACCCATGAAAATGCATGCTGGCTCGTCTTGCTCTCCAGTTATCAATGGGGATTAAGAGTCTTGCCTTAAAACTGCTGTAAACTCTCACTTCTTTTTACATTCCCAGGGTGCCTAGCACATTGTAAGGAACATATGACTACTGTTCACTTATTGATTAACTGATTCTTGACCTATTCATCAGAGAAGTAGTTGTCAAAAATCCATGGAGAAAATTCTCTGGAGGCTTATTGGGGGTGGGGGAAGGAGACAAGTTGAGAACAGAAGGGAAGAAAAGCATCACACAGAGCTACTGAGGCAACTGTGCTTATTACAGATAGTATGCTGCCATTACTACCTGCTTCAGCCATGGACCGCAGGCCCTGGAATGATGACCATTAGGATCACTTCCCAAAGATTTTTGAGAGATACTATATTTTCACTGGTAAATGGGAGATCTAACACCCTGGAAAGCAGGCACAAGAGGCATGTTAATATCAGAATTAACCTTCTATTCCAGCCCTAGAGCAGAGAGCCCAGAGGGAGTTGAAGTGCGGGGAGGTTTCTGGCATGGGGAGGTTGATGCCTGGGGAAAGGAAGCACCCTTTGCTCCAGCAGGGGTGCTCTGGTTTATGGGAGCCGTTGAGGGGCCTCAAGAGAGAAGGCTTAGTAAGCCTCAAGAGAGAAGGCTTAGTCAGCCTCAAGAGAGAAGGCTTAGTCAGCCTCAAGAGAGAAGGCTTAGTCAGCCTCAAGAGAGAAGGCTTAGTCAGCCTCAAGAGAGAAGGCTTAGTCAGCAAGAAGATGTCAAAAGTCAAAAGGTAGGATAAGAAGAGGAATAACAATTGTTGCCAATGTCTTAAAGTTGATAGTTGATCCATGGTGGCAGAATTGGGGTTTTGACAACAAAGACAATTTTCTTCTCCCATTGTGGCTCCTCACAGTTCTGATGGGGGACATGGATATCTGGATTTCTGCTTCATTTGCAAACCCTGTTACATGACAGAAAATATGCTCTTTACTCTTTCTTTCTTTCTTTCTTTCTTTCTTTCTTTCTTTCTTTCTTTCTTTCTTTCTTTCTTTCTTTCTTTCTTTCTTTCTTTCTACAGAGCCCAGGGAGCTTTTCACAGAAGCAATTAAAAACATCTTCAGCTTTGATTCACTCCTTTGAAATATTTTGATTCCAAATCTGACACTTGAGTCCTCTATAAAATTAGCAAGTGAATTTCACAACAACAAATACACATTTAAAGTCTAAATGTTCTCAAATGATATTTAAAATAAATCAGACTTAGCTTCATTTTTAAGTTAAAAAATCCTGTATATTATAAATATATTTTGATTTGGAATTATAAAATGGCTTTAAAGAAAATCAAAGTACTTTTATAACAATATAAAATTTACTATAAAAACATACTTTTTTGGCCCTGGCCGGTTGGCTCAGTGGTAGAGCGTTGGCCTGGCGTGCAGAGGTCCTGGGTTCGATTCCCGGCCAGGGCACACAGGAGAAGCGCCCATCTGCTTCTCCACCCCTCCCCCTCTCCTTCCTCTCTGTCTCTCTCTTCCCCTCCCGCAGCCGATGCTCCATTGGAGCAAAGATGGCCCGGGCGCTGGGGATGGCTCCTTGGCCTCTGCCCCAGGTGCTGGAGTGGCTCTGGTCGCAAAAGAGAGACGCCCCGGGAGGTGCAGAGCATCACCCCCTGGTGGGCAGAGCGTCGCCCCTGGTGGGTGTGCCTGGTGGATCCCCGTCAGGCGCGTGCGGGAGTCTGTCTGACTGTCTCTCCCGTTTCCAGCTTCAGAAAAATACAAACAAACAAACAAACAAACAAACAAAAAAACCATACTTTTTGGTGCCAATGCTTTTCTTCATGTTCAGTGTGAAGGACAATTAGAGCTTTACAACAGCAGGTAACCCTTGAAGTACTAACTCTGCTTGACAAGGAAAACATTCAGTCACTTTGCCTTTGGATTGCTCAGAAATCATCTCATAAGATTAAGTACTCTAGAATTGAAGGCCTCTATCAATTCTAAAGGGATTTTAGTGTTTGCCTGGGTTTCTTTGTTTTATAAAAACTGTGGTTTAAAGTAAAACTACTTAAACAAGATAGAGAATCTGCAATTTGCAAACACCAGGCAGACAAGATAGTCTAAATCCTTGGACTAGCTATGGTGAATAACAGGACCTTCAGCAGTCAATCATGTTATCCTGCAGAACAAGTGATCATGTCCTCTCACCTGGGAACCACCTTAACTCTCTTCCTAGATGCTGTAAGAAACTAGAAAATAAGACTGAACATTTCTTCTATGGTAATATTCAACAATCAGCCAGGTGACAAAAGAGATTGTATTTGAAGGCTTAGCCTTAAGACCACTTAGGTGTCTTTAATGGTCTAAGTCTAAAAATACTGCACAGGCGATCACTAAGGAAACTGATGTGTCTTTCTTTGAAAATTATGAAGTGGTGTGCACCTGCTTGATAGACACAGAGATGGAGTCTTCAGTGATGCCGGCCCCTTTGCTGTTACACTGCGCATGCTCCTTCTCGCTCCCACGAAGGGCGGCTCGCCAGAAGAATCCCTCCCGGCTACTTTGTAGGCCTAATATAATTCTCTCTGTTTTCTTGACATTTGCTGCTGACACCCCAACCAGTTTCTTGTCTTGTTTAGGGTCCCCGTGGAGTCCATCTGAAGGCAGAATGAGAGGAGAAAGGAGTCCAGTTGTTAGGCAGCGGCCAATAAAGACGACCTACATTCCTGCTCCCAACGCTTAAGTCTGCAAACGTGGAGTGCCCCTGTGCAGGTCACTGCGAGAAGTGCAAGACTCAGAACCTGTCTGTAAGAAAAGAATTTTCAAGACGCTTTGGGAATAGTTTCTCTGACTAAAAGAGTTATCTCTGAAGGAAAGAAAAGAGAAAGCTTTAGAAATAGAGCTTCCACTCCCTCCTGTGCGTTTGGACTCTGAAATCTGCAGGGAAGCAAGGCAGTGTGGATCACCTGTGCACAGGGTGAGGAAGAGGCAGGCAGGGGGCGGCTTCCACTTGCTGCAGCACTTGCCATTAATTATGCCTGTTTTAACTAAAGAAGGTGGCTTGGGCAGTGTCTTTTCTGTTCTTCTTGATCTCCTGTATCTGTTTATTTGCAATGCTTCTCATTATGAGCTGAGTATAATGGCAATGGATGGCATTCCAAAAAAGCTGTGATTCCCACCACCTCTTCCATCCAGGCACACAGACCTTCTTCTGGTCACTTGTAGCCATCTTTCTTGTTCCTTCTCCCCATAAATCTTGCCACATGCCTGTTACTTGACCTGGATGATTGTTTCTTTCCCTCTTTGCTTAGCTACCTCTCCTATACCTTCCTATAGGCTGATGAGCCACAATTTTAAAACTAAGGTGCATCACAGTGACAATTATACGTTGGTGGTATGATTATTTGACAAACTCTGTGTTTCCTATTAAAATATGAGCCTGTCAGGTGCAGGGATGTGTTGGGTTTTGTCCATTAGTGCAGCTAAAGGTGCACCACTGTTCTCAGAAGGTCTAGCATAGAGAAGGTATATATAAAACATAGGTAGAATGAATGAATAAGTGAAGAAGTGGAGTAGATGAATGAATGAAAATAAAGTCCATGGATACTTGATCTATCTTTTATCTCAAATTGCTCCTCTGCTTATAATGTCCTCTGCTCTTTATTACCTTCTTCTTTCATTTGATAAGGGTCCAGTCCCAACTCCTGCATGCATAAAGGAATTTTACTCTATTAAATCTTTCCCCAATCCTTTCTTTCTCCAAATATTACATATCACGAATATACATGGCTTTGCATTTTATGACCATTTTCCTCCCACATGTGTAACATTTGTCTTCCCTACCAGGCTGTAGGTTTATGATAACACAGAGAGGTACTTCCTACTATGCTAATCATAGCACTTGACACTTAGAAGATATACAAATAAATTTGATGCTCTAAATTATATTCAAATAAACATTTCTGGTTTCATTAAAATTTTACCTCAAGCTCTATGAAGCAATGCATTTACGGCTATAGAGATGATTATTCCACTCTTAAAAGGATGAATTGAGTGGGGTTAGTGTCAGGGGTACTAGCAGAACATTTCAGAATTATTAACAAATGCTTAAATTATGTGAACAACCCCCCCCCCAAAAATTAAAGATTAAAACTTTATAAAGCTTAAGTGACTCAATTCTTGCCTATTTTGGGCATTTATTATGGTGCTATTGCTGTTAGGGTGCAGAGGGGAGCAAATCAATCTTTAGGATTATATTGTTCAGCTCGGGAAAGTCTTTCTGGCATTCTCTGTTCCTGACCCCCTCTTACCTGAAAGCCTTCAACACACATATTCAAAACCCAATCTCTATTATTTCCCTGATGTACACGGTGCCCCAGAACGTTGACACCTGGGGACTTCATCACCCATACCCTCTTTCCACCTGGATTCCAATTAAACAATCCATAAGCAGGTCAGAGGAGCGAATGAGGGAGACACTGGGGTATATCCGCCTGTCCCGGCCCTCGTGTGGCTGTGTTTCGCACTGAGGCTTCCATCTCTTGCAAATCACAGCACGTGTTGTGAGCCCGCCCCTTTCCATGGATTCACTACTCCCCGAGGTTCCAAAATATTATTCCCTCCCCTCAATCCTTGACCCCCTGGGAGGGGGAAGATGCCAAGTATGATCATCTACTATTACTTCAATTTCAAGAGAGAAATGACACGTTAACACAAAACACATAGAATATAGGACTGTACTTACCAAGAAAAGAGAATTGACAACTTCATACAGTTCTTTGTCTGCCTGTCTGTCACATGTTTACATATCTATCTTTATATAGTCACAGAGCCTTTAGAAGTAGTTTTATTTGAAAGATGCTTCTGATCCTCTTCAGAGAGAGTATCTTCTAAAAACCCTATGTTAGCTTTTTAGCATTTTTTTTTTTACTTTGTCAAGACCTATGGGTTTCTATATCTCTTGAGCTATCCTAAGCTTGGGGTAACATATTTCTCAAACTAGCCCTAATGAACTCAACTTTATCCCAACCAGCCCTCAATTGGGGATAAAATTTAAATAAGAGTGTCCCAGGCCGAATGAGAGCCTATGCATGCTGCTTGCTCTAAAGTCTTGTTTTAGGCTCTGCAAACGATGTCTAAATTCATCACTTGTGTTGCCACAGTGACAGTGATATACTAAGGCTCTACATACCAGAATACAAGGCAGACTGGATCTCAGAGAAAAAGTTTAATTGTATTTAGGACATAAATGACAGGTGTAGTCTGGATATTGATAAGACAAGAACTTGTCTAATAAATAATAATGCTCTTCAAAAACAGATCTGTGAATTTAGATGAGTTCTTCCAGGCAAAAGTCATCCTCAGACCTACAGGGAGCAACCTCAAATGATTTCATCTGGAAAGCATTTTATAAATATCAATTAATTTATTATTATTTACAAATCAATTAATTTTCACTGCCCTGAGGTAGGAATGAAAGGTAATTATGCCAGGCTGACCTACGGGGAAGAGAAAGTGGGGCGAGAATCAAACAATTCCAACTTGACTAGTCCTGAATGAAACGGATCTTTACTGTTCAATTTAAATACCAGAAAATAAACTTTGCAGTGCATATTTTGGTAAGACAGAATTACAAATACTGTTACTCATTCTCATCTTTATTTCCTCCTTCACTCATTCAATTATTTACTCAATTTATCCCTGTAACAAATATTTATTGAGCACTGTGGTAGGTACTAAAAGTATAAACTTAAGTAGTATATATTTGTTGTTCTTAAGAATCTCACAGTCCCCTAAAGGAAACAACCATCCAAGCAATTAATGGCAAAGTAGTGTTCTGGGGACTGTCAGGGAAGTAAGAAGTGAGGTACCAAATCAAACGAGGGAGCTGACAGTATAAGCTGCCCAGGTAAGATATTGCTTTCACTGAATCTTGAAGGATGACTGGTATTTATTAGACAGACATAGTGGCAGAAAGTAACAAAGACAGAAAAAACGTTATGCTTGAAAATCCACTTGTATAAAAGAGCAAAAGCCTTTAAGGGTCCACAGCAATTCTTAAGGGCTGCAACAGAGTTACAGGCCAAAGGCACAAGAGGATATAAAATTACAAAGTAGACTGGAACTAGGGCATAATAATATGTGAGTCAGACATTAACTTGAATTCCAGTGGGATTCTTTTTAATAATATTATTTCATAGTTTACTCCCCAAAATTCAGGTCCTGAAGTAAGATCTTGGAATCAATTTTAAACAAACACCCCAATTTTTCAGCATCCTTGGCTATGCTTTGAGAAACAGATATACATGATGGTGAGTTATTGAAGGAACTTTGATAAGGGAACAGTGTAACCAAGTTTGTATTTTATAATAATATGGCTGAAGTAATATGGAGGACCAATTAGAAGAGATGGAGAGAAGGGAAAATTTGGGAGAGAAGACAAGTCTATTACAGCTGATCAAGAAGAAAAGAGGATAGTTTAATCTAAAGTAGTTGAGGTTTAGAAAGGAGAGGTTAATTTGAGAGACATTTAGGGAGAGAGCTGGGGGTTAATTTAAGGTGAGGGCTGGAGAAAGAAGAGTTTAGTTATTACTAGATTTTAAAACAAGATGACAGAATCATTCTGGAAGGAGAGACTATTTCCACTTACACTTACTGCCTCATAAGTATGTGTTTAAAGCAAAGAAATTTGTTCTTTAAAACTTATCTGCTTGGAGCAGAATCAGTGGCTACAGTGGGCTTTAATTCCACCACTTGAATAATAAGAAAGAGGAAGCCATTGTATTTGTTGGATTGTAGTAAACAGAGACCATAGTCTGGGAGAACGGTTAGCTGGCTATTGAGATTATCAGTGAAATTCTGACTCTAATCATGGTCATAAACAATAGAAAGGGAGTCAAATGTTAGCAATATTTCAAAAGAAGAATTAACAGACTTTTTTTTTTGTCTAGTTAGAAATGATAGATGAGGGAGATGAAAGAGAAAATTAATATTTTAAGCCAACGATTGAGAAGAAGTTGGAGTCAATGATGAACTTGAGTAATTGTCAAAGAGAATGGGTAAAGGGGTGGAAAGCAGCTGGGTTTGCTTTGGCAAATAATGACATTGAGCTGATCGTGGGATAGTCAGGGAATGAAGACTCAGTGTTCACTTGAAGCTACTGAACTGGATCTCAGATGGAAGGTTTATGTACAGGCTGAGCTGTCATTCGCACTTAATTATGACATTACTTGAGGATGAGAAACTGGAATGACTGTCAGTTACTCCACAGTGGCCAGTAGTTTAAGGGTTTATCAGAGGATGGTGCTATTTACAAATTTGGGAAATGAGCTTCCTTTTGATTTTTCCAATTGCTTAAGTAAGAATAGTGTAGAATATTAATCAAGAATATGTGTATATTTTTGGAGGTGAATCCTTTCTTGTTTTTATATAGAAAGACTGTAACTCAAAGTTCTTTGTTTTCTTTTGTATTCTATCAGCAGCAGTCACCGAATAATGCTCTTCAAAAACAGATCTGTGAATTTAGATGAGTTCTTCAAGGCAAAAGTCATCCTCAGACCTACAGGGAGCAACCTCAAATGATTTCCTGTTTCAAATAAAAGGGTTGAGAGGCTTATCAGGCACAAGTCTTTCAGAGTGAACTTATATAGAAATATAAGTACAGTTTTAACCACTTCTAATTTCTTTTTTAAAAATTATATTCACCCTAATGTCAAGTTAAAACATCTATCCTATATAAATTGGAAAACAATAAAAGAATGCTGCCAGGATCTTCTTACTGATTAAGGGACTTAGGACAAACAGTTATTGGAAAGTCTGTTTTATCGTCACCTTGTATTTTTTTTATTTTCAGAGGGAAGCTCACTCCACTCTCAAGCCAGTGAAATATTTACAGTAGAGAAACACTTTGAGTTGGCTAGTGATACCATCTTCACTAGTGAATTCCAATTATTCTTTTCCAGATTATTTTGAGAGAAATGTAAATATGTTTCATGGTCTCCATGTTTCACAAATAGTTTCTACCAATTTATTTCAATCCGAATTTGGGCTTTTTTGACCTGGATGTGCTGTGGTGCTATAACTTGAGCTATTTCAGATGACCAAGGGGCATAATTACTAACACTTTGATCAGTCTATTAAAACAAATTACTGTGCATTTCAAAAACAGTCAATTTCTCTCTAAAGCATTTCTCTGAATAAGCCATGAAAGGACTTTCTAAAAACATTTCTCAACTAAGCAAGGGTTATATGTTTGTTCTCTGATGACATTATTACCCAATGACTGCAATAAGAAATCTATCTTTCTTATCTACGATCTACTTTCTACCTGCTGTCAGGTACATACAATTTACTGTCTGTAATCATGGGCTTATATGAAGATCACACTCCTTTTTGTGTATTAGCTCAACATTACTGAGATTGGCTCCTAAATGAATCTACCCCATTTTATATTTTGAAAAATAAACCTTTTGGCTTGATCCGTGGTGGTGCAGTGGATAAATCGTCCACCTGGAATGCTGAGGTTGCTGGTTCAAAACCCCAGGCTTGCCAAGTCAAGGCACATATGGGAGTTGATGCTTCCTGCTCCTTCCCCCTTCTCTCTCTCTGTTTCTTCTCCTCTCTCTAAAAATAAATAAATAAATAAATAAATAAATAAATAAGAAACAACTAAATAAAATATACCTTTTTGAATTTTATTTTGCTGCTTATGCATTTCAGTTCCAAGCCCTAAATTAGTGAGAAAGCAATACAATAAGAATCGCTTGTTTTACATTTTATGCTAAACCACTTTAACTTGCAGGATCTCTTTGGTATGTTTGCTAGGTGATAAATACTCCATGGTACAAATGCTGCTCTAGTGAATTTATGTTCCGAGTATTGTCCACGTGCTGCATTGTAATCTTCCTCCCAGACTGATTATAGATGTGCATGCTAACATCAATTATTAGGCCATTTATCTTAATAAATTTAATGCATTATGATTGCATGTGAAGTAGAAAGAAAAGAGGTGAAGAGCACTTCCTATACAACAGTATGCTGCTGAACATATCTTATAGTTTGTGTCTCACTTAATCTTACAGTCATGGATTCATATTAGTTTCTTAGCATTTGAAAGAGAAGAAAATAATGGGTTACCCCTTGTAACTGTGGACAGTGATAAAATGCAATGGGACCATATTTTGTATTTTAGCTACTTTTAAAGAATAAATTAACTGGAAATTACCTGTAGACACAAAAGATTGTCCAGTTGAAAATTTAAAAAATATTTCTGAACACAGACTATTACAAAGCAATGATGTGCTAAGCATGATGAGAAATAGAAAACAGAACAAATTCTTTGATATTTTTGAATGAATTTACTCTATATCTGTATAAATTTTAAACTTAGTGATAACTGGTGCTTTTATCTTAGGATCCATGGGTAATCCTCAAGGATCTGTAAAATTCTTGAAATTTTGTGTAACAAATTTATTTGTGTATATAAATATTTTTATATGAGTACTATTTCATCAATTCTCCAAATTTTTTTTAACTTCAAAGGAGTTGAGGCCTACTAAACTACATCTGTAATTTATTAATAAAATACAAGAAAATAACTCCACACATATAATGAATATATAAATATAAATCTCTGATAATTTAAATAATAGGCCTGACCTGTGGTGGCGCAGTGGATAAAGCATCAACCTGGAAACGCTGAGGTTGCCACTTCAAAACCCTGGGCTTGCCCGGTCAAGGCACATATGGGAGTTGATGCTTCTTGCTCCTCCCCCTTCTCTCTCTCTCTCCCCTCTCTATAATGAGTAAATTTAAATAATAAATACGAGAATTTTCTGTTGAATAATACCTCCGTCAAAGCAAGAACACTTAGCCTTGCCTGACCAGGTGATGTCGCAGTGGAAAGGCATCGACCTGGGATGCAGAGGACCCAGGTTTGAAACCCCGAGGTCACTGGATTGAGTGCATGCAGGCTCACCGGATGATCCAGCTTGAGTGCGAGGTCACCAGCTTGAGCACAGGGGCATTTGGCTTGAGTGTTGGGTCAGAGACATGACCCCATGGTTCCTAGCTTGAGCCCAAAGGTCGCTGGCTTGAAACCTACAGTTACTGGCTTGAGCCCAACGTTATTGGCTTGAGCAAGGGGTCTCTAGTTCCACTATAATCCCCTTCCCCCGGGGTCAAGGCACGTATAAGAAAGCAATCATGAACAACTAAGGTGCCTCAACAAATAATTGATGTCTTTCATCTCTCTCCCTTCCTGTCTGCCTGTCCCTATCTGTCCTTCTCTCTGTCTCTCTTGCTAAAAAAAAGAAAAGAAAAGAAAACTTAACCTCAACTTCCTTTCAAATTTAATGTATTGCTTTTTGTGTACTTATTGTTCTAGCTGGAGCTGTCACTCTACCAGATTCACAAAATTCTTTTATTTGTTTCCATACAGAATCATTATTTACCTCATTAATTTGATTCACTATCAATTTCAACATTTCATTTTTTAAAATCCAATCGTCTGTACACTGGTTAAACTAGCACAAATAATAGACTGTATCTTCAGAATCATTTTTAAATGATCACTTCACAGGAGATTATGTACATAGGGTGATGGGTAGAAAACACAAAGAACCAAAACCCCTGATTGAGATATGGAAGCTGGACAGTTAGGAAAACTTGCTAAAATTTCCAGAACATGGATTGACCTTGAGGTAATTATGCTAAGTTGCAATATGTCAGACAGACAAACACCATATGACCTCATTTATGTGTGGAATATAAAACAAATACCAAAACAAACTCATAGACACAGAGAACATATTGGTGGTTACCAGAGGCTGGAGGTATGAAAGTGGGCAAAACAAGTAAAAGGAGTAAAAATATACACATTTTCAGTTGTAAAATAAATGTCATGGGGATATAATGTGTAGCATTGGTCCCCAACCATTTTGGGCCATGGACCGGTTTAATGTCAGGAAATATTTTCACGGACCGGCCTTTAGGGTGGGATGGATAAATGTATCACGTGACCGAGACAAGCATCAAGAGTGAGTCTTAGATGGATGTAACGGGGAATCTGGTCATTTTTAAAAAATAAAACATCGTTCAGACTTAAATAAAAATAAAATGAAAATAATGTAAGTTATTTATTCTTTCTTTGCGGACCGGTACCAAATGACCCATGGACCAGTACCGGTCTGCGGCCCGGGGGTTAGGGACCACTGATATAGCATGGTGACTATGGTAATAAGACTATATTGCATATTTGAAGGTTGCTAAGAAAGGAAATCTTAAAAGTTCTCATCACAGGGAAAACATGTATTAATTCTATATGGTGATGGACGTTAACTAGATTTATTTTGGGTGATCTTTTTTTAATATACATATAAAGAGCAAAACATTCTATTTCATGTAAGATTGTATATAAATAATGTATATAATATTGTATATAAATTATACCTAAAAAAACACAAATAATTGGCAGCAAAATAATAACATATGATTTATCTGGGTTCTAAAATAACCTCTGAAGTCAATTCTAAAGTTGAATTTTAAAATAAGTAATTTATTGTAATTTACTCTAATAAAATATGTAGATACTGTCTAGGTACTTTGAAGAAAAGTATCATTTGCTTATGCAAATAAATTATCCTAAAATGTTATAAAGAAATGTGATACTGTTTCAGAAATTTAGAGGTGACTTCTGGCATGCTTAAATGAGGACGGTAAGCATAAAGAGATACAATTAGACCTGAACTTTGAGAATTTCTGGGATAGGGACAGTGAAGAAGAGCAGGGAAAGCATTCCTAGAATTTGGAAAAAAGTAAACGCATGCCCAGAGGAAGGAAACCTCCAGGTACTTTAACATGATAATGAATTTGCTTTGTGTTATTTGCATAGAAAAGTAAGAAAATAATGCTAAAAAAATTAGGTTGAGATCAGATCATAAACGGTCTAATACCAAATCTTCTGAGTTCCTTTGCTACCCACCAAGATTGAGATCATTTTTTAATTTGACCTGTAGTAAAACTTTCTATCTGTATTATTCATTGGCATTTATTATTTATAGTCTTTTGCCATCAGTTATCTTTTCATATATATTTGTCATTTCTCCAACTAGATTGTAATTTTTTTTAAAGAAAGAACCTCTTTCATCTTTGTATGTAAGTTCTACAACATCTAGTTAAGTTTGTGTGTGTGTGTGTGTGTGTCTTATAGTAAATCAAATAAATATGTGTGGATAGAAAAGAGCCTTGTTTTTTTTTTGAAAGTTAATAATTTTGTAGAATCAATCTGCACAGAAGAATCCCTGCCCGACCATCCTCAAATCATATGCATGAACAAGTAAGGTTTTACGTGGTATAAGAGAAAGATTACTGGCTTTGGTTTATATTGCTATATCTAATTCCACTTATATTACTGGCTTTCTTTTAGACCTAGGCTTACTGGAGTCTCCTTTGCTATCTCATTTGTAGAACTGGGTTATTCCTACTTGTCTTTTATTTCAGAAGAATTTTCTCACCGTTAGGACTGCCCAGTAATAAAAAAGGCAGAGTGCTTTAAATAAGAGATGGATGACTATATGACTACGAGGATATAGAAAGGATGGTATGGACCAAGAGATAACCTCTGGAGTCACAACGAACTTAAAGATTTCATAATTTTATTACTTTAAATGATTAACAGCCAAAACTCGACAAACAGTGACAGTAGCTGTAAATCAAAGGCTGATCTTTAATCCAGTACCGTGAAGGAAGAATATTTGAGAGCGTAACCCAGTCTGCCAAGCCACACGGGCAAAAAGACTGCAGCGGTAAAGATAGAGTAAGGGACAGGAATGGCTTAACCCGTCCAGATGGCAATTTCTTCCCCTGTAAAATAAGAGAGGTGGCGTGGTGCCCTTCAAAGACCATTCTAGTTCTGAATTTGTTTCTAGAATCCTTCAGCTCCTAAATGATGTCTGCTGTAGAAATGGGAGAAAGTCTAATTTTGTCCTTTATTGGTAGAACGGCAGAGACAACTCTCATTGCCTGGTGAAAGAATATTGTTACCTTCCCAAGAATTTAGGGAGCCGGCTGACATCATGTTGGTAGCAGGAAATCAGCCAAATGATGCTACAGAAATCAGCAACTCTAGAAATCGGGACTCCTCCCCACGAGTTTGCTGTTGAACTTTCAGCAGCCCATCTATGGATCTACTTAACCATGCCCTTCTGCGTGGGAGAATTGGACAGCCCTGGACAGCAAAAAGGATAGGAAAAACTGAGATGGCAGGTTGGAAATGCCTGAGACTCAGAGAATATACAAGAGGACCAGGACTCTGTGGACAAAAAACAAGGCAAGGAGATAGTAGGAGAATGGACTTCTGACTTGAATGACTAGAAAGTGTAGACTTGAGTTACAACCCCTGAATCCTGATTAGTACAATGTATATTAGGCACTGGACACTGGCTCTACTTGACAGGTTTGGTTGATGCAACATATAATTGTTCGTATCAAGTCGAAAGTACAATTCTAGACTAGATATGATATTTCTTTAAGCACACTTTAGTAATTAATTAATCTGTTTATCAGCTATTGCTGCTATTAACAAAACCTCTTTAGATGGCGGCTCTTCTCACTCTTGGTTGACTTTGCTGTTCTGCTTAGTAATAAACATTTCTTCCTCTCTAGCCAAAGATCCTAGTTATTCAGTCACCAGTTGTTAGGAAATTGGAAGTCATGAGAACATAAAAAAACATTTTAAGTTGGCAGAAGTTAAAATGTGATATAGCCCATTGATAAGTAGGATGACAAATTATTAGGCTGAAAGTTTGAGATCATCAGTTTATGCTCATCTACTATTTACCTTTTCATACAAGATCTACTTTAATTTTCTTTTAATACTTAAAAAAATTCCTTTTCATTAGCTAATATTTACCCTTAGCCACACATGTGATATTTAAGCCATGTTTAACTATCAGAGAGTAAATTCAATTCCTGCCTTTCAAAGGTTCTGATTTCTGGTTAATTGAATTTATTTTATTCATTGATGTGTCTAGTGGTTATAAAAGGAGATTGATAATTGGAAGAATCTGGTCCGATAAGAGCATACAATTCTAAGAGAATGATTTGTGTATATAGATTAAACTTTCAACGTTTTCAGAAATTGCACATTTTATAATTTGCTTTCAAGAAGATGGTGAAGTTAAAATATAGAGTATTTTCATCATGCATTCAAGATTGCCATATTTGGTAAATATATAACATTTTTCTTCAAAATCTATTTATTTATAGTCAAAATTAAATCATTTATCATATTTTTTCCTACAGTTTATGTTAACTTTATTAAAAAAAAATACTTGGGTTGCATTTGAAAATCTTAGAACATTACATTTTCAAATGAAGACAGTCCAGGCCAATAGAAATAGAAAACAAAACAAAACTAACTTTTAAATATATTTTTGCTACATTCCAGATCTGTGCTAAATTTTATATAAATATTATTTTATTTAATTTATATGGTAACACAGTGAAGTAGGTACTTGTTATGGGTTGAATCATGACCCTTTAAAACACATGTTGAAATCCATACCCCCAGAACCTTAGAATGTGACTGCATTTAGAGATAGGGCTTTAAAGAGGTAATTAAAGTAAAATGAAGCCATAGGGCAAGCTCTAATTATTCACCCACATATATATATATATAATGTATATGTATATCACATATATGTATAATGTGTGTGTGTGTGTGTGTACTCTATGAGACAGACAACACAGAGACAAATGAACACAGAATGACAAAAAGAGAAGATAGCCATTAAGGGCCAAGGGGAGAGTTCTCAGAATTAACTCAGTCCTGGTCTTAGACTTCTAGCTCCAAGTGAGAAAACAAATTTTTGTGGTTTCAGCGTTAAGCCCCACCCCAACCCAGGCTGCCTTATTTTGTTATGGAAGCCTTACCAAACTCATAAAGTACTGTTTTTATTTCCATTTTAGTTTAAAGAGATTGAAGTTTAAAGAGATTAGACAAAGTATCCAAGACTACATGGTTAGAAAGTGGTTGAGTTGAGACTCAAACTCTTTGTTATTCACTGAACAAATATCTCTTTATCACATACCCTGTACTAGACACTATTATATCCAAAGATATAAAGGTAAAGAAAAATATTTCAAAAGGGGATTAGAATTAAGTGTGCAAAATGGTAAGACTAGTCAAATAGTCCCTACTTCAAAACTAAGCATTGAGAGAAAACATCCTAGGGGTGGCTAGTGGCAGCCATCCTGTCCCAAGAGTTCTGCCGTGTTCTGCTCCTCCTGGTGTCACAGGGGAAGTTGACTGACTATCCCCAAAGTTTAAAATGTACGTCCACCAATGCTTTTCATAAAAAAATTAAATAAAATAAAAATTAAATGAATAAAATAAATTTTTAGGAATAAAGTTGGGAAATTCTCTTCACCCCTCTTGGAGCTTCCCATTATAAATTAGTACAGAAAGGGAAATAGTAGATGAATATGAACTGAAGATCTCAAACTTTCAACCTAATAATTTGTCATTGTACTTATCAATGGGCTACATCACATTTTAAGTTTTGCCAACTTAAAATAAATTATATAAATGATTATGTAATTTATCATTCTGGGGTAAAGAAATATCTTTATCTTTGTCTAATCCTGTGTTTTGTAACTTAATTGATAGCAAGACCCTTATGTTTTGCATCAGCTGTTTACACTTTAGAGCATTAGTTTCCATCAGCACACATTTTTTAAAAATGCTCACATAGGTAATAGGATTTTTTAAGTAAGAGGGTGTTAGCGGTGAATCCGTTACTTCGGATTAATTATTTGATCCGAGTTTTAAATATTGTTAATCCGTTACAATTTGCATCATTATTTTTAAATATCAGAAATATCAAGAATATATATTTAATCCAAATTAAGAATTTCTGAAAAGCATTTTGCATTTGAGTGGGAGACATATTAAGAAAGGTTATGTGTGCCTGACCAGGTGGTGGTGCAGTGGATAGAGCAGGGGTCCCCAAACTACGGCCCGCGGGCCACATGCGGCCCTCTGAGGCCATTTATCCGGCCCCCACCGCACTTCCGGAAGGGGCACCTCTTTCATTGGTGGTCAGTGAGAGGAGCATAGTTCCCATTGAAATAGTGGTCAGTTTGTTGATTTAAATTTACTGGTTCTTTATTTTAAATATTGTATTTGTTCCCGTTTTGTTTTTTTTACTTAAAAATAAGATATGTGCAGTGTGCATAGGGATTTGTTCATAGTTTTTTTTATACTCCGGCCCTCCAATGGTCTGAGGGACAGAGAACTGGCCCCCTGTGTAAAAAGTTTGAGGACCCCTGGGATAGAGCATCGGACTGGAACACAGAGGACCCAGGTTAGAAACCTTGAGGTCACTGGTGTGAGTGAGGGCTCATCTGGTTTGAATGCAGGCTCATCTGGTTTGAGCAAGGCTCACCAGCTTGAGCCCAAGGTCTCTGGCTTGAGCAAGGGATCACTAGGTCTGCTGTAGCCCCCTGGTCAAGGCACATATGAGAAAGCAATCAATGAACAACTAAGGTGTTGCAACAAATAATTGATGCTGCTCATCTCTCTCCTTCCTGTCTGTCTATCCCTCTCTCTGTCTCTGTCACAGATACACAAAAAGAATAGTTATATACAATAAAAATTAGTTTCAACTACAGAAACTTACTTGTATACTTGAAGAATCAGCTGTATCAAAACCACTAATCTGAATGAAAAAGTTTTAGAATTTCAAAATAATAATTTTCAAGTTTTTCCATTGCATCTAAGATGTTATCTCTATGACAGAAGAAAATAAGTGCATATTTTGTTGACAAGTATATATGGTAAGAATTATGTGAGCTACCTCGCATCTTATGACTCATCTTTAGAAACTGATTCTTATAAAAAATATGTATAATAAGGGGAGTTCTCCACACTAGCACATGATAGGGATAGCCAGGCAAGTGGATTGAGGATTCCAGAAAAATGATGGCTTGGGAACTGTTTGGAATCTGGAAATAGCACACACGGCTTGTTTCCATACTGTACTTCCAAATGCCCATCCTATCTCAAAAGTAGGCATTGTCTCTCTGAGTTTGGTGGGTCCAGCATCAGTTCTTGTGTCCAATAAATTATAGAGGACACTACTTCACTTATAACTTATTTAAAATAAGAAATTAAAAAAAAATTTAAGACTTCATTTTAAAAATGCAACTGCAAATTTGAAAAAAATCATGCTATAGAGATATCAATTGTATGTTTTTCTTTTGTATTCGTTTTATATACACACAAGTTTTCAAGAGAAGTATTTGTTACTTAAAGTGAGGTACAACATCATATTAATAGATCTTTTCCATAATCATTTTTATATATTATAATTTACATTTAGCCTTTAAGGCACAGAAACTTTCCCCTCGTTCATGTGTCTCTGAATTTAATAGTATTTTACATTCTGAATTCTTCGTATGTGAAGCCCACACAGCCCCGTGTCATCTTCATGCATGTCTCAGGGTGTTGTTTAGCAGATAGTAAGCTCTCAAAATGTCAGTTGAATGAATGGCTGGTTTGACACCAGCCACGTGGAATGAACTCACCATAGATAGATCTCTGGTATAATAAAGGGCAGGTCAGAGGAAGACATACTATATGGCTCTCACTAGTGTTAGCAGATCAAAAGTGAAACAGACTCTGACTTGGCGTGTATATCTGAGAGACCTCAGAGGTAGGACCACCTCTGAGGGATAACACACATCACTGAGGTTGGCTTCAGAAGCATGGCACCTCTAGTCTGTCCCAGACAAGACAAAAGCTATGATGAAACACCACTATAGACCTTGACCACAGGCATTTGTGAACCTGGAACTATTTCTTAGAAGGATGGTTACAATGAAGGCAACAGAAGCATAGACCTCTTATGTGATATCATTAAAAAGCCAGCAGTTAATGAGCGTGTGAGAGAAACTGTCTTCTTAGAACAAGTCAGAGAATACAGGGGCAGGCAGTCTTTCATCTGAGACTAATACCCAACTTAAAAAGACACATAGGTAAAAATAATGTCACAACAGATATGTCTCATGTTAGAGTTTGCACAATTTTGCCAGAAAAACACTATTTAAATGTTATTTCAATTCATCATACTATTAATAATGCACTCTATTTTTGTATGTATTATTTATTTTAATTTAATTATTTTTTGTATGTGACCAAGACAGAGAGAGATAGAGAGAGGAACAGAAAGGGACAAACAGACAGGAAGGGAGAGAGATAAGAAGCATCAATTTTTCATTGCAGCAACTTGGTTGTTCATTGACTATTTCTCATATGTGCTTTGACCGGGGACCTACAAGACCAAGTGACCCCTTGCTCAAGCCAGTGACCTTGGGCTTGAGCTGGTGAGCCTTGCTCAAACCAGATGAGCCTGTGTTCAAGTCAGTGACCTCGGGGTCTTGAACTTGGGTCCTCTGCATCCCAGTCCGACTCTCTATCGACTGTGCCACCACCTGGTCAGGTATATGTATGTTTTTATATGAGGAATATAACTACCACTAGCAGATGCAGTGAAAAGTGGGTTCTGAGTTCTAATCAACTAGTTTCTTTCCAGTAATGCTTGCTGCCTGCTCTGCTGGTGCCTTTAACAATGCCTTTTTTTTTTTTTTTGATTTGACTCTGCAGTCCTTTATCTAATCTGAGTACTCAATCCTGTTTCTATCCCTTGTCAGCTGTACTCTGATAGTTCACTGCTCATTCTAGCTGCATTTACTTTCTCTCTTTTTTTTTAATCTCCAAAGAAGAGGTTTTGTTTAGCTCCTTTTGACTGAGAAGATCAGTTTTTCCCTGGGGCTCAAGCTAACCACCCTCTTTGGTTAATGGGATGACACTGCTTGTAAATCATTATTCATATCCTCTCCCAATCAGTGACAACAGTTACAATTTAGCACTTCCCAACATTAGTAATACAGAAATGAACAAACTTCTGTCAAGATACAAAAGGAAACCTATCAATTGAACATAATTTCTCAGTTTTAAACTTTACATATGCACTGGAATTAAAGGGACAGTTAGGCAACTAAATTTTCGAGAGTCCCCTCTTTCTAGAAAACTTGATTTCTCTCCACCTGCTGCTCCTTTTCACACATTCTTTATTACTGTATTTCAAAATTGCTTAATTTTCTCATTTCACTATCTGCATGCATAGGACTTGTCTACATAACTGAAGCTCAGTTTCAAAACACTTGCATCATTATTAATTATAATAATGATGACATTAATTCTTCTTATATCTGTTGAGTGCCTTCAGGACGCACAGAATTATATTATGCTGCTATGGTTGGACAAGTTGGTATCTTGGGGTTGGGAAATGACAGTTCCTTACCTTTGCCTGGAGACCTTGAGCTCACCACAAGCATATTGACAGAAAAAAAGAGGCAGGAAAAATTACTAACAAGCATATAATTTTGATCATAGCATTTCAAAACCTGTGCTGGACAAGGAAGAGTAAATTTTGGTAGCATGGCCTAGTTACAATTTGATCTGGATCTTCTAAATAACTAAGACATTATAAATGAAGGTGTCTCATAATATAGGTTCAGTTTTCATTGCGTTTTAACAATGCCTTATTTTTCTTTTGGGCTGAAGTGCAAAGGCAAATGAATGACACCCTTGAGATGCATGACCTCTTTCTCTAGTGGCTGGCAAATGTTTTGCATAAAAGGAGATTGGGTTTCTTTATTTCTAGAATACAGAGGAAAGTTTATTGTATCTCATTGCTGTAAAACTTGCCTCTACAACACCTCTCCTAATGCTTATTAGCTATTTCTAGCATGTACTTGCTTTCTAAGGGGAGAAGCCATAATGATAAAAAGGCATTTAACTGAGCAGTAGAACTTGTGGCATCATTTAGTGCATGCTAAAACCATTGGGATACAGCAGTGAGGGGGTGAGGAGCAGTGGTGTGTAGAGGTGGGCACTACAGGAAAACTTGGATCTGAGTCTTAGAACTTCCTGCTTATATGACCTGGATCAAACTAAGTATTAGTCTTTTTTTTATTTTATTTTTTATTTTTCTGAAGTGAGATGTAGGGAGGTAGAGAGACACTCCCACAGGTGCCAGACTGGGATCCACCTGGCACATCCACTAGGGGGTGATGCTTTGCCCATCTGGAGCATTGCTCCATTGTAACCAGAGCCATTCTAGTGCATGAGGCAAAGGTCATGGAGCCATCCTCAGCATCCAATGGAGCCTTGACTGTGGGAGGGGAAGAGAGAGAAACAGAGAGAAAGAAGAGGGGGAAGGGTAGAGAAGCAGTTGGGCACCTCTCCTGTGTGCCCTGGCCAGGAATCAAATCTGGGACTTTTGTACACTCTGGGCTGGTGCTCTACCACTGAGCCAAATGGCCAGGGCCAGTTTTAGTCTTTATTGTATCTCACTAATATGTAAAATGATAAATTTCTTGAAAAATAACAGTATTCAACAACCAAAAGTAAGTTCATTACCTAGCCCCATCTTAAGGGCAGTCTGTATTTTCATGTTAATGTATTTTTTTTTTTTGTATTTTTCTGAAGCTGGAAACAGGGAGAGACAGTCAGACTCCCGCATGCGCCCAACCGGGAACCACCCGGCACGCCCACTAGGGGGCGATGCTCTGCGCCTGGGGCAGAGGCCAAGGAGCCATCCCCAGCGTCCGGGCCATCTTTGCTCCAATGGAGCCTTGGCTGCGGGAGGGGAAAAGAGAGACAGAGAGGAAGGGGGGGGGGGTGGAGAAGCAAATGAGCGCTTCTCCTATGTGCCCTGGCCGGGAATCGAACCCGGGTCCCCCGCACGCCAGGCCGACGCTCTACCGCTGAGCCAACCGGCCAGGGCCTGTTAATGTATTTTATAATCTCCCTTCATTAAGTGTGATATTTACAAGCACTAAGGAGACATTGAATATGTAAAACATACAAATGCATGCTATCTGTTCCCAATAAGTTTGTAAATTCTATTGATGTAAAGGACATATAAATAGGTTTCCAAATATTATTTGCATTTAGTATTTACATACAATACCTAAGTTAAATGAAAATAACTCAGTATATGTACCCTGATTTATTGATGTCACCCCATTAAAATAAAAATTTATTTATATAAAAAAAATTCAAATAACTCAGTAAAGACTTGAGTGTCTACTCTATGCGAAGCCCTGTGCTAGAAGCCAGGGAGGCTACAAAGACTGCAGAACTTGGAAAAGAATTATTGACCTTGTTCTTGTTCAAAGCCACCAGCATTACAAATAAAAACAGTTTCTAATCTCACACATTTCAGATAGTTTATTATTTATTTACACCCTAGTCTATAGTAGTCTCAAAGTTATAAACCTACAGGTAAGTTATTAATAATACTGTGGGTCTATCTAAAGTTCTTTGGGCATGGACATTATACAAATTGACACAAATCACATAATTTCACAAATGTGTGCCCTTTTTATTTGATAAATATCTTTGATCACTACAAATTATTTCATACTGTTAAGATATTTATCAAAACCCATTGCATTTCTGGTAATATTATTTAATGTGGATTTGCTCCTAAATTATGGAGCTCTGTAGAAGAAATTAAGAGAGCTTTCAATTAGTTAATGGTTTTCATTCAAATTACACTTTACAGAAATCGTTTTCTGCCAGAGGAAACATGTCAACTTCTTGGATAAAGTGGCTACCATCCATTCATTTAACCATGCAACACTTTTGAATATTACTTACTGATTTACTGGAAACTATGCTAGGTGCCCCTTCTGGTGACGAAAAAATAGGCAAGGTAAGGGGAACGCTATCTCCTTCCATGGAAAGTATAATTAACTTTTTTAATGATCATCGAATATAACTATTGAAATATAACTAATAATTTAACATGAAGTAATCAAAGTATATCATTTATTTAATTAATGGTATTTTCAAATTGATTTAACCCAACCTTCTCCCACACCCTCCCCCAATCTACATCAATTGCGTGGGGTCCTGTACATAATTGCAGTGCTCAATCTTCCCAGAAGATGGCGATATGTAGTGAATGACAGCTGCATTGAGCCAAGGCGTTGTTTTCTCAGCTTTCATTCCAACTTGGATGCTAAGAAGACTATAAGATTATCCCCGAAACTGACTAAAACACTTGAAGTATATTGAACCATTTTGATAAGGTTCATAAACTGTTTGCATATGTAAAATCCATGCATTTGAAGAGCCTAATACAAGAAAGGGGAATTAGAAAATAAATTTCTAGTCTTTCATTTCGCAAAATTTGTAATAAAAATAATCAAAGTGCATTAAGGAAGGATTAAAATAAGAGCATCTTGTACAATTTATTTAAAAGGTGAATTGTTTATGCTTTTGTTCTAACACAAATTCATGCAAGAAATAAAAAATGTTTTGGTGATTAGCATAAAAGTCATGTACTATTGTTTGGGAGAGAAATATAGAATGACATTAATAAAAGAGGTATAAAATAAATATTATAAGAGTAATGAGCAGCTAATTGATTAGAAATTGAGTTCAGAAAGTTTGATCCACTCTTTTCTGAATTAAATGCAACCCCTGAAGGTATTTTGAACATATGCAGTATTTTTAGAAATATGGTTATATATTTTCTTTAAACATTTTAATGCGGTTTTCTTAATGTCATATTTTTGAATTTTATGCTTCAACTAAAACAAAACAAGACAAAAGCAAAACTGTCACAGACAGTAACAAAATTAAGACAGGTAAAAGAATGAATAGCTTATGAAAAGTGTAAGTGAGTTAAAAGAATATTATAAATATACTTATAAATAAGACACATTAATAAACCTCTGATAGAATTTTTGTTGAGTTAATTCAATCTTCCCATAGTTGGGATCAAAAGGGTGTGATATTGTACAAGTTCAAGCGGGAAACTGGGCTCTTGCTTGATTATGTTCACAACAATATTGTAATGAAGAACAGCAGGATATGCCCATCCATGGAAAACTGTCTGCTTGCCTCTCAAGAGACCTCATGAATTGGAATTTAGTAACTTACTTTACCAACATACCAAAGGAGATTTGTTTCTTTGAGATGGAGTCATTAACCAAACTCTTAGGACAGATGTACAAAAACATACTGCCAGTTTATTTCCTTTTCAATACGTCCAACTGCTACAAAAACAGAAATACTTGTAATGTATTATATCATTTTCTCTTCGTAGGCGGAATTACTAGAGAGGCCAAATTATAATCAGATATTTTCCTGGTGTTTATGGGTTATAAGGCATTTTTTTTAAATCAGAGGTAGTTTTAATTTTGATTCTCTTAGAATATCAATGAATTTGAAGTTCGATGTTACCAAGAAATAAGATCAATTAAAATGATAATTACACTATTACTTCATTTTTTTTGTTCAAACATTACCAAATATCAATGGATAGTAAAATAAACTTGATATTGCACATTTATACCATAAATTATTACACACGATAAAAATGAATGCAATAAAGCTACATGTAACAGATAGTGAATCTCACAAGACACAAAGTATCACATGTATTATAATTTCATTGTTGCAAAAGTAAAAACATAAAAAACTGTATAGTTGTGGAGTGCTTATTTAAGAGTTAAAGCTTACTTTATAGATAAAGTAGGTAAAAAAATAATCAGTGCACATAATTAGAAGAGCAGTTACCTCTGGGGAGAAAGTCTATGGCAGGGATGTGTATGTCGGCAATACTCTTTATCTTTTTAACTGAGTGTGTTTCACATTTAAGTGTTAAACTGTACTTTATTTTTGTTTCGTGCTCTTTATGTGTGTATTAGATTGAGCTATGTAAAATGGACCATGTTTTGATATACAAAATAGCAATTACATATAGTTTGATCTAATGCTATGTTTCATTAATTAAAAATTATATTACTTAATATCTATCTATACAGACAGGTAGATAAATAATAATATAAATATATACACAGATTTGTTGTATACACATAAATGTTCTTGTTCTGTCAGCTGAGAAGCAATGACACCAAGTAGCGATGAGCATTTTTAGCACAATGATAGTGGTCTCTAACATCACTCTCTGATAAAAAGAACCAGAGCTCCTTGCAGAAATGGCTGATAATAACACTAAAACAAAAAATAAACAAGATGAGCCTGGATTATCTTGCACTGTCAGAACATAAGGAAATGAATAAACACATACCCCTCCCCCACAATATATACACACACACACAATGGGGGGGGGGTTCAGTCAAAGGACCATAGGAGTCAATGGAAATAGTTCCCAATGGCCAAACCTGAAATAATATAAGCAATAAATAAATAAAGTAGTATTGGATTATAGTCATGATTATAGTCTAAATACACATAATCCATCCTGATGTGAATTAGTAACTGGATGAATAAATAAATTAGATAGAACAGATAAATAGCTCGTATCAAAAAATTACAAATAACTTATGCAGATACTCCACCCTCAAGGAGAAGCATAGCTCCCTACTTCTTCAGTGCTGCACACAAGAGTTTTAAGAGATTATTTAAATAAGAACTAGTCCTTATTCTGGTTCTTTCAAAATAGCAATGAATTTGATCCCTCAGCCTGGTGATCAAGGTTTACATCAACAGTGATAACTCATGTGGATAGTATGTATTTCTGATATGATGTAATGAAAATCTTTCTTTATGCCTGTATTCTTCCTCCCCCAAACTCACAAGCCCAGTTTAATAATGAGGATAAAAATCACTTAAATCTCACTTGAGGGATATTCTACCAACTACGTATTGGTACTACTCAAAACTTCAAAGCCATAACAAAGCAAGAGGACTCTGAGGAACTGCCACGGCCAACATTATAGTCTAAGAAGAGTTGATGACTAAATGGAACGTGGTATCTGAGCGAGATTCTGAGACAGAGAAAGGACATTAGGAAAAAACTAACAAAATCTGACTTAAGTATGGACTTTAATAGTAATGTATTAACATGGACTTATTAATTGTGACAAATGTACCACTACTAATGTGTGTGTTTTAATGGGAGACCCTGAGTGTGGAGTTTATGTGAACTCTCTGTGCTCACTTTACAATTTTTATGTAGCTCTAAAACTGTTTCAAAAAATGAGCTAAAACAAGTTGCCATGTTCCCTCCCTCCCCAATATCTGAAAAATCAGTAGTTCTCACTTTGAGGGGTAGAAAACAGAGCATTGTCCATAACTAGATATGTTTTTCAAATCACTGAATTGTTCTAACCTTACTTGTAATTTATTTGATAGGCTGTGGTGAAGTCCAGTTGAAACTTCATTATCATGCATGGACAGAATGTTTCCTGGTCCTTGTAGGCAAAGTCACACAGTTCAGTTTAGTGAAATTATGGTCAAAATGGGTTGATAACATGACATTTATCATAGGTCATACCATTCTGTGAAGGGGACTCACTGACCTAGAGAGTTTGCCTCTGACATGGAGATTGGGAGAAATAGGATTGTTTTAGTGTTTCTTCACTGGCTAAGCTATTTTGGATGGAAGGAACTATTGATATAGGCTCCAAAGCCTCTGAATAACAGTATTCAGCCAGTTTTTCTTACTTGCAGATGGAATTTTGTGTAGCTATGTGGGGAATGCTTGAAATATGCTGCAAAATTTTTAGTTCATACCAATTGATGTTCTATCTCCCCAAACCATTGCTTGGAAGGAGATGCCTCAGACAGGTGGCCAAAGTTTACCATCAACTAAATGTGACTTTTAGGACTGAAACACTCCTAGATAAATTTATGTCTGTGGAGGACATACAGTGATACTGAAGATGTTTATATGCAGGAAATGGAACTGTCAGAGGATAAATATATAAATAGCTATGTCCAACCCAGAGCAGATCAAAGTGCTACAGAATTCTCTAGACACAAATATTGTCCCTTTTCATTTTGCACTGGTCAGACTATAGCTGAGCCTGTGATGACTTTAGGGCAACCCTTTTTAAAAGGGCCACACACACCTGACCTGTGTTAAAGGAAAGCAAATGAAGAAATGAGAGAACTGGGAGCCATAATGTTACATGAGGAAACATGAAGTATCTTTAGGTCGAAGGAAAGACATGGTTTCTATTTTCAAGTGTCTTCAGATTGTTATTATGAAGAAGGATTAGACTTATTTCATAGTGCCCCAGATAGATCAAAATAGGAATAGGTCAAAGTTACAAGAAATAGATTGTTGAAATACCATAAAGGAGGCAATTTCTAATAGAGCTTTGGGGAGATAGGTTAGAGATCTTATAATATAATGAAATGCTTTCCTCTGCAACTTTCTAGGCAGAAACTAATCAACTTCTTGAGACTGTTGGAGAAGAAAATCACTCATTGTGTAATTAGACTAGAGCATAAAGAGAAAGAAGATGTACGAGAAATGCAGAGCAGGGAACGAGTAGGCATGCTCTGTGTCCGGAGATCACTAATGGGCAACTCAGTAATTATGACTCACGTGGGCAAGTCATTTAGGATACTGTGTTAGTCAGGGTTCTTCAGAGGACAAATACTAAGATCTGCAGTCAGCAGGCTGCAGACTCGGGAGAGCCAGTGATGCCGTCCCACCAGAAGGCTATCAGGCTGCACACCCAGGAAGACCCTGTCCAAAGGCAGGAAGAACATTAATGTCCCAAATTGAAAGGTAGCCAGCCATATTCGGAGGAGGGTCAGCTTTTTATTCTATTGAGGCCTTCAACTGATTGGATGAGCCCCACCCACATTAGGAAGGGAAATCTACTTTACTCAGTCTACTAACTTAAACGTTAAACACATCAAAAACACCCTCACAGAAACACCCAGAATTATATTTGATCAAATATCTAGGCACTCCATGACCCAGTCAAGTCAACACATAAAACTAACCATCACAGATTTAAGATACTAGAAGAGAATGGTCTGGATTAATGCAACAGTAGAGAGTCTTAGACCAGCTGAATTGGCTTAGAATGAGGAAAATATAAAGTGGTTGATGGAGTAGGGAAGTGACAAGTATCAACAATGGCTTTGAGATCAGCTAGGTAAGATGGTCTGTCATTAATAATCTCAAGTGCTTTCAGGTAGTGTGGCTGGCCACCACCCCAAAGGGTGGACGTACTGGGTGTAAGTGGGTCAGAGAAGTGAGAGGGGTTCACTCCTGTGCAGTACGCACATCCTCTTAGGCCCTCGCTTACACCGTGCACTGTTGTGGAGACCACTATTACACAGGTTCATGCAAGTACAATATGACACTCCTCACCAGGGGCTTCTTTGATGCCACCGCTCAGAATGTCCATAGCAACCTGCACAACACTCTTGTGCATACAAACTGGAAGAGCAGGGGAGTAAATGGCCCTGGGGCCACTCTTGACCAGTGGGAGATAAAAACTGATAGATGAATGCTTGTCCCCTCAATTTTCCATATGTGATGGACTTCATAAGGCTCCTCAGGATTCTCAGGATTGAGCATTCGTCCCTAACAGTCTTGGCTAAACTGCAGACACATTCGTCTCTGTTTTACTCACCTTAACCTTTACTACTGCTCCCTGAAATCACTTTTCAAACAAACCCAATGAAGCAGGTCTTTCACTCAGTCTCTGCTCTCCTAGGGAAGTGGGTCCAGACACTGCCTGTTGCTCACAATTCTCGGAAGAACCAGACTGGTTTCCTTATTGTTTTTGAAACATGCTCACCTTACCTTTGCTTCAGGTGTTCCACCATCTGCGTGCTTCTTCAATTTTCTGAAGATCAGTCATGCCCCAACCAAAGTAAAAACTATCTAAAGGAGGTGAGAGTGAATGGAGAACCACTTACCTTCATGGGTTTCTTTTCAACTGCCTTTTTCATCAGCTTGGAATTCTGCATTTGTGATGCATATATAGTACCCTATATATTCTCCAGAGGGGCTCAAGCCTCAAAGCCTCTAATATCTTTTTAACACCTTGCCCTGATAGGGTGTTAGCTATTGAATTTGTATTTCTAGCTTTCTATCACCCAGTGCTCTTTGCATTATTTCAAAATTCCAAAAACAAGAAAAATAAGATCTATCCTGAAAGTTTGATACTGTTCCCTTTTGGTGTATTCTGGTTCACATACTAAGGCAGGAATGAAAGTTAAAGCTGCAGAATTTGTAAAACTAATATTTTTGTTAAAGTTTCCAACAGTGCATTTTAGGGGGGAAAAAGAGCATTAATTTTTTTCTGCAGGTATTATGGTACCCAACAAAAATACTTTCTACTTTATATTCACAGATGTCTTTTTAATAAAGTTGCTGTTCTTAAGTCAAGAATTGGCATGAACGCTTGTAGCAAATAGTCAAAAATAGAGTTCCATTATGTAACTACATAATATGGAAATTTGAAATGAACATGTCATACATTTCAGATTTGAGAGATATCCAAGTGTAAATGCTGTATGCACAATACCCTTTCAAGGAGAATTCTGCACAACTGAACTGATCAGCAATAGATACTTTTAAAACTGATGTGCTGATAGAATCAATTGTTGCAAGTATTCCATATACAAAGTGAATACCTCTAAGTATGGTATGAAACTCTTATTGATTCCAAACAGATTTTCTCAACTTATTCAATATACTTGTAAAAATTTCTTGACTTAAAATTTGGATAAGGAAGGCAGAAACTGATTTTGAATTAATAGGTTATGCCAACTAGAAGTGCTAAGTCAGTAATAATCAAACCCTAAAATTCATAACTAGTTGTTGTTCACCGAACTCCAGGACAGTATAATTTTAGGGTAAGAAAAATTCATATTAATAGAATCATAAAAATATATATTGTTATCTTTTGATACCGTGAAAAGCAATCCCAGTTTTCTGCCAAAAGTTATGCCTAGCAATATCTAAGGTAAGTTTTCCAGGTAATAAACTGAAGATATTGGGATGTTCTAATTAGAATAATTCTAGACTTTTCTTGGCTTAAACACCAGAATTTAAAATATTAATAAAGTCTATTTAAATAAAATTTATAAAGGTACATTTGAAACTCAAGTTTTAATTAAATATTAAATTCTAACTAAGGGGAAAGAGCTAGTGAAATTTGACCATTACTATAATCTATGAGTGAAAATTTAACAGCATTAATTTTCCTGCTTCCTTCCCTGACTCCCATACTCACTTCTTTCCACCCTTTCTTGAGCTCGGTGCCTTAAACAATATAGATTTATTTTTGAACAGTTATGGAGGCGGAAATTTCAAGATCAAGGTGTTAGCAGAGTTGACTTCCCCCTGAGGCCTCTCTCCTTAACTTACAAATGGCCACTTTGTTTCTCTGTCCCCACATGTATCTTTCCTCTGTGCTCATGTATCCCTGGTATCTCTTTCTGTTCTTATAAGGACACTAGTCCTATTGAATTAGGGTCACACTCTGTGACTTTATTTAATCTTAATTACCTCTTTATAGACTATCTCAATGTCTGCTGTCACTACTCTTATTCACACAGTACTGGAGGAAGTCTGAGCCAGAGCAATTTGACAAGAAGAAATAAAAGGCATCCAAGTTGAAAAGGAAGAAGTAAAACTGTCATTACTTGCAGATGACATGATACTATACATAAACAACCTTAAAGATTCCACCAAAAAAACCCTACTAGAACCAATAAATGAATTCAGTCAAGTAGCAGGATACCAAATAAATGTCCAGAAATCAGTGACATTTTTATACATAATAATGAACTATCAGAAGAGGAAACTAAGAAAACATTCACAATTGCAATAAAATTCCTACTGAAGAAAAAAAATTAATATCCTAGATTATGTGTGTTGACATGTTCATTAGGTCTCATTTGGCTAATCTGTGAATGAGATCAAGTTTGATTCTAATGTTCTTTCTCTCTTCATTCATCTACATTCCTTCTTTCCACATTGGCTTTTCCACTGAGCTTGCTCTGCTGCCGTTTCCTTATTTCTCTCCCAGCCTCCACTGCCTTGCCTTCCCTTACTGAGGACCTACCTCATCCACCAGCCTGTGTAATCAGTACCGGCCCATTTAAAAACATCAGTTGAAATGGATGTTTTTATTTTACTTAACCATTTAGCACTGTTTGATATTATTAGCTTTATCTCATTCCTGACATCTTTCATTTTTCATACAGATTCTGAAAATTTTCCGAATTTCTTTATCTCTAGTTCAGACCTCTACTTAAATTCCAGACACATAAACTGACTACCAGATATGTCCACTAAGATATCAATCACACCGACACTTCAAATGCGGCATATTCAAAATTGAGGTCATTTCTTCATGCCTTTCCCCCAATCTTCACATTTCTCTCTCAGTTGCCCACTCATTCATTTCTTATTCAGTTGCTCGGTTACATCTTTGATGCCTTCCATTTACTGTCCACAAAGTGTATTTCCCCCCCATCAACATTTTATATCCCTGAGATTGTGGTGCTTCTAACAATCAATGGGGGATCGTATTATATTGAGTGGCAGATTTTTCCTGCTATATAAAGTGATATAATTTAAATCAGTGGAGTTTTAGATTCCATGAAATACAATATTGTCACATCTGTAGGCTGCACAACCTCATGTTTTTGAATATGCCCACTTTTCTCCACTTCTTCTGTGTAAAGCCACTAACCGTGGCCACCATCACAGCTGCCTGGTCCATGCAGGTTCACATTTGATTCGAACAGATGATAATGAAGCAATGGAGCCAAGAACTGGTGGGCCATTACCTGTAATCCTAGCTCACACCCAGCAGGCAAGAAAATACACACAGTGGGAAAACATTTCCCTTTCCATTCAGGACTCCCAAAGCCACTGACTCATCTGAATATTCCTAGAATCAAAGGTTTCTACCTCATCAGCCTTATTCACCTCTGTTCCCCATCTCCTTCTCTCTACACAAACTCTGCACAAACCGGCTTCTCCTTCATCACTCCACCATCTTGGCTGCCTCTCCACTGCCATGTTGATGGCAGTATCTAAGCAAGAGTGCCCCCGGTCTGCCTTATTTTATAGTGTAGAAATTAAAATCTTTAAACCAATATACAAACAAGGATACAAAGCCTGATACAAAGCCACTTATCTGAGGCATAAATGGGATTCCTCATAAGAGTGCACCACCCCACATCATGTAATAGTTAAGGATGTAGGGCAGTGGTAGTCAACCTGGTCTCTACCACCCACTATTGGGCATTCCAGCTTTTATGGTGGGTGGTAGCGGAGCAACCAAAGTATAAATAAAAAGATAGATTTAACTATAGTAAGTTGTTTTATAAAGATTTATTCTGCCAAACTTAGCAAAAATCCGACATAAAGTACTTGGTAAGTAATTATTATTATATGCTTTAACTTGCTGTAACTCTGCATTATAAACATTATAAAGTAAAGTTACTTCCCTACTTTATAAATCACCATTACTGTGGAACTGGTGGGCGGTTAGAAAATTTTACTACTAACAGAGATACAAAAGTGGGCAGTAGGTATAAAAAGGTTGACTACCCCTGATGTAGGGAAAAGCTTAGTTTTGAGAAGATCTTAGTATTAGAAGGATGTTGAAAAGATCTTAGTTTTAAAATGGTTGGAAAGGCTTAGTCTTAAAACTAAGCCTTAGGCCAGGGGTCCCCAAAATTTTTACACAGGGGGCCAGTTCACTCTTCCTCAGACCATTGGAGGGCTGGACTATAAAAAAAAACTATGAACAAATCCCTATACACACTGCACATATCTTATTTTAAAGTAAAATCAAAATGGGAACAAATACAATATTTAAAATAAAGAACAAGTAAATTTAAATCAACAAACTGACCAGTATTTCAATGGGAACTATGGGCCTGCTTTTGGCTAAAGAGATGGTCAATGTGCTCCTCTCACTGACCACCAATGAAAGAGGTGCCCCTTCTGGAAGTGTGGCGGGGGCTGAATAAATGGCCTCAGGGGGCCGTATGCGGCCTGTGGGCAGTAGTTTGGGGACCCCTGCCTTAGGCTATTAGGACCTTGCCAGCTTACAGCCTGTCTCCCACACCCAATGTAAACTATAAGCGAGCAAACATATACATCATATTTACAAACTTATTTGACCAACACTCTGCTACTTCTCAAGGTGACACTTCTATCGTTTCTCCTGAGGATTATTTTAAGAGTTCTTCCATTTTTTGTATTGTTCACTAACCATCAGGACTACCCTCCACCTCAGTGGTCTACTTTGAAGCTAACATGACCTTTAAAGTGAAAATACTTTGTCTTCTGATTTTGTCTTTTCCAGGCTAAAAACATTTTAATGACTTTCTGTTGCTCAAAGAGTAAAATCCCGACTCCTTAATATGGTTTACAAGCTTCTGCAACAATCCAACCTAAGCATATATCTCTCAAGCTCGTCACTCAGCACTGCATCTGTTTTTGCAATCTGTAAAACTCACTAAATTCATACCAATGTTTCAAGATTGCCTTTTTCCCCCCCCTTCAGAGACCACACACACTAGCTCCCCACCCTGTTCTTCTTTCCCTGGCTACCTCTTATTCATTCATCTGTCAGGTTTCAGTTTAGACATTTCTTCCACAAAATTCCCCTGACCTCCGAAGTTTGGGTGAAACGCACCTCTTCTGTAACATTTGATAATTCTCTGGTCGGCATTTACTTCTGTTCGGATTGCGTCTTTATCTGTAGGATAGGATAAATTGTACATTTATTACAATAATTTGTATTTCTTCTGCTTCATTTCCTTTTCCCAGTGAGAAGCTGGAGCCTTGGCATATTCTTTGCCTAGGGCATATTTTCAAGGCTAGAAGAGTTTATCTTTTGTAAAACCTAAACTCATTGAAGAGATTAAGATAAAAATGACTTTAGGATAGGCCTGGAAATTAAGATTCTCCTCTGTAAAAGCTGCAAGAAGTGGGGAATTGTTCCTTATTCTCTCAAAGAATTTAAGAAAGGTGCCCAAATTTGAGGAGGCTGCAGTTATGTTATTCTTAGGGACCTGCTTCCTAGACAACTTTATCTAAAATTCTATCCCCTAAGGATGTTAGATACAGGTGCATTAGAGTAGATGACATGAAGGAGGGACCATATGGATAAACAAATGTGACCTCAGGCATGTGGCCGCATAAAGAAAAGAAAAATATCTCTGGGTGAGGAGCTGCATGAGAGTTATGACTGATACTGAGCTTTTTGCCAGACTGATAAGGTGATGATTACAAACAGAAGTAGGCTGATTAGGGAAAATTAAGAAATGCTATATGTCTTCAATGGCCAAGAGTGTGGACTGAGCTTCAATGTCATATCATACTTTCAGGGCATTTCTTTTCTGCTTCTCCAACTTGTGTATTTATTATTTATTAAATACTTTTTCTGAATCTATTGATATGAACATATGATCTTTTTTTCAATCTGTTGATGAGGCAGATAACATTTAGTTGATTTTTGAATGTTGAACAAGCATCGCATACTTGGGATAATTTTCACTTCTTTTGTATAATTTTATTTATACTTTCTTTGGATTTGATTTAGTAATATTTTGTCGAAGATTTTTGCATCTATGTGAGAGATATTTTCTGTAGTTTTCTTTTTTAATTTTTTAATTATTTATTTATTTATTTTCTGTGACAGAGACAGAGAAAGACAGAAAGAGGGACAGACAGAGACAGACAGACAGGAAGGGAGAGAGATGAGAAGCATCAATACTTTGTTGCCACACCTTAGTTGTTCATTGATTGCTTTCTCCTATGTGCCTTGACCGGGGGTGTAGGGGGCTACAGCAGACTAAGTGACCCCTTGCTCAAGCCAGCGACTTTGGGCTCTAACTGATGAGCCTTGCTCAAACCAGATGAGCCCATGCTTAAGCCAGTGACCTCAGGGTTTTGAACCTGTGTCCTCTGTGACGCAGTCCGACATGCTAGCCACTGCACCACAGCCTGGTCAGTGTTCTTATACTGTCTTTGTTTTGTTTTGGTATTAGTGTAATGCTGGCACATAGAATGAGTTAGGAAGTATTTTCTTTGTTTCTAGTCTCTGAAAGAGGTTGTGAAGAACTGGTGTAATTTTTTTCCTGAATGTTTTGATAGAATTCACCAGTGAACTCAGCAGGGTCTGGTGCTGTCTGCTTTGAGAGGTTATAATTATTGATTCAATCTCTTTAATAGGGGTGGACTTATTCCGATAATTTATTTGTTCCTTTGTGATTTTTGGCAGATTCTGTCTTTCAAGAAATAATTCCATTTCATCTAGGTTATCAAATCTGTGGACATGAAGTAGGTCAAGATAGTTTATAGTTCACTGAACTGCTAATATTTTTTGTCTTTTTCCCCATCTGCTTTATTTTGGATACTTTACAATGCTATGTATTTAATGTTTAATTGTTTAATGTCTAATTGTTTCATCTGCAGTATTTAATCTACTGTTAACATCATCTAGTGTATTTTAAAAATTACACTATAGCCTGACCAGGCAGTGACACAGAGGATAGAGTATCAGCCTGGGATGCTGAGGATCCAGCTTCAAAACCCCAAGCTCAGTGTCTTGAGTTCATCTTCATCCGGCTTGAGCACAGGCTCACAAACTTGAGTACGGGGTCGCTGGCTCGAGCATGGAATCATCCACATGGACCCAAGATCACTGGCTTGAGCCCAAAGGTCGCTGGCTTGAACTCAAGGTCTCTGGCTTAGCTAAAGTCCACTGGTCAAGGCATATATGAGAAAGCAATCAATGAACAACTAAGATTCTGCAACGAAGAATTGCTGCTTCTCATCTCTTTGCCTTTCTGTCTGTCTGTCCCTCTCTGTCTCTCTCTTACTAAACATTAAAAAGAAATTTACTATTTAATTTAATTATTATTATTTTTTTTAATATTTAGAGATCCTGATCAGGTGGTGGCACAATGGATGGAGCATCAGACTGGGATGCGGAGGACCCAGGTTTGAGACTCCAAGGTTGCCAGTTTGAGCGTGGGCTCATGTGGTTTGAGCAAAGCTCACCAGCTTGAACCCAAGGTCGCTGGCCCGAGCAAGGGGTTACCCGGTCTGCTGAAGGCCCGCAGTCAAGGCACATATGAGAAAGCAATCAATGAACAACTAAGGTGTTGCAATGAAAACCTGATGATTGATGCTTCTCATCTCTCTCCATTCCTGTCTGTCTGTCCTTATCTATCCCTCTCTCTGACTCTCTCTCTCTCCCTGTAAAAAAAAATAAAATTAAAAAAAATAATAAATAAATTTTTAGAGAATTTTTAAGTAGTTTTATAGCAAAATAGAGCAAAAAATAGAGTTTCTCCATGCTCATTACATCCCTCACAGCCTCCATACTATCAATATCTGCACTGTGGTATGTTTGTTATAATCAAAGAACTATCGTTAACACATCATAACCAAACAAAGTCCATTGTTTACATTACGACTTATTTTTTTCGTTGTACCTACTATGGTTTTGTTGTATGACATGTATCAACCTTTATTGTTCCATACAGAATAGTTTCTCTTCCTCAGAAGTTCCATGTCCACCTATTCATCTCTTTCATCCCCTGCCCTGTCGCCTGCCCTGCTCAAATCCTTGGCAAACACAGATATTTTAAAATGGAGATATAATTGACAATACACTGTATTAGTTTTAAGTGTACAACATAATGATTTGGTATATGTATGCTGCAAAATAATTACCACAATAACAGTTAATATCTATCACCATATTTTGTTTCTTGGGATGAGAACTTATAACATCTACTTTCTTAGTAAATTTCAAATATAGTCATGTATCAGTTAATGATCGTGATACATTCTGAGAAATGCATCATTGGGTGCTTTTGTTGTGTTTTGCAAACATCATAGAGTGCACTGACACAAACCTAGACAGTATAGCCTATATACACCTAGTCTACCTGCCTGGGTAGCCGATTGCTTTCAGGCTACAGACCCGTACAGCATGTTATTGTACTTAATAGTGTAGGCAATTATAACACAATGGTAAGTATTGTGTATCTACACATAGGAAAACTACAGAACAAATGCAGTATAAAATGGTACACCTGTATAGGGCATTCAACAGGAACAGAATTTGCAGGACTAACGTTGCCCTGGCTGAGTCCATGGAGAGTGAATGTGGAGGACTAGAATATCACTACACACTACTGTTGATTTTATAAACACTGTAAACTCAGACTACACAAAATTTATAGAAGAGATTGAATCAAGCACAAGAGAAAATTATGCAATCAAGAGATATAAACATGAGATGTCTGGATCTGCTGCCAGTAAAACACAACATACTGATTTATTGTAAACATTTTTAAATAGAAAAAATGTACGCTAAAATCAAGATAAAAAAGTCGAGTAAACATATAAACCAGTAACATAGTCATATACCATCACCATCAAGTATTATGTGTTGGACATAATTGCATGTGCTTTACTTTAATAGGACTGGCCATGCAGTAGGTTTGTTTACTCTAGCATCACCACAAACACATGAATAATGGGTTGAGCTACAACATTACCATGGCAATAGGAAATTTTCAGCTCCATAATAATGTTATGGGACCATTGTTTATATGCTATCTATCATTGACCAAAACATTGTTATGTGGAGCATGGCTGTATAAAGTACAGAATTATAAACTTTAATCATGTATATAAATGTAATTATGTTGTACATCACCTCCCCACAACTTACTTATGTTATAACTTTGACAATCTTTACCCATTTTGTCCATCCCCCATCTTTGCCTCCGGCAACCTCCAATCTTTTATCTTTATTTATGAGGGGTATTTTTAGATTCTACATGTACGTGAGATCAGACAGTATTTGTCTTTCTCTATTTGACTTATTTCACTTAGCCTATGCACCTCTGTCTTTTTTTAAGACTTTTTATTTATTGATTTAGAGAGAGAAGAGAGAAAAAGAGGGACAGAGAGAGAGAGAGAGAGAGAGAGAGAGAGATGTGGGGAGAGAGGAACAAGAATCATCAACTCAGAATGGCTTCTCATAAGTGCCTTGACCAGGCAAGCCCAGGGTTTCAAACTGGTGACCTCAACATTCCAGGGAGACACTTGATCCACTGTGCCACCGCAGGTCAGGATGCTCCTCTATCTTGAGGGCTTTTCCTGTTTTGCCTCTCTGCCTTTCTATCTATCTCAAAGAATCTTATCATTTTCAATCTCTGAGATAAAAATATTTTAATAGACTGAAGAGATATCCCAGAGCATGTCCTGGTTCAGACATACTTCTCACTGGCTCAAGTGAGTCCTGGAACAGAAAGAGGACACTAGTGACACAACTGCTGAAGTCTGCATAAGCTTTGTAATTTAGTTTCTAATACTATATTGATGTTAATTTCTCAATTTCGATAATTTACTAAAGTTCTATAAGGTGTTAACATTAGAGGAAGCTGAGCAAAGAGGATACATGAACTCTGAACTATTTTTTTAAATTTATTTAATAGATATAGGGCTTTCAAATTTTTTATTAGATTTTTGTGTTGTTTTGGTTTTTAAATAAGAACTTTATTGAGATGTTATTTATATACCATAAAATTCATTACTTTAAAACATACAATTCAGAATTCTGCAACGATCATCAATGACTACATAATTTCAGAACATTTTCAGCACCCCAAAAAGGGATCCTTTATCCATTAGCAGTCATTCCTTCCACCCTTCCCCCAAATTCATCCCCTGGCAACCACTAATTTTCTTTCTATCTTTATGGATTTGCTTTTTCTTCACACTCACATATGCCTTTTTGTGACTGGTTTCTTTCTCTTAAGTGTAATGTCTTCAAGATTAATTGATGTGATGTATCAATACTTCATTTCTTTTATGGTTGAATAATACTACCTTGTATGGATATATCACTTTTTTTAAGAAGGAGGCAGACAGACAGACAGACATAGACAGACAGGAAAGGAGAGATAAGAAACATTAACTTACAGTTGCAGTACTTTAGTTGTTCGGCGATTGCTTTTAATATATGCCTTGACCAGAGGGTTCCAGCCAAACCAGCGACCCCTTGGTCAAGCCAGCAAACTTGGGCTCAAGCTAGTGACCATGAGGTCATGTCTATGATCTCATGCTCAAGCCAACAACCCCATGCTCAAGCTGGTGAGTCCATGCTCAAGCCAGTGACCTAGAGGTTTTGAACTTGGGTCCTCAGCATCCCAGGCCAATTATCTATACACTGTATCACAGTCTGGTCAGGCAATATATCACATTTTTATCCATTCATCAGTTGATGAACATTGAGATGTTTTTATTTTTATTTTTTTGGATGGTTAATGCTACTATGAACACTCATATAAATATTTTTTGTGTGGAGACATGTTTCCCCCTCTTTTGGTTATAAAACTAAGAGTAGAATTGAGAGTCCATTTGGTAACACTACTTTAATACTTTGAAGATCTGTCAAACTCTTTCAAAATGACTGCACCATTTTATATTTCTATTAGCAATATGGTGGTTCCCATTTCTGCATATCCTCCCAAACATTTGTTATTCTTTATCTTTTTTATTTTAGCCATCTTAGAGAGTTTAAAATACTGTGTCTCTGTTGTTTTTCCCTAATGATTAATAATATTGAGAATCTTTTCATGTGTGTATTGGACATTTGCATTGTTTTAGAGTAAGGGTTATTCAAATCCTTTGCCCATTTTTAAGTTAAATTACTTATACTTCTGGGTTTTTTTTGTTTGTTTGTTTTTGCATTTTTCCGAAGCTTGAAATGGGGAAGCAGTCAGACAGACTCCGGCATGTGCCTGACTCAGATCCACCTGGCACGCCCACCAGAGGGCGATGCTTTGCCCCTCTGGAGCGTCGCTCTGTGGCGACCAGAGCCATTCTAGCACCTGAGGTAGAGGCCATGGAGCCATCCTCAGTGCCCGGGCCATCTTTGCTCCAATGGAGCCTCGGCTGCAGGAGGGGAAGAGAGAGACAGAGAGGAAGGAGAAGGGGAGTGGTGGAGAAGCAGATTGGCGCCTCTCCTTTGTGCTCTGGCTGGGAATCGAACCCGGGACCCCTGCACGCCAGGCCGACGCTCTACCACTGAGCCAACTGGCCAGGGCATACTTCTGTTTTTGAGTTGTGAGAATTGCTTGTATATTGAGGGCACAAGTCCCTTATCTGATATATGACTTGGCAAATTTTTTATCTCCTTCTGTGAGGTTTTTTTTTAATGGTGTCCTTTGAAACACAGACATTTGTCATTTTGATGCTGTCCTATTTATTTATTTTTTCTTACTTGAGATTTTGGGATCATATCTAAGAAGCCATTGCCTGATCCAAGATCATATAGCTTTACTTCTATGTTTTAAAGAGCTTTACAGTTTTAGCTGTCACATTAAGATCACGGATTCATTTTAATTATTTAATTAATTATTATACATGCAGTGTGAAGTGAGGGTTCAATTTCATTCTTTTGCATGTGGATTCTGGTTGTCCCAATGCCATTTGTTGACAAAATTTTGGTGCTATTTTTGCAATTTTTCTGTAAGTGTGAAATCATTTCAAAACAAAAATTAAAAATTAAAGATAAATAGTTTTTTTTCTCACTTTTGTACTGCCTATTGGCTCTACCACACTGCCATCTAATTTCCCCAGTGATTTTTTTTTTTTTTTACAGAGACAGAGAGAGAGAGTCAGAGAGAGGGATAGATAGGGACAGACAGACAGGAATGAAGAGAGATAAGAAGCATCAATCATCAGTTTTTCAGTGCAACACCTTAGTTGTTTATTGATTGTTTTCTCATATGTGCCTTGACTGTGGGCCTTCAGCAGACCGAGTAACCCCCTTGCTCCAGCCAGCGACCTTGGGTCTAAACTGGTGAGCTTTGCTCAAACCAGATGAGCTCACACTCAAGCTGACGACCTTGGGGTCTCAAACCTGGGTCTTCTGCATCCCAGTCCGATGCTCTATCTACTGTGCCACTGCTGGTCAGGCTCCCCCAGTGGTTCTAAGGAGTGCAATGTCATGAAAGTACATAATATTGGCAAGCATAAAAGGTTTACCTCATGTTGGGCAAATAAGTTTGTATAATTTGTATTTTTTTAAGTTTGTTCACTTTTAGTGTTAGAAAATAGTGCTGGGCAGCGCCAGGTATGTGATCTGTGAAATTATAAATTACTTCTCCTGTTTGGGAAGGGCCATTGTTTTGCTAATGTGTGCTGGAGGAGGAGTCCATGTTTTGCAGTGAGAGATGAGAGACAGCAGAGTGCTGAAGGAGAAGCAGAGTTTGTGCAGAGAGAAGGGAGAAGATGTGCAGATGGGGAACCAGAGATGTGAGGGGCTTTTGTGAGCTCCGCTGAGACTGGTGAGGCCTTTGATTCTAGGAGAAATCGGAGAAGATTCTCCTGGTTGTGGAACCAGATAATGTATCAGTAGCTTTGTGAACTCTGAATAAAGAGGGAAGTGTTTTTCCCTGTGTGTGTTGCTGGTCGGCCAGTATGAGTCTTGAATAAAGGAATGGCCCACCATTTTTTGGTTCTACTGTTTCTTTACCCTCTGTCAGAATTCAGTGAGAACCTGCATGTGCGTGGCTGCGATGGTGGTGGCCCCTCCCTGGCCTTATACCTCATCAAGTTTCTTAAAGATGCTAGTGTTTACTTCCCCAGCACAATATTTTTTTGCCTAAATGTACACTGGGCCATCCCATGATCATAGGGAAGGAAGGGAAGAATATGCTATTCTCATATAATAAATCCATTCTCACAATCCCCTGTCTCTGAGAATTTTGTCCTTTGTAATAGTGTTCTATCAAAGCAATTCTCTAATTTCTACCTATTTTATGATAGCCCATTGTCATGTCCAGCTTCACAAAAAACTCATAGCAGCAGAGTACTTGGCCATGTTACAAGTACTCTTGCCATAATGTTGAACACTGAGTTACTTCATTAAATTAGCCCGTAACTAGACTATATTCTACACCAGGGGTCCCCAAACTATGGCCCGCGGGTGGCATGCGGCCCCCTGAGGCCATTTATCCGGCCCCCGCCGCACTTCCAGAAGGGGCACCTCTTTCGTTGGTGGTTACTGAGAGGAGCATAGTTCTCATTGAAATACTGGTCAGTTTGTTGATTTAAATTTACTTGTTCTTTATTTTAAATATTGTATTTGTTCCCGTTTTGTTTTTTTACTTTAAAATAAGATATGTGCAGTGTGCATAGGGATTTGTTCATAGTTTTTTTATAGTCCGGCCCTCCAACAGTCTGAGGAACAGTGAACTGGCCCCCTGTGTAAAAAGTTTGGGGACCCCTGTTTTACACCCACCTTGGTCCAAAGCCATCTCAGGTACATGCTCAAGGGTCCTGTTGCTACGTATTAGCCAGGCTCTATGCTTCCTTCATTTTATAAGCATTTCCTTCTTTTGTCTAGATTGTTGTGCTGCTTAGGCTGTGCTGAGCCCTGACTTCAGTTATTTTCCTGGAGACAGTGAGAAATGCTTGCTGAGAGCAGAGGTGGAGGAGGCTAGGCATTGCATCTCAATACATTTGCCAAATGTTTAGATTTCTGGGCAAGGGGAGGCTACTCTCCTTTCTCAGGAACCAGGTGGCTTAACTGAATAAGTAATTCATTTAGTCAACAAGTACTTGTGAGTAATCACCACTCCCGGGCACACTTCAGCTTGTTTCCTTTATCTGCAGTTTCAGGGCTCCTGTTTCAGGTGACAGCCTTTCTTTCTGTCAGCCAAAACTCTCTAAGAACAATTAAGTGGTGATTTCATCTTTTGTCCCTGAGTTTCATTAGTGGTTTAAACTTTAAGAGAATGTAGCTCCTATTGGAGAAGAGGAAGCCAAATAAAAATTGGAATTTCCCAACATATTTTACAAGGCCTTGTCCCCTGGGCAGTCGTAGCTATTGCAATGAACTCAAAGTAAATGCTGTGTGTTTGTTCAGCAGCAATCAAGTAACAGGAGAAAACTGGTAGAAGACGTGAATAAAAGCATATATGAGAGATTGCTTGGTCATATGGTAGTTCTATATTTAGTTTTTTGAGGAACCACCACACTTTCTTCCATAATGGTTGTATTACTTTACATTCCCACCAACAGTGGATGAGGGTTCCTTTTTCTCCACAGCCTCTCCAACACTTGCTATTACCTGTCTTGTTGATAATAGCGAATCTAACAGGTGTGAAGTGGTATCTCATTGTAGTTTTGACTTGCATTTCTCTAATAACTAATGAATATGAGCAACTTTTTTATATATCTGTTGGCCATTTGTATTTCTTCCTGGGAAAACTCAAAAACATTGGTATGTAAAGACACATGCAGCCCCATGTTCATTGCAGCATTGTTCACAGTGGCCAAGACATGGAAACAACCAAAAAGCCCTTCAATAGATGACTGGATAAAGAAGAGGTGGTACATATATACTGTGGAATACTACTCAGCCATAAGAAATGACGACATTGGATCATTTACAACAAAATGGATGGATCTTGATAACATTATACAGAGTGAAATAAGTAAATCAGAAAAAAACAAAGAACTGCATAGGATTCCACACATAGGTGGTACATAAAAATGAGACTAAGAGACATGAACAAGAGTGTGGTGGTTATGAGGGGGGTGGGGGAAAGAGAAGAGGGAGGGAGAGGGGGGAGTGGAAGGGCACAAAGAAAATCAGATAGAAGGTGACAGAAGACAATTTGACTTTGGGTGATGGGTATGCAACATAATTAAATGTCAAAATAACCTGGAGAAGTTTCCTCTGAACATATGTACCCTGATTTATTGTCACCCTATTAAAATTAATTTTAAAAATCTAATATATAAAAGAAGAATATATGAAAAATTTTAAACATATAAGTACTGAACTGATATGGAAAAGACCTAATACATGCAAGACTAACCAATACTGATAATGCAGCTACCTATTCCAAGTTAATTCTGGAAGAGTGCTTGCTTTAGAATGCCCTTCTACTCTCTCACCACATTTCTAAAGTTATTTTCATGCCTTGAAGGAAAAGAGGTAGAGAGAGAAAAATCACTCTCTAGTTTAGTCTATATTGGAGAATCAAAGGAAATAATTTAAAAAAGAATTATTAATGTTATTCTTACTTGTCCTCAGTCAACAGAGAAAAATGATCATGGAAAAAAGGGCCAGTATTCCAGACTTATTTTTGACCTATGGGAATAATTTTCTTTTAGTACAAGACACATGCTTGTTTTTTTTTTTTTTTTCTTGCGTATCTAAATTGGAAAATTAACCATAACCTATGCAATATGCAGTCTCTCTTTTGAGCCATAGGGGTTCATTTATGCCTATTCTTTGGAAGGTTCAGAAGATTAATTTTTATGTTTTTGCTTTTGGTTGTTGTGAAGAGTAACTTTGTTTACCACTCTGGCTCACAATGAAACTTTCTCTTTAAGAAACTTTTCAAAGTGGGCCTTCAGCAGACCGAGTAACCCCTTGCTCAAGCCAGTTACCTTGGGTCTTAGCTGGTGAGCTTTGCTCAAACCAGATGAGCCTGCACTCAAGCTGGCGACCTCAGGGTCTCGAACCTGGGTTCTTCGCATCCTAGTCCGATGCTCTATCCACTCACCACTGCCTGGTCAGGCTCTGCTGGACTTTTGAACATCTTTTGATTTCAGGATTTTGTCATATCATCTCATATGTATCATGTCTTAGAACCAAATTTTATTTTTATAGTATTTTGCACCAATGCACATAATTTATTTCCTATTACACATTTATGAAAGTATGCTCTAAAAATGCTAGTCTCCTTTTATTTCTGAAAAACTCTTGGCAGGCCATGTGCCTATCTGTTGTGGGTCTATCCAGGTTTGGCATTTTCTGTAAAGCAGACAGCATAGGTTCACCATGGATTTTCAGAAAGTATACTGAGAGCTTTTAGAAATTTTCTTCAAAAAATTTGTATTATGAGCTTAGTGAATCAGTGATCCAACAGAAGAAAGGTTAATCCCAGAATTGTGAGTGTTCCCACTAGAAATTTCATCTTTGTCTAACTTCTCTGTGTTTGACAAATTGTTCTGCCACAGGCAGTTTTCACTTGGAACTGTTAAGTCAGAAATTGTGTGAAAAGACTGAGATGCTACCCTGCTTGTAAGCTAACAAGTTAGCCTGCCATACTTCTATAGATTTAGAAATAGACATAGATTTTCTAGCTCTATCCCCACATCTACCTCCATCTCTGCCTCTAGCTCTAGACCACCCTTAAGTCAGAGAAAAATATAATTATTGTTTACAGAAAGAATGGATGTCAAAACAGTACCTTGCATTAAATTCCCCTCTTCCCATACCCACCAGGGGGATGTGATGAGGACTGGATAGACCAGGTTTGGGTGAGAAATCCTGCAATCAGGAAACTAAGCTTTTATGAAACTGCTGGAGGAAGATGTTCCTCAGTACCTTGGAATATCACCAGATCTCCTCTAAGGGTGTGAGGGGAGAGGCTTCCCTAGTGCTTTTACTCTGGAATATAATAAGCAAATGTCCCTGGGGGGAGAAGGAAACTTCTATCTTTTTTTTTTTTTTTTTGTATTTTTCTGAAGCTGGAAACGGGGAGAGACAGTCAGACAGACTCCCGCATGCGCCCGACCAGGATCCACCCGGCACACCCACCAGGGGCGACGCTCTGCCCACCAGGGGGCAATGCTCTGCCCCTCCGGGGCATCGCTCTGCCGCGACCAGAGCCACTCTAGCACCTGGGGCAGAGGCCAAGGAGCCATCCCCAGCGCCCGGGCCATCTTTGCTCCAATGGAGCCTTGGCTGCGGGAGGGGAAGAGAGAGACAGAGAGGAAGGAGGGGGAGGGTGGAGAAGCAAATGGGCGCTTCTCCTATGTGCCCTGGCCGGGAATCGAACCCGGGTCCCCCACACGCCAGGCCGATGCTCTACCGCTGAGCCAACCGGCCAGGGCCGAAACTTCTATCTCTACTGCACTGGAACATCTCAGGAAGGTATAACTTAAATCTTTCCAGAGGAAAGCACTGTCTCTATCTCCCAAGATTGTTATTTAACATGTCTTTTCTTCAGACAGCCCTGAGCATGCAGGAAAATGGAAAATCCTTAGAGAATTATCTCCCAAGAGGAGCCTGATTTGTAGCCCAAGTACACATCGTGGTTTTCTCTAGACTTCTTCCTAGCACTGACCCTGATCCACCTGTTCCCAGCTAAGCTCTGCTATCTTCCCAATAGCCTGCTTCATACACTGATTTAAAACCTTAAGCATCAAGATGAGTTGCTGTTGAATGTGATAATAATACATTGTGGCTAAACACGTCCTGGAAGGATATCTGTACAGTGACCTCTTTCCCCTTCCATCCTTGGTCTTTACAATTCAAGCAAACATCTCATAGCAACTTTGACATGTGTGACCTCCTAATTTCTAATTGTTTATTTGTACCACTTTCTGGCAGGAATTCTTCTAACTATAAGACATATGAGGTGTAGACTTCCTTAGGTTTTAACACCAATACATCATCTTTTTAACATTATATTGAGATTTGGGATAAGAGTGAAAAGAATTTAGGTATCTGTTCTCAGTTCATCATTCTAATCAGATTCTTTGAAGTTTTATAAAAGTTGTTTCTATTTATGGAAATAATGAAATCTTATAAAGAAAATACTATATATATATCTATATATATATATATCTGTTTTCTTATTGAATTTGTTTTCTTTTTTTTAAAAAAAAAATATGATCTCTTGATTGGTTCTTAGTGAGACAGCCCATGGAGACTGGATTAAATGGATAAATGTAAACTACATTTACTGAGATATGCTCTGCTGGACAGATGAGTTAGTTTATGCTCACCTTATTAAAGATGGCCACTGTCCACATGGGGTGGCTGATTGCCTTCTTGCTTGGGAAGGAGCTTGGCTATAGTAATGTATGCTGGAGGAGGGGCTTTTATGCCAATAGGTTTTTGTTTTTTGGGGTTTTTTTTTGTATTTTTCTGAAGTTGGAAATGGGGAGGCAGTCAGACAGACTCCCGCATGCGCCTGGCCGGGATCCCGGCATGCCCACCAGGGGGTGATGCTCTGCCCATCTGGGGTGTCGCTCTGTTGCAACCAGAGCCATTCTAGCGCCTGAGGCAGAGGCCATGGAGCTATCCTCAGCGCCCGGGCCAACTTTGCTCCAATGGAGCCTCAGCTGTGGGAGGGGAAGAGAGAGACAGAGAGGAAGGCAAGGGGGAGGGGTGGAGAAGCAGATGGGCACTTCTTCTGTGTGCCCTGGTCAAGAATTGAACCCGGGACTCCTGCACACCAGGCCGACGCCCTACCACTGAGCCAACTGGCCAGGGCCTATGCCAATAGGTTTTTTTTTTTTTTAATAATTTTATTTTTTTAATGGGGTGACATCAATAAATCAGGATACATATATTCAAAGATAACAAGTCCAGGTTATCTTGTCGTTCAATTATGTTGCATACCCACCACCCAAAGTCAGATTGTCCTCTGTCACCTTCTATCTTATTCTCTTTGTGCCCCTCCCCACCCCCTATCCCTCTCCCATTCCCCCCTCCCCCCCGTAACCACCACACTCTTATCAATGTCTCTTAGTTTCACTATTATGTCCCACCTACGTATGGAATAATACAGTTCCTGGTTTTTTCTGATTTACTTATTTCGCTTCGTATCATGTTATCAAGATCCCACCATTTTGCTGTAAATGTTCCGATGTCATCATTTCTTATGGCTGAGTAGTATTCCATAGTGTATATGTGCCACATCTTCTTTATCCAGTCATCTATTGATGGGCTTTTTGGTTGTTTCCATGTCCTGGCCACTGTGAACAATGCTGCAATAAACATGGGGCTGCATGTGTCTTTATGTATTAATGTTTCCGAGTTTTTGGGATATATACCCAGTAGAGGGATTGCTGGGTCATAAGGTACTTCTATTTTCAGTTTTTTGAGGAACCACCATACTTTCTTCCATAATGGTTGTACTACTTTACATTCCCACCAACAGTGTATGAGGGTTCCTTTTTCTCCACAGCCTCTCCAACATTTGCTATTACCTGACTTGCTAATAACAGCTAATCGAACAGGTGTGAGGTGGTATCTCATTGCAGTTTTGATTTGCATTTCTCTAATAGCTAAAGAAGATGAGCATCTTTTCATATATCTGTTGGCCATTTGTATTTCTTCCTGGGAGAAGTGTCTATTCATATCCTCTTCCCATATTTTTATTGGATTGTTTGTTGTTGAGTTTTATGAGTTTTTTGTATATTTTGGATATTAGGCCCTTATCTGAGCTGTTGTTTGAAAAAATCATTTCCCATTTAGTTGGCTTTCTGTTTATTTTGTTATCAGTTTCTCTTGCTGAGCAAAAACTTCTTAGTCTGATGTAGTCCCATTCATTAATTTTTGCCTTCACTTCTCTTGCCATTGGAGTCAAATTCATAAAATGCTCTTTAAAACCCAGGTCCCTGAGTTGAGTACCTATGTCTTCTTCTATGTACTTAATTGTTTCAGGTCTTATGTTTAGATCTTTGATCCATTTTGAGTTAATTTTTGTACAGGGGGAGAGACTGTAGTCCAGTTTCATTCTTTTGCATGTGGCTTTCCAGTTTTCCCAGCACCATTTATTGAAGAGGCTTTCTTTTCTCCATTGTGTGTTGTTGGCCCCTTTATCAAAAATTATTTGACTATATATATGTGGTTTTATTTCTGGACTTTCTATTCTGTTCCATTGGTCTGAGTGTCTATTTTTCTGCCAATACCATGCTGTTTTGATTGTCGTGGCCCTATAATAGAGTTTGAAGTCAGGTATTGAAATGCCCCCAGCTTCATTCTTTTTCTTTAGGATTGCTTTGGCTATTCGGGGTTTTTTATAGTTCCATATAAATCTGATGATTTTTTGCTCTATTTCTTTAAAAAATGTCATTGGAAGTTTGATGGGAATTGCATTAAATTTGTATATTGCTTTGGGTAATATAGCCATCTTGATTATATTTATTCTTCCTAGCCAAGAACAAGGTATATTCTTCCATCTCATTATATCTTTTTCGATTTCCCTTAACAATGGTTTATAGTTTTCATTATATAAGTCCTTTACATTCTTTGTTATGTTTATTCCTAAGTATTTTATTTTTTTTGTTGCAATCGTGAAGGGGATTATTCTTTTGAGTTCCTTCTCAGTTGTTTCATTGTTGGCATATAGAAAGGCTATTGACTTCTGTATGTTAGTTTTGTATCCTGCGACCTTACTGTATTGGCTTATTGTTTCTAGTAGTCTTTTTGTGGATTCTTTGGGGTTTTCGATGTATAGTATCATATCATCTGCAAAAAGTGATACCTTTACTTCTTCTTTTCCGATATGGATGCCTTTTATTTCTTTGTCTTGTCTGATTGCTCTGGCTAGAACCTCTAGTACCACATTAAATAAGAGTGGACAACCCTGTCTTGTTCCTGATTTAAGGGGGAAAGCCTTCAGTTTAGTGCCATTTAATATGATGTTAGCTGATGGTTTATCATATATGGCCTTTATCATGTTGAGATACTTTCCTTCTATACCCATTTTGTTGAGAGTCTTAAACATAAAATTGTGTTGTATTTTATCGAAAGCCTTTTCTGCGTCTATTGATAAGATCATGTGGTTTTTGTTCTTTGTTTTGTTGATATGGTGTATTACATTAACCGTTTTATGTATGTTGAACCATCCTTGAGATTCTGGGATGAATCCCACTTGATCATGATGTATTATTTTTTTAATATGTTGTTGTATTCGATTTGCTAGTATTTTGTTTAGTATTTTAGCATCTGTATTCATTAGAGATATTGGTCTGTAGTTTTCTTTTTTTGTGCCATCCTTGCCTGGTTTTGGTATGAGGGTTATGTTGGCCTCATAAAATGTGTTTGGAAGTATTGCTTCTTCTTCAATTTTTTGGAAGACTTTGAGTAGAATAGGAACCAAGTCTTCTTTGAATGTTTGATAAAATTCGCTGGTATAGCCGTCAGGGCCTGGACTTTTATTTTTGGGGAGGTTTTTAATGTTTTTTTCTATTTCTTCTCTGCTGATAGGTCTGTTTAGGCTTTCTGCTTCTTCTTGACTCAGTCTAGGAAGGTTGTATTTTTCTAGGAATTTATCCATTTCTTCTAGGTTGTTGAATTTAGTGGCATAAAGTTTTTCATAGTATTCTACAATAATTCTTTGTATATCTACGGTGTCCGTGGTGATTTCTCCTCTTTCATTTTGGATTTTGTTTATATGAGTTCTTTCTCTTTTTTCCTTGGTAAGTCTTGCCAAGGGTTTGTCAATTTTGTTGATCTTTTCAAAGAACCAGCTCCTTGTTCTATTAATTTTTTCTATAGTTTTTCTGTTCTCTAATTCATTTATTTCTGCTCTGATTTTTATTATCTCTTTTCTTCAGCTAGTTTTGGGTTGTCTTTGTTCTTCTTTTTCTAGTTCCTTAAGGTGGGAAGTTAAGTGGTTCACTTGGGCTCTCTCCTGTTTGTTCATATATGCCTGAAGTGATATGAACTTCCCTCTTATCACTGCTTTTGCTGCATCCCATAGATTCTGATATGTCGTATTGTCATTTTCATTAGTCTGTATATATCTTTTGATCTCTGCACTTATTTCTTCTTTGACCCATTCATTTTTTAAAAGTATGTTGTTTAGTTTCCACATTTTTGTGGGATTTTTTTCCTCTTTCTTGCAGTTGAATTCTAGTTTCAAGGCTTTATGATCAGAAAATATGCTTGGTACAACTTCAATTTTTCTGAATTTGCTGATGTTGTTTTTGTGGCCCAACATATGGTCAATTCTTGAGAATGATCCATGTACACTGGAGAAAAATGTATACTCAGTCACTTTGGGATGAAATGTCCTGTAGATGTCTATCATATCCAGGTGCTCTAGTGTTTTGTTTAAGGCCACTATGTCTTTGTTGATTCTCTGTTTGGATGACCGATCTAGAGCCGTCAGCGGTGTATTGAGGTCTCCAAGTATGATTGTATTTTTGTCAGTTTTTGTTTTAAGATCAATAAGTAGCTGTCTTATATATTTTGGTGCTCCTTGGTTTGGTGCATATATATTAAGAATTGTTATGTCTTCTTGATTCAGTGTCCCCTTAGCCATTATGAAATGGCCATTTTTCTCTCTGAGTACTTTTCCTGTCTTGTAGTCAGCATTATCCGATATGAGTATTGCTACACCTGCTTTTTTTTGGATGTTATTTGCTTGGAGTATTGTTTTCCAGCCTTTCACTTTAAATTTGTTTTTATCCTTGTTACTTAGATGAGTTTCCTGTAGGCAGCATACAGTTGGATTTTCTTTTTTAATCCATTCTGCTACTCTGTGCCTTTTTATTGGTGAGTTTAATCCGTTTACATTTAGTGTAATTATTGATACTTGTGAGTTCCCTATTGCCATTTTATATCTTGCTTTCTGTTAGTTTTGTGTCTTGTTTGATCCTTCTCTTTTGTTTTTCTATCTTTTTTTTTTTATTTGGTTGTATTCCATACATCTTTCCTCTGTTGCTATCTTTTTTATCTCATGTGCTTCTGTGGTGGTTTTTTCAATGGTGTTTACCTTTGAGTAATGAAAAGGGTCCCTACCCTGTTCATTGTAGCGAACTATTTTGTGAGTACTTTTGCACTCCATCGTCCTTTGCTACTGTTAATCTCCATCTTCTCCCCCTCTTTCTTTTTGTTGTTGTCACAGTTTAAATTTGGTTTTATTGTGTTCTTCTTGGAGCTTTTACTTGTGGCTCTGTTTTTTTTTGTTCTTTGTATCTGATTGGAGAACCCCCTTTAGTAATTCCTGGAGTGGGGGTTTTCTGATGATAAATTCCCTCATCTTTTCTGTATCTGTGAATGTTTTTATTTCTCCTTCATATTTGAAGGATAGCTTTGATGGGTATAGTATTCGTGGCTGAAAGTTCCTCTCTTTCAGGACTTTAAATATTGGGGTCCACTCTCTTCTAGCTTGTAGAGTTTCTGCTGAGAAATCTGATGATAATCTAATGGGCCTTCCTTTATATGTTGTATTCTTCTTTTCCCTGGCTGCCTTGAGAATTTTTTCTTTGCTGTTGGTTTGTGTCAATTTCATTATGATATGCCTTGGAGTAGGTTTGTTGGGGTTAAGAAAACTTGGAGTTCTGTTTGCTTCTTGAACTTGAGGCTTTAGTTCTTTCCACAGGCTTGGGAAGTTCTCATCTATTATTTGTTTGAGTATGTTCTCCATTCCATTTTCTCTCTCTTCTCCCTCTGATATACCTATTATTCTTATGTTATTCTTTTTGATGGAGTCAGATAATTCTTGTAGGGCTATCTCATTTTTTTAAATTTTTCAGTCTCTTTCTTCTTCTCTCTGTTGTGCCTCAAGTTGCTTGTCTTCTATTTCACTAATCCTCTCTTCTATCTGACCTGTTCTATTAGCTAAGCTTGTTACTTCGTTTTTCAGCTCGTGAATTGAGTTTTTCATCTCTGTTTGATTTGTTTTTATAGTTTCAATTTCCTTGGACATATATTCTTTGTGTTCATTGAGTTGTTTTCTGAGCTCCCTAAATTGCCTTTCTGTGTTTTCTTGTATATCTCGGAGGATTTTTAGGATTTCTATCTTAAATTCTCTGTCATTTAGCTCCAAGGTTTCCAATATATTAAATTTTTTCTCCATAGATTTTTCCTCATCTAGCTGTGTTGCCTCTCTTTCTTTTGTATCCATGATATTCGATTTTCTCTTCCTTAATGGCATCTGAGGGTGGTTTTGTTGATAGTATTAATGAGATTTAATAAAGAATAAAATGTTTAAAAATAATAATAAAAAAAATAAAAAATCGAAAAGAGTTGTTTTTTTAAAAAAAAATAATAATGAAATAAAGAAAAATAAAATAAAATAAAAATTCAAAAAAAAAAGGAAATTATTCCCCCCCTCCTTTTTTCCTCTCCTCTCCTCTCCCCTCTTTCTTGATAAAATCTTGTGGTGGACTGTGAATTATAACAAACAATGCCTGTGATGGAGGGCCTGACTTGGGGAAAAGTAATAAAGGGGCAAAAAAGAAAAAAAAAAAAAAGAAAAAAAAAAGAGCGTATGGACCCACAAAAAGCAAATAAGGAAAAAATTTGGGTCAAGAATAAAATGATTTGCTTTTAGGTGTTGGTTGTCTAAGAGTTATGATGAGAGGATTAAGAGGAAAATGGAAAAATGGGGGGACAAATTAAAAAATTACTATTGTATTTAGTGGAACAAGAACTAGATAAAATGGAGAGCCAGGGATGGGAGCACTGCTAGTGAGTTAAAAAGGTGAAGTAAAAAACCCCCCAAAATGCCACAAACATAAGTTTGAGTCCCAGATAAGATAATTTGTTTGTTATTGAGGTTTGAATGAGAGGAGATGTAAAGGAGAAAGGAAGAAACTAATATAGAGGGAGAAAAGAAAGAGAGAGAGAGAGAAAAAAGAGGGAACCACTAAAAGAAGAAAAAAGAAAGGAGAGAGAGAGAGAGAGAGCTAAGGGTTTTGGAGTGCAACCCTCATAGAGAGAAAGGAAGAGAAGAGAAAAGATAATGGGAGATGTAACACTTATGGGTAGTGTAGTTCAAGGAGAGGAGAGAGTAAGACCAGTAGAGAGTTAATCAGCCAAATTGGAGGAGGAAAAAAAAAAGTATCAAGAATGAAGATAAGAGAAACAAACGAACAAATATAATAAAATGGGATAGGTTATAAAGTCTGCAGATTATTCTTGATTTTGAGAGGTTATCTTTTTGCTTTTTCTTTTCTCTCCCTCTTCCTGGTCGGTGACTCTGTACCCTGGGTTTTGCCCCTTTGGCACGCCCAGGTGGAGGTTTGCAGTTGATAAGTCTCTATGGCAATGTCATGTATTGTGCTTTAGTCTCGTTGGCAGTCGAAGCTCATTAGCATTTATAGGCTCCGACAGTGAGAGAGTCCGTGTTCCTGGAGCCTTTCTCCTAGTCTTTCCTTCCTCAATTAGTAGCCTGATAATCCAGCTATGGGGTTGCTGCTGCCTCTGCCTGGATAGTAAGAGGCTCAAAGAGCTGGCAACTCCCCACTCTATTTCCACTCAGCACAGGGCTCTGGGTAAGGCTCAGTCAGTCAGAGCTGCTAGCATAATCAGGCGGGCTTTCCGCCCATTCAAAGACCTCTGGCTCTGCCACTCTGTCCGGTAACACAGGCAGGCGCCCACTTCCGGGGCGCTTGGAGGAAACTCTCACTCACTGGTTGCGCACGCAGACCAGGATATCCGGCCAGCAGTCTCACACTCTGAGTGAAACCCCCAACTGCAGGGAATAGTTGCAGCGTTGGAATTGAGTCTCGCTCCGTCCCCGTGCGCGGCTTTTGCAAGGCGCTGGGGCTGCCCGAGATTCTGCTTTGGCCCACACAAAGGCCCCTGACTCTGCCCCTCTGTGCGATAACACGGGCGCGCACTGCCGAGGCACTCGGAGGAATCGCTCACTCCTTATCTGCGCGCGCAAACCAGGATATGAGGCCGGCTGCGTTTCCCTCTGAGTGAAACACCCTCCAGCTCGGAAAATCTCCACCGTTGGAATTAGTTCTCACTCCCTCCCGTGCGTGGCTTTCCCAGGGCGCTGGGGCTCACCAGAGACTCTGCCCTCGGCCCACAGAAAGGCCTCTGACCCTGCCTCTCCGTGGGGCAACACGGGCACCCACTCTCGGGGCCTAGGAAGAAATCTCTTGCTCACTAACTGCACACCAACCAGGAGACCGGGTAAAATGGCCGTGCCGCTTGTCTTTCTTTGTTTGGGTTTGGCGCGAGTGTTAGCTTGTATTGCCTGGGTTGCCACAGGATCAGATTTTCCTTGGCTTGGATCTCCGTGCCACAGCCTGGTTCGGCCGTTTGTGTCACGGCCTGGATGTATTCACCCCCTTTGCCTGCCTCAGTTTCTATATTCACAGTTACCAGAGAAAGCCGCCCTGTTTAGGTTAGTGAGGAAGGCGGAGCATTTCTTACTCCCTATTTCCTTCGGGGTTTGGTTATATATTTAGCCAATTTTTCACTCAATCATACCTTTGGGTGTATTGCGAAGCATCTGGAAGCTCCAAGTATAGGTTTTTCTGTTTCTGGTTGAAGATCTTGTTGAGTTTTGGGGGAGATTTATCGGTATTGCTTCCTACCCCGCCATTACTCTGACGTCATCTGCCAATAGGTTTTAAAAGGTGGAATGAGGAGGCCATTGGGGGAGAGTGACCACATTTTTGTAGAGAGGAGGAGCCCCTGTTGTAGCAGGGCACAGAGACCATGTGGAGGAACAGAGCCAGCCAAAATGGCAGCATGAGAGGGAACTGAGTGAGGCCTTTGATTCTAGCAAAATCTGGAGAAAGTCAATGGCTTTGGGAGCCCTAAATGGAAAGGGAAGTATTTCCCACTGTGTGTATTTTCTCCCCCGCTGGTTGCGAGCAAGAATAAAGAGGATGGCTCACCAGTTGTTGGCTCTGTTGTTTCTCTATGATTGATCCGAATTAAATGCGAACCTACATAGGCCAGGCGGCTGTGATGGCGGCCGTGGCTACAAGCCATACAGGCTCTATACTTAAAAAATATTTGTAATATTTTCCTTTTGTGTTTGGAAGCCAAAACACAAAGATAAAAATTTTAAAAATATGTTATACAAAGTGTGAAAACTCCTTTTCTCTCCTCTGGAAAAAAAGCTTAAGTATACTGAAACATCAGATTTTGAGCAAATGAAGACAAATTCAGGTCACTTTACATGGAGCAAACAAGTGCAAGTTTTAGGACAGCACTTATTTCTAGAGTATGAGATTTAGTTTTTGATATTTTGAATTTCACCATTTCTTTATTATACAATCTGAAATTTGCAGTACACATATCCAAGAGAACATTTATGCACAAGCTACAAGAGGTTGTTAGGAGACTAATACCATATTATCAGCATGCAATGTGATTTCAGAATACAAACATGAGAAGATACTATCACTGTATGAGCTGGATAGACATTGTAATTTATGTTACAATAAGTTTATGTTCCGTTAGTAGTGCTAAAGATTATATATAGTAGTGCTATATAGTAGTGTATATAATGGTGCATAATAGATGTTATTGCTAAAATAATATTTTCATTTGGGAAGATTCAGTTTCTTGGCAAAACTCTTGATAAGCCTCCTATTTTATTTTGTTAAGATCTTTTGCACTTTATGTAGCATATTTAAAAATTGTTCCTCAGTTGCAATAGCAGTAGAACATAGTGGAATAAAATTCCATAACATAATTGACAATTAAATCCTAACACATTTGCTATGTAACTAAAGTGCATAGATTTAACACAAAAGCATTATGCATGGGATTATATATATTTAAGAATTCTTGTGTAGGCTCATTGGAAGTAACTTGGCTCAATTCCTTTTTCTCTCACAAGCATAAGACTGCATATGTTAGTTTTTTAATAAAAATGTTCAACAAATTAAATACTTTTTACACATAACAATTTAAATGATAACAACTTATGTATCAACGTATTTATGAGATACTTTCATTCAATTCAATACATTTAAGGGATTCTATCTAATTGACAGTAGCCTTGTATCACATTCCTCATTCAGTAAGACAGATTAAAAGGAGGACTCTTACAACTTTGCAGAAAGACTTTGTCAATGTTTCTTCATATATTTCTACAGAAAAAAGAAACTGAGGGAACTCTACTTTATCTGTGCCTAGTCTACTCCATCCATCCCCAACGGATTTGCATATGCCATCTCATTTAATCCTTTGATGAGTCTACATTATTATACAATTTTGCATATGAGATAGCGAGGTTCCAGGAGGCTGATCAGCCCTGCCAACCTAGAAAATGAAAGTTGTCCCAGATTCCTCCTCCCACTTTCTCCCACATCCAAACTGTTAAATTCTATCTATTTTTATTTCCTCAATATGTTTTTAATCCCTAACCTCCTTGTTATCCCCTGTTATCTATACTCTGCTGGTTTGGTTTTTATTTTATTTTTATCATATCTTACATAATGTAATAGCTTCCTACCTTGCCTCTCTACCTCCCATCTCCACCCTCAAACCAACTACTAAAAATGTAGCATTTTACTTAAAATACAAATCAGAAAATGTCAGTTCTTTTCTTACAACCCGGTTGTATCAAGCCCAGGCCTCTATGCATGACATATAATGACTTGTACACATGGCTCTTAGCAATCTTTCTGCACCTGCTCTCCTACACTGTATGCTTTAATAAAATAGAAATGTTTCTAGTTCCGGTTCAATATTATTTTATGCCTGCCCTGGTATTCATGTGTGCCACATCTTTCTTTCCCATATTTCTGTACTTAAATATTTTTAATCTTCCTTTTGGATGTCATCCTCTCTAGGAAGATGTTGATACTTTTCAGAATGGAATTTTCCATCTCTACAGGTTCATAGTGCCCCGCAAATAGCTCCATAGGCACACTTACTGGTTGCACCAAAATACGTACTCTTTGAAAACTCCCTGTATAATTGAAAATCCATCCTGGGTTTTATTTTTTTTTAATTAAAAATATATTTTATTTATTGATTTTTAGAGAGAGGGGAGAGAGAGAGAGAGAGAGAGAAAGAGAAGGGGGAGGAGCAGGAAGCATCAATTCCCATATGTGCCTTGACCAGGCAAGCCCAAGGTTTCGAACCAGCAACCTCAGTGTTCCAGTTTGATGATTTATCCCACTGTGCCACCACAGGTGAGGCTCCATGCTGTTTTTATAATCCTTGCAATACAGTTAGGAATATAAAAATGATTATTTATGTGATTATACTTTTATAAATCTGCCATGGTCATTACTAGGATTTCCTCTGGGTTCAGTACCCTTAGGACTCTGATTACTTTCTGACTATTTGAATAAAAATGTCAGTCACCCCTAAAATTAATAAATCAATAGTTCTTTTACAAAAAAAAGAAATCCAAGTTATTTTAATGGCTTAATTATGAAAAATGTACAAATTTTCTTAAAATATTGCGAATGTCTGATTCTTCAAATACTTTTTCCAATTTGTATTTATACTAAAACTCAATATCTAAACCCGTCTCCCTTTGGTTGGATCTGCAATTGGGAGTTGATATGTCCCTTTGTCTCCAGTGGCCACCCATGGGAGACTTCCAGGGAACCACAGGACTCCACAGCATGCTGTTTGAGATTCATGGATCCATTGCTTCCCTACCACTTTCTCTTCAAATTATAATGCACCTTAAAAAAGTGTATTCTTATTTTCTAAACACTGTCCTTTATTTCATAATGGTTTGAAACACGGTTTGTGTAAACTCAGCCTAATCCTTTAATGTAGGGGGATGAAATTAGCAAAGTAATGGACTAGAAAGCTCAGGGTATTATTCCACCCATTGAGATACCAAATAAGCAATAACAAATGGGTCAATATACTTTTGTAAGAACTATAAAAACTGGTTAAAAGGCTGCAGCAACCAAGTAAACATCAAGTCAAGAAAAAAAAGTCACATTAAAAACTATGGCAAAGTGTCTGAAATATTGGTCATCATTGTCCTTGCCTCCCCAGAGCAGGGTGAGTGGTCCGGAGGAGGCTACCCACTTCCCAGGACAATGGGAAATATTGGAACTTGCTTGCAATGTTCCAGCTTTATAGAGGGATGCTTTAGGGACTGGTTTCTGTCTCTCAGGACTTAAGCACTTACTATAATGGTGGCAGGGTTTGGATATTAGGTTGGAGGTTGCTGAGAACTTTGGTAAGCATCATGGTGCATTAGGGCTGCAGGAGGTCTGCTGACCCTTGAGTGTCTGGAGACAAGAGATTATAGGCAAAGGAATGCAATAGAAATAAATACAAGGCTTAAAAACAAGCAGTGGTAAAGGCCCTGGGAAAAATGAATATATTTATGCAGCCATACACAGAACTGAAATGAAAACCAAATGCACAGGGTGGGCCAGGGATGATGCATTACAGAACGGTTTGAGAGAGATCCAGGAGCCTGTAAGCCAGACTGAATAGTAGAGTTCTTTCTCTGCATAAAGTTAGTCCATCTAGGCTGGGAGAGGTGATTGGTTTTCCAATACCCTAAGCTTAACAAAAGGTCACAAAGCATAGAAAGAAACAAAGAAGTGCTTAAAGGAACAAAATAATGCTCCAGAAAGAGTCTGACTCGCTTGACAAAGAATTTAAAGCAATTATCTTAAGTATGTTCAATGAACTAAAAGAAAACATGGACAGAAAACTAAATGAAGCCATGAATGAAATGAGAGTATAAACCAGGAAGTAGCAATCATTAAAACAGACAAACAAAAAACCACACATACCAAACAAAAATGCTGGAGCTGAAAAATACAATAACTGAATTGAAACATTCACCAGAGGGCTGAACAACAAACTTAAACAGGTAGATGAAAGACTCAGCAAACTTGAATTCAATCATTTGAAATTAACAAATTAGAGAAGCATAAAAGAAAAAAAATGTGATGAGAATGTAGAAAAATTGAACCCTCTTGCACTGTTGTTGGAAATGTAAACTTCTACAGCTGCTGTGGAAAACAGTATGGCAATTCTTTTAAAAAAATAAAAATGGAATTACCATATGGCTAGGCAATTCTGCTGCTGGGTTCTATCCAGAAGAATTAAAAGCAGATTCTCAAAGGGATATTGTCAAAAGTATGTTCAGAGCAGCATTGGTTACTCTATCCCATGGGTAAAAGCAACCTGACTCTTCACTGGTACAATGAAATATTATTCATCCTTAAAAAGTAAGGGAATTTTGACACATGCTACAACATAAATACAGCTTGAGGACATTATGCTAAGTTAAAAAAAAAAGCCGGTCACACAAACACGTTTCAGACAATGTCACTTATGAGGTTTCTAGAACAGTCAAATCACAGAAACAGAAAGTACAATGCTCGTTCAAGAGGCTTGGGTGAGAGGGGAAATGGCCGTTTACTGTTAAGTGGCTGTATCATTTTAGTTTTGCAAGACAGAAAGTTCTGAATAGTTGCTGCACAACAATATGCATATACTTAACACCACTGAACTATACATATAAAATGGTCAAAATGGTAAATGTATGTATGTTATGTATATTTTGCCACAATTAAAAAATATACAAGTGCAGCTCCGGCTGGTTGGCTCAGTGGTAGAATGTTGGCTTAGTGTGTGGAAGTCCTGGGTTTGATTCCTGGTTAGGGCACACAGGAGAAACGACCACTTGCTTGTACACACACACACACACACCTGCACACACACACACACACACAGATCTACATGCTGTATTAAATGGTATGTTAGAAAAAACAAATAAATTATATCTATATCTTCTAAATAATTTACTATAATTTATAAAATCCCTTTTTAGATAAATATTACAAAGTATTTCACAAAGGTTTGGAAGTATGTAATATATCTTTGTTTCCAAATTATTGAATCTCTATTTCACCTGGGAAATTTATAATTGTTTTTCAGACACTGGGGATTTCATTATGGCCATTCAGGGGCATTTTTCTTATAGAACTCTAAATTCTGATTGTTTTTCTTTACTCATTGTACTTATTCAAACTGACATACTCTTTCAACTTTAAGTAGTGAATGCTTTTCCTCATCTTACCTCCTTTTGTTTATCTTCATCACTCATGATTCACTTCAAAATATTTGTCTTTAAATTACTAGAAAATTTTCCTCTGAGTGTGACTGAATAGAATGCACAGGACTGTCCTTAGAGCCTCTAGCTTCATTTAGATCATTTTTACTTATCAATAAACATTTTTACTTACGATATCTTGATTCCTCATCACACACATAGTTGAAAACCTAGCATTTTTCAATAACAATGAGGAGTCATGCTGGCTTTGTTTTTCTCTGCCCTATGATACTCTGGTTTCCTATTAATGCTGAGCTTTCTAACCATGAAGTGTGTCACCTCCTGTTGTGCTCTCTCTACACTAAGAGGAGGCAGATGACCAAGGCTGTATTTTCCTTGATTTTCACAAAACCATGGTGGCAAAGCAATTCCATGCAGGAAATTTTATAGCTAGTTTAGGAAAAAGTCTGCCCCACCAAAGTGAATGTTCATTATTGCTCTTTTGCAAACTCCTTTGTCTGTCCCTGCAAAATGGAATTTACTTTTATATAGATTTCCCACAGCCCTTCCGTCTTTGCAGGGAAGTGACCCCTGCTTCTCACCTTCTTCCTATGGCCTCTCCTCCTTCTCATGGATCAGGTCCCTCAGTTTTCAGACTGAATCCTACTAGCACTTCCTCTCATTGTTTCAAAGTTTCTGCAATGTCTAAATTTGCAATGCCCAATCATTTAAAAAAATTCAGGATTATAATATACATATAGAAAAGTGCACAGATCTTTAAAGTATAGCTCAAAAAAATCATCATAAAATGAACACATCTGTGTGACCATGACATAAGTAAAAAAAAATAGACTATTATCAGTCTATGAAAGCCCCCATTATGCCCAAATTTCTCAACTTTTATTTACTTATATACACATACAAGTCCAAAATATTTTCTATAGTTTGTATTTCGTTCTCTGTATTTCATTCTGGATATTTCAATCTCATCAATTTTCCAGTTTTCCAACTCTCTCTTCAATTGTGTAATCTATTAAACCCATCTACAAGTATTTTTTAAATGGTTACTTTTTATACTAGAAATGTATTTTTTAAATATATTTATTCATTTTAGAGAGGAGAGAGAGAGAAAGAGAGAGAGAAGGGGGAGGAGCAGGGAGCATCAACTCCCATGTATGCCTTGACTAGGCAAGCCCAGGGTTTTGAACCAGCGACCTCAGTGTTCCAGGTCAGTGCTTTATCCACTGTGCCACCACCAGTCAGGCCCCTATCTATAAGTTTTTACTTTTTTTTATTTTATACAATTTTGTAGAAATTTTTAATTTGTTTTCAGGTTTGAGTTTACGCCCAGCTCCTTTTTATAGTTCCATAGCTTTCAGTATTCTGTCAATTCCTCACATTTTAATTCCTTGGTCATATTAAGTAAATTTGTTTCAAAATCTGTGTGAATCTTCTTTCTCTGTACCCATATGGATGTGTTTATGTGTTCTGTTGTTTCTCTTGGTTTTCATTAACATGGCCTTATTTTCTCTTTTCCTGATATTTTTGATGAGTGCTAGACATGGTATAAAAAAATTAAGAGCTAACTGGCAACTCTGGATGCTGTTACTTTTCTCTAGAGCCAAGTTATTTGCTTGTAGTTGGCTGTTACTTGAGGGACAGTTATAGTATCAGATAGTCTTAATCTAGACAGTACTTGAGGTGATTCAAAACTGGCTTTTAGTTTTGCTCACTGAATTCCAAAACAGCCTTCCTTAAATGTCTACTTTGTGTTTATCAAACCATCCTTTATTGGTGACTGTAACATCTATTTCTTCTCCTTGTACTTCCAAGAGTCTTTTGAAACCTATGGTCAGTTTCTCAGTCTCTTAGTGCCTGCTTCAGCTTCATTAGAGACATCTGGAGGAAAAGCTGCCCAACACGCTGGGTTCACTTTCTGGGCTATCTGTTCTCCTGCCAGATGTGTTCAAAATATATTGCATAGTTGGTCCTGCTTTTCTAGTTTCTCTCTGTAGGAAGATTGGTCTGAACCATCTCCTCTGCTAATGCTTGAAATGAAACTCTTGCCTTTTCATTTTTATACAAAGTAATTTTTCCTTCTATCACCTACTTGGCTAAGGGTTTCATTTTACATTGCCAAAAATTAACTAATGTGCTCTATTTAATAATAGGGACAAAAGGCCAATCATTTCAGACTTTACTCTTTAGCAGCAGGGAGGCTCTGACATTTCAGGATTTTCTTTATCATGCCCCTGTCCGTCTAATTGAAAGGCAGAAATATAATGCTTTATTTTTTCCATTGCTATGAGTTGTGACATCCATGCAAGAAGCAGGAAGAACTACAGATTGTTGTATTTTTTGCTAGCAATCATTTCTTTTTCTTTCTGTTGGATCAATGGTAAATTAATCAAGGGCAAGGTTTGCATCTGAATGTTTATTTTTACACATTAGTCTTACAGTAAGTAATATTTGACTGAATAAATAAATGCCATAAACCCGAGTCAGTGTTTCCTGCTGAGAGCACCATTGAAATAGGATTTTGAAGAGTTTCAGAACAAGGAGTTGGAGATTATTTGATTGTCTTTGAAATATTACCAGTGAAGAACAAACATTTCCCTTTTTATTGTGAAATAAAAGAGAAACCAGGAAAACAGATCATTGCAAAATTAGAAGATTTGATATTTGTCATGTGCTCCGTTGCATCATGTTAGTGATAAACTAATAGGAAAACAGAATTTTCTTCTATTAGGCTCAATGAAAATGATATTTATTTTCAAATTATGTTAGGTATTTTTATATCCTGATTTCATAAGTCATAGAGTTACAGAAGAAAAGGGAATTTTCTTCAAGTAGATAAATTTATGCAAACTATGTTAACTACAATCTTGCTGAATGTACTTCAATAACAAGTAGAAATAACTAACATCTTCTAAGCTGATGAGAATAATCTATGTGAAAGTACCTGAAAAGAAGAAGTGTAAGACATTAGTCTGAGCAGAATTGAAGTTGCTAGTGCCCTACATACAGGTTGCTAGGCACAATAAAAGAAAAGAACATTGTTTCAGACCTACTCAATTCAATTCATTTGTTATTTTTAAAGTCTTCAAATCAGAATTTGGATGCGTTGACAGGCTTAGGGGTAAAATTATAGTGTTCTGTCATTTCTTAGAGAACAGAAAAGAAGTCTAAAACATGACAGTATTTGATCAAATGACATAGTACCCCACTTAAGCTTAGGCTTGGATATGTTAAGTCAGTTATTAAAGCTTGATTTATGATAAGTATGCCTCCCTATACATTCAAATTATCTTATGTTGTGTTTCAACTTCCTTCCCCTTCCCACTATGGTATGCAAGTTGATGTTTATTGAAGGACACAGGAAATACCCAGAAAAAGCACCAAGGTCTATAGTCACATGATGGGATGAAGAGGTGACATGAGATTTTTTTCTAGGATTTCTTCTGACTTAGAGATGATACTTGAAGCAAAAAATAAGGTTTGAGTATTATCTACCCCAAATTAAAATAAAAAATAAACAGTTAATTATAATATTCTTGTCAGTTTTGCTATTTTAATAACCAATGCTATTCTACAGAATAAAATCCATTCCCCAAATATTCTATCTACTTAAATTTTCAAAAATATTTCTGCTACAACAAGCTTTACAATGATGCATTTTATTAAAAAGAAAATACCTAGTTTGTTGATCCTGTTTTGGTTATTTTTATTCTCATGTGTAATGTACAAAAATAAATAAAATGAGATTCTGTTTCCTAAACTTCTTGTACTTATTATTCACTTAACCTGAGTTATTAATAAAACATCTAATCCATCAGGAAATATATCCTCATTTTTTTCCTAAAAATTATATTTGACAAAATTACAGTCATTTCTTGAGTATTTCCATATGAAGGATAGGAAAGTAGGAACTTATTCAGCAGTCATTTTTTTATATATTAAAATGTACAAACTATTACTTTTCTTCAGCTTAATTATTTTATTTATGAACCATATAGTTTTCAGAGACTAATTTTTTAAACATCCATCAACAGATAGAAGTTAAAAATAATTTGGAGGCATGTAAGGTGCTAAATGAAGTTGGTTTAAAAATTTTTTAATTTCATAGGAAATTATTTGATGCTGGGGTATTTAGTGTAAGCTTTTTAGATAGCAAATTTTGCTGGAAAAGTTATCTAAAGAGCTCTTTAAGACCTTCTGATGGCCCTGGCCAGTTGGCTCAGTGGTAGAGTGTCTACCCGGTATGTGGAAGTCCTGGAGTTTGATTCCTGGCCAGGACACACAGAAGAAGTGCCCATCTGCTTCTCCAACCTTTCTTCTTCTTTCTCTCTGTCTCTCTCTTCCCCTCATGCAGCCAAGGCTCCATTGGTGCAAAGCTGGCCCAGATGCTGAGGACCACTCCATGGCCTCCGCCTCAGGTGCTAGAATGGCTCCAGTTTCAATGGAGCAAGGCTCCAGGTGGGCAGAGCATCGCCCCTGGTGGACATGACGGGTGGATCCTGCTCAGGCACATGTGGATGTCTGTTTCTTTGCCTCCCCGCTTCTAACTTCAGAAAAATACACACACACACACACACACACACACACACACACACACACACACACACACCCCTTCTGTAGCCAAACATTGAAGGAACTTTTGTATAAAGATGGCAACAATAGTTTTTAAGGTTGAATGAAGAATCTTCCAGTTATTTCTTTCGTGATCATAAAATTCTGCTGTCCCATTTTCCATTGGGTGTAAAGTACTCAAGAACATAATTACTATCTTCATTTCCCAAAGCAACCAAGTGCAGTGTAGCATGCTGTTTTTCAAATCTGTTTAAAATCTGAACCTTCCCGTCAAAGGACTCTATACATGAAAAATACATTATTATAGAGTCAAGGGTGAAACTGCTCCTGTTGGGTCCCCCGAAGGACTCAAGAGACCCCTAGGGGTGGTAAGTTTGAAAACCACCTGTATAATTGAGAGACCTTGCTTTAAATTCAGACCAACAGACAGTTTAATACCAGATTCACCACTTTATAGCAGTGTGATCTTGGACAATTTACTTAATTTCTCTGACCTCTAATTTCTTTGTAATAGTTTGTTTTCAAAAAGGACTGCTAACATTATCTACTATCTCTTTATATACATGCTGCTCATCCTATCAGGAGGCAGAGTCTGTTCCTCCTCCCTTTACACTGAGCCAGCTTTGTGACTTGCTAGATTAATAGAGTGTGGCAGAATAGATACTCTACCAGTTCTGGAACTGGGTTTCAAGAGTTCAGTCGGTGTTTGCCTTCACTCTCTTAGAGCCCTGAGCCACCAGGTATAAGAAGCCTGATTACCCTGCTAGAGATAGAGGCCCACCCTGCTTCCATTGTGTTCAGCCATCTCATTTGAGGCACCAGATATATGAATGAAGGCATGTGGGGTGCAGCTCTGAGTAAACCCAGCCATCATTAAAAGAACCATTGTGCTGAGTTCAGGCAACACACAGAATTATGAGAACAAGTATTATTACTCTTTTAAATCCTGAAGTTTGGGATGGTTTATTATTTAGTAATGAACAAAGGACACATTCTTCATCTATGAAGTTGAGATAATAATAACTAGTTGCTAATATTATCGCAAGAATTTGAGATTCTATACCTAAAATAACTGGCCGATGTAGGTGCATAATTCTTATTCTTTTCTCTTTCTCCCTTTTTCCTTCCTTTAATTACTTTTTCCTTTCTCATCTAAACTGCAATACCTAAGATGCTGACACAAATGGGAGAATTTTTGATTAGAAAGAGGGCTTATTTGCACTTTGGGAGAGAGGAAAACCCAGATAGAGCATGTTTCTTACTATCCATATCTTCCTTCTCACTTGCCCATCAAAATAAATCTTAGAGGCAGAATGACAAATCATCCTCATTCAAGTGTGTGGTCTCTTAAAGGCTCCAAAAAAAAAAATAGTACACCTCTTTATCACATTTGTTCTGAGACACTTGAGAGATTAAACAAGGATGGAATAGGGGCATCAGCAGATCCCCACAATTGCTACTTGGAGGCTTTAATTTGATGTAGAACCAAAGACACTTTCCAACACTGCTGAATTCCAGAGTTGCACAATTACCCCACTATTCCCGGGGATAAATGATTTGGTAGAATTCTCTGCATTGGGGAGAATACCGTGGCAAAGCTGAGCTCAGTTCTACCCTTGCAAGTGAATCTGTGAGGAGGCAGAGAGAGGCCAGGAGCTGCTCTCATAGTTTTCTCTCCGCATGGAGGGATGTCCCAGGAGCAGTGAAGAAACATCATTCTTTAACTCCATTCATAACATACCGTAAATTTCCACCCATTTGCAAGCCTTTCTGGTAAGTAATAGTGATGTATTTGTGTTGCAATTTTAACTGCAAATTGTACTGTTAGAACTCCTTTGTAAATATGTTCTTATTAAAGTACTGCAAGAGCATAGGCATCAATTATGCCAGTTGGTAAAATATTTACATTTAAGTAATATTACGTGTGATAGAAGCAAGCAAATTTCTACACTGAAATTTTAATTTGTCTTTACCATTTTTCTAAGAAGCCACGTCTTAGTAGAAGTCTCAATAATTTAACTCAAAGAGATACTGCTCTTGTAAGAAAGAAGATCTGTTCCAGATGTGATATGTGACAGGGTGAGTAGACGTTTTGGTTTGCACAGGACAGGTTTGATTGATACCAGTTGTCTTGGTACAATTATTAATAGTGCTCTCTTTCATTCATAAAAATGCCTATGGCTTGTCAATAAATTATATAGTTATCCTATATATAATGGTAGGGTTTGAACAAGATTAACCACAAATCATATACAAATAATTAGATCTCAGGCTTAAATCACAGTATATTTATCTAAAATTAAGCATTCCTTGAGAGAAATTATTTTAAAACCATATGTCTGATAAAGATTTAATACCCAAAATGTATACAGAATTCATAAAACTCAATAGAAAAATAATAATAATAACCCAATTAAAAATGGTTAAAGGATCTGAATAGATATTTTTCCAAAGAAGACATACAAATAGCCAACAGATATATGTGGATGAAATGATCACTAATGATGCAATTCTACTTATTTATTTATGTCTCTTCATTTCAGTAGTATTGTGTAGATTCCAGTATACAGGTTTGAACCTCCTTATTTAGATTTAGTCTAAATATTTATTCCTTTGGTTAATATTATAAAATTATTTTTTGATTTCCTTTTTTGATTATTTATGTTCCTCTATAAAAATGCATTTGTTTTTGTTTATTTTAAAATCTGCAACATTGCTAAATTTGTTTATTAGCTCTAATTGTATTTTTGTGGAATCTTAAGATTTTCTACATAGAAGAGCATTTTCCTTCTTTCCAACTTTTTTGTCTTTTATTTCTTTTTCACACATTATTTTTCTAGATAAAACTTCTAGTACTACACTGAATATTGGTAGCAGGAATGGCGCTCTTGCCTTGTTCGTTATTCAGGGTCTCTTACGACTGAGTGTGATGTTAGTTATGTAAATATAACTTCATTTTAAAAATGAATCATAGTTTGCCCAGAAAATAAAATTTTATGATGTTTAAAATAAAGTTGAATGATAAAAATATCAGCTTGAAAGCTCATGTTGTAGATTATCTAGATTTATCAAGGAAGAAAAGTGAAGGTCTTGTTTTCCAGAAAACCCAGCTCAACAAAACGCACCTACACAAATCCCTGTTTGTGTCTAAGAAATGATCAGGCAACTTAACCTTGGGAAACAGAGCTTTTTTCCCAGTTATATTGGCCATAAAATCTAATCTGTTATTAAGATTAGGATGAAGGATGAATTTTAGAAACAAAGCAAAACACGGACACACAAAACAAGGAAAACCCGTGTTCTTAGATTGAACATACTTTGTGAAAAATTCTAGAAGTCATTGGAGGAAGCTCCTGATAAGAACAACAGATGATGGAACAGATTTTGGTGTCTAAAATGAGCTGCTTGAATAAATTGTTATGCCGTCGCTACGATGGCCATCGGTATTTACCATGGCTCGCTGTTAGTGGAGGCTTGTCCATCCTGCTGCACAGACCGAGTAGTTTGGCAAACAGTGAACACTGGAGGAAGTATTTTCTCTCTAGGATAGGTCGGTCATAATGCAAAACCAGAAACAGTCATCACTTGAGGGAATAAAGAAAATCAACTGCAGTCCTTTATATTTTTATTTTTTGATAAATTACTTATTATTGCCTACATTAAGAAAATATAAAAGAGCGCAGGGGTAGACTCCCGCATGCGCCCGACCGGGATCCACCCGGCATGCCCACCAGGGTGCGATGCTCTGCCCCTCTGGGGCATCACTCTGTTGCATCCAGAGCCATTCTAGCGCCTGAGGCAGAGGCCACAGAGCCATCCCCAGTGTCCTGACCATCTTTGCTCCAATGGAGCCTCGGCTGCAGGAGGGGAAGAGAGATACAGAGAGGAAGGAGAGGGGGAGGGTGGAGAAGCAAATGGGTGCCTCTCCTGTGTGCCCTGGCCGGGAATCGAACCCTGGACTCCTGCACGCCAGGCCGACGCTCTACCGCTGAGCCAACCGGCCAGGGCCGAGCGCAGGGTTTTTAAAGATGATTTTCTCATCAGTGGATAAATGCATCTTTGAATAAATCCTCCCTATTGCATTAGCACAGGCTTATTGGGGCTATTCTTTTTTTATATGCCTCCAGTTAGGTTTTTTTCCCCAGCTTTATATATTCAGGGAGAAGACTGAAGAATTACATACACATCATGAATTAAAGAAAATAAGCTCAAGCTAAGAAAAAGTTCATGTTTGGATCTTGAAGAAGGGATTTATCATTGTGTAGAAGGTTAAACCAGGTGACCTCTATAAACCACTCCAATCCTAAATTCTGCAATTAAAAAAAAATGCCCATGTGTTGAACTGTTTGGTAGGATCCAATTAGCCATCTTGTCAGGACCTTTGTGAACCCTGCAAAAATTATGCAAACTTGTAATGAGAGGTAACAAGGAATTGGGTAACTCCTTTATCTGGCAGGTGGAAATTCATTTTAATAATACTAGAGTAATGCAATTGCCTTCATTGCCTGAGCAGTGTCATTTAAAGTTAACCAAGTACCTATGGACATACAAGGCACTGCACAAAAAATAAAGATGAAGTACATATTAGACTTATATAAGGCATAGTGGGCTAAATTTAGACCATTAGCTTCATGAATTTATTGCCAAGTTTTTGGTATAACTGTCAAGAAATAAAATGAAAATAATTACACTTTTAGTCAAATATGTTTTTAGGGTGTCTACTTTATACAATCTATGCCTTTTTCCTGACATATACAATTATGTGCTTGTAGGCATGTAAAGTTATTATATTCATTACTTTTATGTACACATATATAGTTTAACACATTTGCATAAATTAGACATCAATTTTTAAAAATTCATTAGTGTATAAGGTCTATGAGACAGAATTATCATATTATGCTTGGTAAAATGAAATAATACTTTATCAAAAATTGATATTCTATTAGAAATAAATGTAAACTAAATTCTCATATATACTGTTCACATAAACTAAGGTATACTTTATCGCTTCATATTCATTTTGAAATATCCCCTAATTTTTGTGAGCAGTACAAGCTTAAGTTTCATTTGGAATCAAACCTACATATAGAAATATGAAAAATAAAACTCATGACAGTATAGATCTTTTTAATTATTATTAATATGTCATTGTTACTGTCATTTACCAAGTAGTGAGTACAAAAAGCATTGGAGTGCCATTTTATATGTTGATTTTGATCAGAGGATGATGAAAGCTGTAGTGATAAAGATATAGTAGGTCCGAGAACCAAAAGATTGGTGAAAGTAAAATTAATTAGGAAGGTGCTTATGAATGGGGTTGACTGTGATCTGGATCTCAAATGATTGGTAGGATTTGTATAATCATAGAAAAACTTAGAAATCCTACCAGTCTGAATAAATTAAACACCCTAATTTTTTATGTTTAATTTCTCAAAGTGGAAATGGCTGAATTTCCTTTCTGATTATAAAACTATATGTTATATATGAATGATAATGGTAGTGAGGCTGTGGGTTTGGTATGTGGTATGTATAGAAATTTCATATTCTAGACAATGTATATATAAATTTAGCATTTATAAATACTAAACAATCATTATGTAATTGGAGAATTATATATATAGGTAAAGTTATTCTAATTTGATCACTTTTTTTAATCTAAAGTATACATAATTATACTGAGTCAGAGGCAGGACACATAGCTGAGAAATCATCATAATTATCCAGGATTGAAAGAAGGGCAAGTTCCCATCTTAAAAAAGGGCTCATTAGGAAACCCAGATTTATGGACAGCAACTTTCAGTGAAGGACTAAGAGAGGAGTCATTTGAAATTGTCTAGAAGCATTACCTTCTAGTTCTGGGTTCTCTTATACACACAAATCTTAAGTGCCTGAAGTCCTGTCAAGGCCTTTATGAGCTGATGCTTGGCAACACTCTTCCTGAGCCACGAGCACCTGATCAATTTGGAACATATCAATGCACTGTGCGATTCTGGAATGTAGTACATGATATATTAGGAGCAAATCTGGGCTAATTTAGCCTGATCTGAGTCTGTTTCTCAGCTCGGTGCAGTGAAGTCAGAACAGAGGATATTGGGAGTCAAGTAGCAAACTGTTTAGATCAACTATAAAGAAACATCCTTAAATGAACAAAGAGACCAAAAACCTAATTATAAATAATTTGATATATGTTCTTTTACTTTATGTTCTTTACACACATATATTCTAACACACACAAATAAAAATAAAGTTGATAAAATGATATGGATTTTTTGCTAAATAGCTTTAAATTACCTTACTGTATCAAGGGCATGTTTTTATGTTAAAATATAAAGCTCTGCATCATTATTTAAAAAGGAACCTTGAGCCTGACCAGGCAGTGGTGCAGGGGATAGAGCATCAGACTGGGATGCGGAGGACCCAGGTTCAAGACCCCGAGGTCGCCAGCTTGAGCACGGGCTCATCTGGTTTGAGCAAAGCTCACCAGCTTGAGCCTAAGGGGTCAGTCACTCAGTCTGCTGTAGCCCCATGGTCAAGGCACATATGAGAAAGCAATCAATGAACAACTATGGTGCTGCAATGAAGAATTGATGCTTCTCATCTCTCTCTCTTCCTGTCTGTCTGTCCCTCTCTCTCACTCTCTTTGTCTCTGTCACACACACACAAAAAAGGAACCCTGAACTTCTCTTTCCTTTAATCATACTGGCCTGGGATAAACCCCGACCTTGGTTTAATGTAGTATAATTACCTACCTGGTATGTGCAGAATATATTTGGAGAACACACAACCTTGTGGACTGTGTATACTTTAAATGTATGGCTGCAAATCTCAGGTAAGCGGCCTTGCCTGTGGTGGTGCAGTGGATAAAGCGTCGACCTAGAAATGCTGAGGTCGCCGGTTCGAAACCCTGGGCTTGCCTGGTCAAGGCACATATGGGAGTTGATGCTTCCAGCTCCTCCCCCCTTCTCTCTCTCTGTCTCTCTCTCCTCTCTAAAAATAAATAAATAAATAAATAAATTAAAAATCTCAGGTAAGCATTCAGCACTAGCTTGGCAAGCTTAACTATACTTCTTTAGTTAATTAGGTCTACTTTGTTGTATCAACTACTTTGTATATTCTCTTTTCTCCAAATTTCATTCAACTCCTCTACAGAAGCAATCAGAAGAGGACCTCTATTTTCTTCTACCACAGAAACTCACCCTAATAGCAGTTAGGTCCAAAACCTTTGTTTCCCACATATCACAATGAGTCATCATAATGGCCAACATCTTCACTTGAATGCTGGGTCCCATGCCCTGTTCTCTATTTAAGATCTTTGCTCCTACAATTACCCTTTTGCTTTCTGGTATCATCATTATTCCTTCCCTAATGGATCCTTTCCATCAATATACAAACAAGATGAAATATTGTCAGTCTTAGGAAAATACTCTTTTATTTTTTACTTTTTGTATTTTTCTGAATTTGGAAACGGGGAGGCAGTCAGACAGACTCCCGCATGTGTCTGACTGGGATCCACCCAGCATGCCCACCAGGGGGCGATGCTCTGCCTATCTGGGGTGTCGCTCTGTTGCAACCAGAGCCATTCTAGCACCTGAGGCAGAGGCCACAGAGCCATCCTCAGCGCCCAGGCCAACTTTGCTCCAATGGAGCCTTGGCTGAGGGAGAGGAAGAGAGTGACAGAGAGGAAGGAGAGGGGGAGGGGTGGAGAAGCAGATGGGTGCTTCTCCTGTGTGCTCTGGCTGGGAATCGAACCCAGGACTCCTGCATGCCAGGCCGATGCTCTACCACTGAGCCAACCAGCCAGGGCTCACTCTGTCTTTTAATTATATCCCTACTCCAGCTACAACTTCATTTTTCTAGTAAAATCTAGTATATTATTTGGCTCCATATCTCTTTTTATAACCTAAAGCCACTCATTTTAAGCTTTTCTTCCCACTCTTCTGGTTTGAAGTTCACTAATGGACTTAGTGTTGCCGGACTGAAGGTTCAATAATGAATTCTCACTAGCTTGTTCTCCAGGACCATTTGTTTGCTCTCTCCTTCCTGAAGACCTCTCTTCACTTTGTTTCCGGGCACTGCCCACTTCTTCCGGTTCCCCCTCCCCCCATGCTTATTCTCAGTCTCACGGATGCTCCTATATTTTTGTGCTTTACCTTTAGCTTGCTCCAGGGTTCTGAGTTTCCACTAGAGAAACATATCACATGGGTTAACTTACCTCCACTTAGTCATTCGGTGATTTCACCCATTCTCAAGGCTTAACATACCCTGGATACACCGAAGATTCACAGGAATCTTCTTTCCTTCAGGTCAGTATCAACTATCCAACTGCCCATTGACATGTCTCTATGGATGTCCCCACAAACACCTTAAAATTAACGTGTCTCAAACTGAACTTTTGATATCTTTCCCTCCCTCCCTCTAGACCATCTACTAACTTGGGGGGGGGGGGAGAGTAGACACTGATAATCACTACCCAGTTTCTTTATCCTATGGAATCTTGATTATCTTTAGGCTAGCAATGTGCCCAGCTAAAATTTCTCACTTAATCATAACTATGTCATATGGGCAAACCTTTCCTCATATTTTATTCTAGTTCCTGGAATAATATACATAGCATAGAAATTAAACTATTCATTAAAGAGTTGGTAAAACTAATGTGTAAAACTGACTGAACCTCATTGGGTGTGTGTGTGTTTGTGATAGAGAATTAAATTAGATTCAACTTAAAAGAAAAAATGTGATAAGTATTCATTTATATTTGGGTACAAAACATTAGTTGAGAATGTCTAAAAGATGAGGAAGAAAGGATTTTTAGTATACTTTGAAGAGCAGCTGAATTGGCTCGCGAGGGTATTCAACTATGTAGAGCATACACGCAGAGGGTATAATGTGCATATTTCCTGGTGGACACTCCATAAATACTGACAACTGTCAGTACGATTTACTTCGATACCAACAAGGCTGAAATTGTATGTAAAAAAAGGCTATTAAGAAGTTTGGTTTTCAGATTTTCTTTTTTAGAGCAGATTTTTTTTTTGTTTATTATAAGATTGAGAGCAAGGTATGGAGGTATAAAAATTTCTTCTCATACACTCCCTATCCTTACACATTCATAGCCTCCTTCATTATCAACATCACCTCCTAGAATAATAATTTTTTTAAACTAAAGAAGAACCTAATTGACACATCGTAATCACTCAAAGTCCATAGGTTACCTTAGAGTTCACCCTTGGTGTTGTACGTGCTATGTGTATAATTATCATTACAACATCATATAGAGCATCGCCTCTGCCTTAAAAATCCCCAAAGTGTCTATACCACTTTCCGTTTCTGCCTTCAGTGAATTAGAGTTTCTTTTGCTCCACATCCTTGTCAGCATTTGGTACGGTCAGTGTTCCAGATTTTGGATATTCTCAGAGATGTGTAGCAGTACCTCATTATGGTTTTTATTGTATTTTCTTGATGACATATGATGTAAAATATATTTTCATATGCTTATTTGCCATCTGTATATCATCTTTGGTGAGGTTCCTATTAAAGGCGTAGGCCCATATTTTGATTTGTTTACCCTATTGTGGGGTTTTAATAGTTCTTTGTGTATTTTGAATAACAGTCCATATCAAATGTGTTTTTCACAAATATTTCCTCCCTGCCTGTGACTGGTCTTCTAATTCTCTTGATATTGTCTATCACATATCAGAAAATTTTAATTTTAATAAAGTTCAGCTTATCAATTATTTCTTTAATAGATTATATCTTTGGTGTTTTATCTACAGAGGCCTCGCCACACCCAAAGTCATCTAGGTATTTCTCCTGTTATGCTCTAGAAATTTTTAGTTTTGTGTTATTTATATCTATGATCCATCTTAAATTACTGTTTCTGAATGGTATAAGGTATGTGTATCTAGATTCATTTTTTGCTTGTGGATGTTCAGGTGTTACAGGATTGCCTGTTGGGGAGACTATCTTTGCTCCATCGTGTTGCTTTTACTCTTTTGCCGAAGATCAGCTGATTGCATTTATGAGAGTCCATTTCTGGGTTCTCCACTCCATTCCATCCAATTCTGATCAACTATCATCTGATGTAAAACAAAAATCATTTTTTTTTAAAAAAATCATTATGTCTTTTTAGGACCACAGTATTCTTATGGACTTTAATATGATATGTGATTGAAATCTGGAACTCTCTCAAGGTTATAACTTCCAGAGATTTTCTTTTTGTGTGTGTGTGTGTGGGGGGGGGGCAGAGACAGAGAAAGAGACAGAGAGGACAGACAGACAGGAGGGAGAGAGATAAGAATCTATGTGTCTTGATGCGGGAGGTGGTGGTTACAGCAGAGCCAGTGACCCCTTGCTCAAGCCAGCAGCCTTGGATTCAAGCCAGTGACCGTGGGCTTCAAGCCAGCGAATTTTGGGCTCAAGCCAGTGACCCTATGCTCAAGCTGGTGAGCCTGCCCTCAAGCCAGATGAGCCCACACTCAAGCTAGTGACCTCTGGGTTTTGATCCTCAGTCCTCTGCATCGCAGTCTGAAGCTCTATCCACTATGCCACAGCCTGGTCAGGCACTTCTAGAGTTTTTTACTGAATAACTTGGATGGCTAAATGTTGTAGTTGCTATACATGCTTAAACAATTGTATATATTGAACGTAGTATAATATTTAAAATAAAAGAGGTGATAGTCTTGCTCAATTGTGTACTAATCAGTAATACTTGACTCTTTAAAACTTGATGAAAAGGTCTTTTAGAAAGTTGAGGAGGCTCTGTTGTAGAGAATTGGTCCAGCATGTGGATGTCCTGGGTTCAATTCCTGGTCAGAGCACACAAGAGAAGTACCCAGCTGCTTCTCTCCCCATCACTGTCTTGCTTCTCTCTCCCTTTCTCTTTCTTTCTCTCTCTCTCACTCTCCTTCCTCCTGCAGCCATGGCTCAATTAGAATGAATCGGCCCCAGTTCTGAAGATGGCTCTATGGCCTCTGCCTCAGTCATTAAAAAGGGCTCGGTTTCTGAGCAATGGAACAACATCCCAGATGGGCTGAGCATTACCCCCTAGTGGGCTTGTCAGGTGGATCCCGGGTTAGGGCCCATGTGGAAGTCTGTCTCTGCCTCCCCTCCTCTCACTGAATTGAAAAAAAAGGAAGAAAAAAAAGTTGAGGAAGCTTTAATTTATGTAAAATAGTCTAAAAAATCTATACTGGAAAAGAGGAAGCTTAAATAATAGCTGTGTTCAAATGTGAGAAGAGCTGTTCTTTGGGTAAACAAAAGAGACTTTACAATGCTTCAAGGGCAGAAATCAGGCCCATAGGTATGAAGCCACCAGTGTGGTTGGTAATTGTCTCTACATGAGCAATAGTTGAAATTACCTGAAAATAGAATAGGCTGCTTTCAGAGACAGTGATGAAGGGATTTAAGAATCAGACAGGGAATTGAATTAGATTGTCTCTAACATTTATTCAAACTCCATGAATCTGTGCTTCTGTGAAATTCAAGACTTGTAGATTATCTGGTACATATGCTATTAATTAAATGGAGTATTGAGACCAGTGGCTAACATAACTATTTTCTTTGTCCACATCCACATTAATAAAGTTATCATAATGTAGTCATATTACTGCAATTTATTGAGACTTTCTAACACAGATTATAAAAAAGAGAAATCCTTTAAGTCACAGACAGAGAGGGAAATGAGGACAGTCCTACATTTCTTGTTTGGAAGGATGACACTGTCAAAAAAGGCAGCTATTATCAGATCATTTAACAAAGAATTTCAATCACCTTTAATCTCATCTCTCCTGTCTTTTCCTTTTTTGTTTTTCTTTATTAAAAAAGAGAGAGAGAGGGACAGACAAGAACAAACAGACAAGAAGGGAGAGAATGAAAAGCATCAACTCATAGTTGTAACATGTTAGTTGTTTATTGATTGCTTTCTTATATGTGCCTTAACTGGGTGCGGGGGGGAGGGTCCACTCAAGCCAATGATCCCTTGCTCAAACTAGACACTTGGGCTCAAACCAGCAGCCTTGGGCCTCAAGTCAGTGACCATGGGGTCATGTTGATCAAGCTGGTGACTCTGTGCTCAAGCCTCCACTCAAGTCAGATGAGCCTATGCTCAAGCCATTGACCTCAGGGTTTTCAATCTAGGACCTCAGCATTCCAGGTCAATGCTCTATCCACTATGCCACCACTGGTCAGGTTCCTGTCTTTTCCTTTATTATTAAAACCATTACACTTTCCTTCTTTCTTTTCTACTTTCAATAATGCAGTAGAATAGGATTTTTTCCCTCTTGTTATTTACCTTTTCATGTCTTGATGTTTTAACAAAGCATTATTTTATTCAACAAGTATTTATTGAGTACATATTACAGGTTGAGAATTACATTAGGAATTTAGAATATAGCAATAAATAAAACAGACAAACCTCTGGTGGTGCTTATATTTAAGGGTTGGGAGATGGAAGGAGTACACTAAATAAACATAGTAAGTAAGTCAATTAATATATATATTTGAAGGTGATAAGTGCTTTAGGCATAGAAAAAGTTAAACAGGGTAAAGGCAGTAGAGCAAGTGGGCACTTGTGAGTGGTTGGCTGGCAAGTGTAGCAAGTAGGTAGATAGAATGGGCCTAATGGAGAAAGTAAGAGCTGAGCAGAACCTTAAAGAGAAGGAATTAACCAAGCAGGTATCTAAGGGAAGAGTACCCTGGGTGGGGGAACAGCTGGAACATGTGCTCTGTTAGAATGTTCTGAGCATCTTCTAGAAGAGTCAGTGTCCCAATGCAGCTAGGGCAGCCTAAGCACAGGGGCATCACAGTAGGAGATGAAGTTGAGGAGAGAAGATCAGACAATACTTTGTGGTCAATGTGAAGATCTTGCGAGCCATCAGAGTTTCAAGCAGAGCCATGACATGATCTGAGTTATATTTTGAAAGAATCTTTCAGGTTGCTGTATTGAGATAAATTCTAGGGGACTACTGTACAAGCAGAGGGAGCTGTAGCAGGTAAGGAGTAAAACTACAAAATTTGAAAAATACCAAAAAATACAAGACAGCAGAAATAATATTTCCCAAACTCACTATTTAAATTTTGACACATTTGTCAAATCTTTCTGTATATTTTTATCTTAGGATTTTAAGTAAAAGTACATATTATTTGAAGTCTCTTTTGAGATGGAATATGGGACTTCCCTTTATAAAGTTAGCTTTAATACTTGACACTAAAATATCAGTTTATGTACACATTTCATGTTATATTCATAAACTAATTCAGCTTTGCTTTCTTAGTTGACCGTTGTACCCCTGTTTACATATTTACTTGTGATGAAAAATATAGCGTTTATTCACTTTATAAAAAAATTTAATTTTAAGCCTGGCTAAGCCCTCACTTTTAACCCCTTACTAAAAGAGTCATTTCTGCTTTATCTCTATGGCATTAAAACTTGATTATTCACAGAGAAGAGAACAATCAAGACAGACATGGCTCCCAACGTATGTTTCACTGTGGCAAATGCTAAGCTAATCACTGCTGGTGTCTGCATGGGTTAGCCCTGTTAATCATTTCTAAACAGTATGGTCTATAGATTATAAGAGCCAATGCTTCTTTAATAATCAGTTTATAGTATGTTGAAATTGATCATTTTAAGTATAGTTTGTAACATACAGATGTATAGTACTACTGTAAAATATTTATTCTCTAGAGTAGTAGGTCTAGAAAAGACAAATTCACAGATGAGTTTAAGAATATGGGGAACACCATAGGTCCTTTCTTTGTATAATACATACATGTACTTTCACACAAAATAGTGCATAATATTTGGGGTGTTAATGACCTTTCTTAAGTTTATTTAGAGATTTTTAGATATAGGGTCAAGAACCTTTCATAAAGAACTTCACTCTAGAAAAAAAAAAGGATCCACTTTTATATTTTCCATACTATATTTAAAATATTACATTCATTATATTTATTGTTCTGCTATGGCTCTATTCCAAGGTGTCTGTTGTATGTATCTGTTAATTAAATTTATGCATCAACCTCTAGGAAAGCACATTATTCCTCAAAGATTGAGTGGCTCTTCAGTCTTTGTATGAAGATGGATTCTAAGGCACCTATGAGTTCTGTGTAAGGTTCTGAATAGGAATGTTGCCTACCAGCTGTAAAATAGACTTGACCTAGAAATGTATAGGATGTCACCTCTATTGTTTAAGCAGCAGCAGCATCTGTGGTATACTCATGCAAATTCCATCAGCTGGTGGGACTTACATCCTATCAGTGGTGGTCAGTGATGCTAGAGACTTGTTCAATTTGATATTTTACTTTCTGTTTTGACTATAGCCTGGATATCAGAATAATTCACAGAATTCACAGGAAGAATATCAAAGAATGAAAATTTTATCTTTAAAATAGCCATATCTGAAATTATGAATTTAATGTCCATTGAATATAAAATCAAATCTATAATGAATGATAAAAACTTCTGAAAGGAAGATGAAGGGGTTTCTGTCTTTGATTGCCAGATTTGACAACAAAGATGTTGATTCCCAACATTATCAGCTCTACTGTGTTTTGATGGGTCATTTATTCTGACTTGGTCTGGGAGATGGCTTCTCTTTATGATTCAGTGGACTTTACGATTAATGTTGGTCATTTTTGTAATGATGAGAGTTTATAGATAATTCAAATATAGAGGAGTTACCCGTAGACAGAATAAGCCCATACAAACATAGTTAAAGGCATAATCAAACTTAACTATCCATGATGAATATGCTAAGTAATCAAATGAGAAATTTAAATAAGTATAGAACTATACATTCTAGGGGGAAAAGCACTAAAGAAATATAATTTGGGGCATATCTCACAATGTACAGATATAACACAAAAACCTAGGAGTTATTAATGGCGAGCAAAAATCTACAGAATAACTCATAGTTAAGAAAACTAGTGTAAGTGTTGAACACAGTTAAATGATATTGAATTTAAATATAATGTGTTGACCTTTTTATTATGTCTTAGATTTTACAATGAATGAGGACTATGGAGAGCTTGCTATAGTTTGGATTTCATCCACATATTATTTAGATTAACTTATTATCTTTCCATTCTAATTTTCTCAGAGGCTACATTTTATACCTTTTCAAAGTGCAAAGGTGATTAAAATTCAACTAATAAAGAAAGGGAAATTGGGGTGATTGGTCTCAATACAAAAGACTTGGGAATGATTTGATTGTCTTAATCTGATAATGGGAACTAGAGTATGTGTATCTTCTCATTTTATAGAATAAGTGGAAGTCTATATATTTTTTAAAGAATTTAAAAATGAGTTCCATGTATTTTCAGTTGTTGGCCTGACTGAAGGTTATGAATAGTTGGATGAGTTAGGGTTTATTAAATGGTCTCATACCTTCTATTCCTGTAATACTGTAGTTACATTTTCTTAAACCTTTTAAAATATATTAAATCAGTTCAGTTGTTCAAGATATATTATTACTGGTTAAGTTAGTTTTATATTCATGATACTCTAAAATTAAAGTTATAAATATTGAGGTCAAACTCTATCACTATAAAATTTTAATATATTTGAATATTAGTAAATCTGTTTTCTGAATTATTCCTCTCATTAAATTTTATAAGACAGCTGAAGACTGTCCCAATTCAACAAGTTAAGAGAATAAGTCTTAGAAATTAATTATTATCAAAATAGCTATTTGTAATAATACAGGTTTGTTCTTCTATTCTGCTCACAAATGATTAAAGAAAAATGAGCTAAATAAGAAAATAGCTATATATATATATCCGTATATTTATATGGCTACACATACATTTTTGAATATATCTATATACATCTATGTAAATTGATCTATATTTTGTGTGAATGTATACATTATATATATTTAAAGATAGAAAGAGCCTGACCTGTGGTGGCGCAGTGGATAAAGCGTCGACCTGGAAATGCTGAGGTCACCGGTTTGAAACCCTGGGCTTGCCTGGTCAAGGCACATATGGGAGTTGATGCTTCCAGCTCCTCCCCCCTTCTCTCTCTCTCCTCTCTCTCCCTCTCTGTCTCTCTCTCTCCTCTCTAAAAATAAATAAATAAATAAATTTAAAAAAATTAAAAAAAAGAATTTTAAAGATAGAAAGAAAATGGAGCTATATAAAATGTACCTTTTCAATAAATACTTTATAAAAATATGTATTTTCAAATCTATTCATATTCTTTTAAAGTCAAATACAAGAGTATGGTAAAAACCCATTTTTGAGCAATATACAAAGATGACTGAGTATTTCCCACTAAATTAATGAGATAAAGGCCAAAGAGAGATATTTTGAAATATACATTTAAAAAAATACCTGCTGTTTTCTCTTTGTTTCAAGGAAAATAGGTATTTTTATACTTAAAAGAAGATGAAAACCTTCAGATAATGTCAACTGTCATTAATGGGATAGGAATGATATGTAATTTTATCAGTAGAAAAGAGTTATGTGGACCCCATTATTTAGGGGTAAGCTTGGAAGTAAAAGAACTGACAGGTGAATGCTCATCCTGGTAGATAATAGTCAGGGACATCATTTTGTGTAAGTCAATTTCTTATGCTGATAGAGATAAATAGGAAGAAAGTTACAGTGTTAAATACAAGTTAAAAACAAATTAAAATTATAAGTTTTTGACTGTCAGATATTAGATTTAAAATGGTGGAGAATGAACATTGGCAAGCCTTAGTTTTTAAGACTTGTTAATCTGTTAAACCTATAATTAAAAACCATTCAAAGAGAAAATGGCGCCGTGAGAAGCGCGTCCGACAGATCTCCCCAAAATCACAACAAATTTATCAACTAGAAACAGGAAAATTTATCTTCGGAGCAAACTGAAAGCAAAAGGACTGTTATCGCTCGAATCTGAGAGACGAGGGTGTGGAGGAAGCTACCGCAGGGACGTTCATTCAAGCCGCGAGAAAGTTCGCTTGTGGTAAGTCATCCCGCACTCGGAAGCCGCCGCCAGCCGCCGCCGCCACCGCCAGCCGCCGCCGCCGCCGCCAGCGGCCGCGGACAGTGCCCCGGTCGGTTGCAGAACGAGCGGCAAGCAGCTGCTGGCGCGCTCCCGGTCTGGTTGCAGACCGAGCATTGCAGACCGAGCACCGCTAAGTTCCCAGCGGCCAGCGCACGGGGAGCGGGAGAGGCCCCAGGGCGGTATTCCCTACTTGGGAGATTCTCTCCGCGGGCGGGGCACCTCACTCAGCCATTCAAGCTAACAATCAAGCGTTGGGGGAGGGGCGCGCGCAGGCAGCCTGAAATACCTTCGGGAGCACAGCTGCGACCCAATTACTAAAATTAACTTAACCCGTGAAATCTGCGCACCCTCGGTTCTAATTGATAAGATCTCTCTCAGTTCACCGACCCAAGACAAGAGGCGTGATATTTTTTGGTACCTCTCACTAAAGGGGCGGGGGCAACTTCTGATTGATAGAGCCTCCATATTCAGGGATAAACGCTAACAAGAAGGACTTGGCAGATAATAAGATCTATACCAAACTAGTCGCAAGCAGAGACTAGTACCTCTTCTTACTGGCCAAAACAGGCTACAAAGTGTGGAAAGCCTGGGTTGAGAGGTCCAACGGAATGCTAGGCGCTGAACAATCACCTTGACAACAATTGACTCCCACCCCCGCCTGATTACACTGGAGGCCCTGACTGTCAGAGCCCTTCCCAGAGCCGTGCACTGAGTGGGGATAGAGTGGGGATTTCCCAGCTCTGTGAGCCTCTTACTCCCCAGGCAGAAGCAGTGGCAGCCTTGTGGCTGGATCGCCAGGCTGCTGGTTTGGGAGGGGGGGACTGGGAGAGAGAATCCACGAAGGCGAACTCTCTCGTCGTTAGACCCTGCAGACGCCGGCAGGCCTTGATTACCAGCAAGACTAAAGCCAATTGTGTGACATTGCCGTAGAACCCCATCAACTGCAAGTCCCTGCCTGGGTGTGGCGCAGGGGCAGGGCCTGGGGTGCAGAGTCGCCGACCGGGAAGAGGGAGAGAGGAGAAGGAGGAAGAGGTTGACATCTCAAAATCAGGAAAAATCCACAGACTTTGCAGCTTGTTCCACTGTTTTTTTTTTGTTTTTTTTGTTGTTTGTTCCTTCTATCTTATTGTCTTTATTTCCTCCACCTCAGTCCTTCTATTCTCTGCCCATCTTATGCTTCCCTTTTCTTGAACTACACTACCCATAAGTGTTACATTTTATTTCTCTTCTTCATCCTCACCCTCCTTTGGGGTTATACTCCAGGACACTTAATTCTCACTCTCTCCTCTTTTGTTTTTTTTTGCCTTATTTTGTTTTTTTCTCTTGCTTTCTTATTTCTTCCTTCGTTTTTCTCTTTTTCTTATTTTTCCCTTTATATTCGTTTTTTCTTTTCTCGTTTTACTTTCCTCCCATTTAATCCTCAATCACGAACAAATTAGTTAATTTGGGACTCAAGGTTTTTTTTTTTTTGTTTTTTTTTTTGGCTTTGTTTTTCTTTTTCGGTTTTGTTTTTGTTTTTTTTCTGGTTGGTTTGTTTTTGTGGCATTTTGGGTCCTCCCAACCCAAGGTCTCCATTGTATTTGGTCTTTGCTCCACTTAATACAACGTATTTTTACTTATTATTTTTATTTTTTCTTCTTTATTATTCCTTTTTTTTGTCCTTTTTTCTGGTTCCCTCTTCTCCCTCTCATTATATCTCTTGGTTGACCGTCACCTGCAGGCAGATCAACTTATGCTTGTCTAAGATTTTCTTCCTTTTTTTATTTTTAATTTTTTTTTTTTTTTTTTTTTTTTTTTGCCCCCTTGAACTCTTCACCGCAATCCAGGCCCTCCATTATAGGCACGATATTTCCCTGAGGAGGGGAGAGGAGGGAAGGGGAACAAAGAAAAAAAAAAAAAAGGGGGGAAACAATAAATTATTACTGCTTTTTTTGTGGGGTGTTTTACCCTCTGGTTTTTTGTTTTTTTTGTTGTTGTTGTTTTTGTTTTTTTTGTTTTTGTTTTTGTTTTTTGTTTTTTACTTTTTACTCCTTATCAATTCTAATTAGTGCTATCAACAAGACCACCACCAGATGCCAATAAGAAAGAGGAAATCGAATATTATGGATACAAAAGAAAGAGAGGTAACACAAATAGATGTGGAAAAATCTATGGAGAAAAGACTTAACATATTGGAAGCCTTGGAGCTAAATGACAGAGAATTTAAAATAGAAATCTTAAAAATACTCAGAGATATACAAGAAAACACGGAAAGGCAATATAGGGAGATCAGAAAACAACTCAATGAACACAAAGAATATATTACCAAGGAAATTGAAACTATAAAAACAAATCAAACAGAAATGAAAAACTCAATTCACGAGCTGAAAAACGAGGTAACAAGCTTAGCTAGCAGAACAACCCAGATTGAAGATAGGATTAGTGAAATAGAAGACAAACAACTTGAGGCACAACAGAGAGAAGAAGAAAGAGACTCAAAAATAATAAAAAACGAGAAAGCCCTACAGGAATTATCTGACTCCATCAGAAAGAATAACATAAGAATAATAGGTATATCAGAGGGAGAAGAGAAAGAAAATGGAATGGAGAATATACTCAAACAAATAATAGACGAGAACTTCCCAAGCCTGTGGAAAGAACTAAAGCCTCAAATTCAAGAAGCAAACAGAACACCGAGTTTTCTTAACCCCAACAAACCCACTCCAAGGCACATCATAATAAAGATGACACAAACCAATGACAAAGAAAAAATTCTCAAGGCAGCCAGGGAAAAGAAGAGTACAACATATAAAGGAAGGCCTATTAGATTATCATCAGATTTCTCAGCAGAAACTCTACAAGCTAGAAGAGAGTGGACCCCAATATTTAAAGCCCTGAAAGAGAGGAACTTTCAGCCAAGAATACTATACCCATCAAAGCTATCCTTCAAGTATGAAGGAGATATAAAAACATTCACAAATACAGAAAAGATGAGAGAATTTATCACGAGAAAGCCCCCACTCCAGGAAATACTAAAGGGGGTTTTCCAACCAGATTCAAAGAACAAAAGAAAACAACACCACAAGTAACAGCTCCACCAAGAACACAATAAAACCAAACTTAAACTGTGACAACAAAGGAAAAAAAAAGGGGGGGGAGAGAATGGAGATTAACAGTAGCAAAGGACGATGAAGTGCAGAAATACTTATAAGATAGGGTACTACAATGAATATGGTAGGTACCCTTTTCATTACTTAATGGTAACCACCCTAGAAAAAGCCACCACAAAAACACATGACTTAAAAAAGGTAGCAACAGAGGAAAGAAGTATGGAACACAAACAAACAGAAACAAATGATAGAAAAACAAAAGAGAAGAATCAAACTAGATACAAAACTAACAGAAAGCAATTTATAAAATGGCAGTAGGGAACCCACAAGTGTCAATAATTACACTAAATGTAAATGGATTAAACTTACCAATAAAAAGACACAGAGTAGCAGAATGGATTAAAAAAGAAAATCCAACTATATGCTGCCTACAAGAAACACATCTAAGCAACAAGGATAAAAACAAATTCAAAGTGAAAGGCTGGAAAACAATACTCCAAGCAAACAACACCCAAAAAAAAGCAGGTGTAGCAATACTCATATCTGATAATGCTGACTACAAGACAGAAAAAGTACTCAGAGACAAAAATGGTCACTTCATAATGATTAAGGGGACACTGAATCAAGAAGACATAACAATCCTTAATATATATGCACCAAACCAAGGAGCACCAAAATATATAAGACAGCTACTTATTGACCTTAAAACAAAAACTAACAAAAATACAATCATACTTGGAGACCTCAATACTCCGCTGACGGCTCTAGATCGGTCATCCAAACAGAGAATCAATAAAGATATAGTGGCCTTGAACGAAATACTAGAACACCTGGATATGATAGACATCTACAGGACACTTCATCCCAAAGCGACAGAGTATACATTTTTCTCTAGTGTACATGGATCATTCTCAAGAATTGACCATATGTTGGGCCACAAAGACAATATCAGCAAATTTAGAAAAATTGAAATTGTACCAAGCATATTTTCTGATCATAAAGCCTTGAAACTAGAATTCAACTGCAAAAAAGAGGGGGGAAAAACCACAAAAATGTGGAAACTAAACAACATACTTCTAAAAAATGAATGGGTCAAAGAAGAAATAAGCGCAGAGATCAAAAGATACATACAGACAAATGAAAATGAAAATACGACATATCAGAATCTCTGGGATGCTGCAAAAGCAGTAATAAGAGGAAAGTTCATATCACTTCAGGCCTATATGAACAAACAAGAGAGAGCCGAAGTAAACCACTTAACTTCACACCTTAAGGAACTAGAAAAAGAAGAACAAAGACAACCCAAAACCAGCCGAAGAAAGGAGATAATAAAAATCAGAGCAGAAATAAATGAAATAGAGAACAGAAAAACTATAGAAAAAATCAATAAAACAAGGAGCTGGTTCTTTGAAAAGATCAACAAAATTGACAAACCCTTGGCAAGACTCACCAAGGAAAAAAGGCACAGGACTCAAATAAATAAAATCCAAAATGAAAGAGGAGAGATCACCACAGACATTATAGATATACAAAGAATTATTGTAGAATACTATGAAAAATTATATGCCACCAAATACAACAATCTAGAAGAAATGGATAAATTCCTAGAACAATACAACCTTCCTAGACTGAGTCATGAAGAAGCAGAAAGCCTAAACAGACCAATCAGCAGGGAGGAAATAGAAAAAACTATTAAAAACCTCCCCAAAAATAAAAGTCCAGGCCCAGATGGTTATACTAGTGAATTCTATCAAACATTCAAAGAAGACTTGGTTCCTATTCTACTCAAAGTCTTCCAAAAAATTGAAGAAGAAGGAATACTTCCAAACACATTTTATGAGGCCAACATAACCCTCATACCAAAACCTGGCAAGGATGGCACAAAGAAAGAAAACTACAGACCAATATCTCTAATGAATACAGATGCTAAAATTCTAAACAAAATACTGGCAAACCGAATACAACAACATATTAAAAAAATAATACATCATGATCAAGTGGGATTCATCCCAGAATCTCAAGGATGGTTCAACATACTCAAAACGGTTAACGTAATACACCATATCAACAAAACAAAGAACAAAAACCATATGATCTTATCAATAGATGCAGAAAAGGCTTTTGATAAAATACAACACAATTTTATGTTTAAGACTCTCAACAAAATGGGTATAGAAGGAAAATATCTCAACATGATAAAGGCCATATATGATAAACCATCAGCCAACATCATTTTAAATGGCATAAAACTGAGGACTTTCTACCTTAAATCAGGAACAAGACAGGGTTGTCCACTCTCTCCACTCTTATTTAATGTGGTGCTAGAAGTTCTGGCCAGAGCAATCAGACAAGACAAAGAAATAAAAGGCATCCATATTGGAAAAGAAGAAGTAAAGGTATCACTTTTTGCTGATGATATGATCCTATACATCGAAAACCCGAAGGACTCCACAAAAAGATTATTAGAAACAATAAACCAATACAGTAAGGTCGCAGGATACAAAATTAACATACAGAAGTCCATAGCCTTTCTCTATGCCAACAATGAAATATTAGAAAACGAACTCAAAAAAATAATCCCCTTCACGATTGCAACAAAAAAAATAAAATACCTAGGAATAAACATAACAAAGAATGTAAAGGACCTATATAATGAAAATTACAAAGCATTGTTAAGAGAAATCGAAAAAGATACAATGAGATGGAAAAATATTCCTTGTTCTTGGATAGGAAGAATAAATATAATCAAAATGGCCATATTACCCAAAGCAATATACAAATTTAATGCAATTCCCATCAAAATCCCTATGGGATTTTTTAAAGAAATGGAACAAAAAATCATCAGATTTATATGGAACTATAAAAAACCCCGAATAGCCAAAACAATCCTAAGGAAAAAGAATGAAGCTGGGGGCATTACAATACCTGACTTTAAACTATATTATAGGGCCACAATAATCAAAACAGCATGGTATTGGCAGAAAAATAGACACTCAGACCAATGGAACAGAATAGAAAGCCCAGAAATAAAACCACATATATATGGTCAAATAATCTTTGATAAAGGGGCCAACAACACACAATGGAGAAAAGAAAGCCTCTTCAACAAATGGTGTTGGGAAAACTGGAAAGCCACATGCAAAAGAATGAAACTCGACTACAGCCTGTCCCCGTGTACTAAAATTAATTCAAAATGGATCAAAGACCTAAATATAAGACCTGAAACAATAAAGTACATAGAAGAAGACATAGGTACTAAACTCATGGACCTGGGTTTTAAAGAACATTTTATGAACTTGACTCCAATGGCAAGAGAAGTGAAGGCAAAGATAAATGAATGGGACTACATCAGAATAAAAAGTTTTTGCTCAGCAAGAGAAACTGATATAAAAATAAACAGACAGCCAACTAAATGGGAAATGATATTTTCAAACAACAGCTCAGATAAGGGCCTAATTTCCAAAATTTACAAAGAACTCATAAAACTCAACAACAAACAAACAAACAATCCAATAAAAAAATGGGAAGAAGACATGAATAGACACTTCTCCCAGGAAGAGATACAAATGGCCAACAGATATATGAAAAAATGCTCAGCTTCATTAGTTATTAGGGAAATGCAAATCAAAACTACAATGAGATACCACCTCACCCCTGTTAGATTAGCTATGATCAACAAGACGGGTAATAGCAAATGTTGGAGAGGCTGTGGAGAAAAAGGAACCCTCATTCACTGTTGGTGGGACTGTAAAGTAGTACAACCATTATGGAGGAAAGTATGGTGGTTCCTCAAAAAACTGCAAATAGAACTACCTTATGACCCAGCAATCCCTCTACTGGGTATATACCCCAAAACCTCAGAAACATTGATACGTGAAGACACATGTAGCCCCATGTTCATTGCAGCACTGTTCACAGTGGCCAAGACATGGAAACAACCAAAAAGCCCTTCAATAGAAGACTGGATAAAGAAGATGTGGCACATATACACTATGGAATACTACTCAGCCATAAGAAACGATGACATCAGATCATTTACAGCAAAATGGTGGGATCTTGATAACATTATAAGGAGTGAAATAAGTAAATCAGAAAAAAACAAGAACTACATGATTCCATACATTGGTGGAACATAAAAATGAGACTAAGAGACATGGACAAGAGTGTGGTGGTTACCAGGGGTGGGGGGAGGGAGGACAGGGGGAGAGTTAGGGGGAGGGGGAGGGGCACAGAGAACTAGATAGAGGGTGGCGAAGGACAATCTGACTTTGGGCGAGGGGTATGCAACATAATTTAATGACAAAATAACCTAGACATGTTTTCTTTGAATATATGTACCCTGATTTATTAATGTCATCCCATTACCATTAATAAAAATTTATTTAAAAAAAAAAAAAAAAACCATTCAAAGACCAGTTATTTTTTTCTCTTACTATCAACCAGTAGTCAGTATTTTAAAAACAAATGACAATGCTAAATGTAGGTAATTTGAAGAGAATAAAATTGTATGTAAATAAGCAATATTTATTATTAATGTAAGTTAAATATTCCCATATAAAGTGAGCTTCAACCAAAATTATTCATCCTTTTATCTTTCCTTCCTTCCCTCCTTCCTTCCTTCTTTACTTTTCTTCTTCCTTCCTTCCTTCTTTCCTTCCTTCCTTCCTTCCTTCCTTCCTTCCTTCCTTCCTTCCTTCCTTCCTTCCTTCCTTCCTCCCTTCCTTCTTTCCTTCCTTAATTTATAATTTGTTGTCTTCTGAATGTTTGTGTTCTCCCAAATTCACACATTGAAATGAAATCCTCAAGGTGATGGTATTTGGAAGTGGGGACTTTGGGAAGTAATTAGGTCAGGACAGTAAACTCTTATGAATGAAATTAATGTGCTTATAAAAAAAGACGCCAGAGAATTATTTCATTCTCTTTCTGTCACATGAGGACACAATACGAAGTCTACAACCTAGAAGAAGAATCTCACTCACCAAAATCTGACCATGCTGCCCTGGTCTCAGACTTCCAGCCTCCAGAACTATAAGAAATAAGCTTCTATTCTTTATAAGCTACCCATCTAATGACATTGTATACAGTCGTATGAACTAAGGCATATTTTCACACTGAATGATCTATTTGCTAAAGTTCAAAACCAAAGAAACCTAATCTCTGGTGTTAGAATTTAAGATAGTGGTTATCCTTGGGTAAAGGGAGGAGTTATAATTTCAGAGGTGGATCCTTGGACTTTGACATATTCTTATTCAATTGACTCTTATGTTATTCTTGACATAGAAGAGTTTAATGGATTAATTTTATGTGATTACCCAAGCTATATAACTGATTTAATGAACATTATTTGAGAAGCTACTATGTACAAAACATTAAACTGGGCTTTGGATTTAGGACATCACAGAGGACAGACACTATCCCAGTCATGGAGTATACAATCTAGTGGTGAATGAAGGCAACTACACGGGTCATTACTAGGCAGTGAAATCTGTGCACATAAGAAGTAATACTAGTGGCCCACAAATTTGAATATGGCATAGAATTAAGCAAAAACTTTCTTTATGAAGTAACATTTCTGTTACAACTTGAAAGATTGGTATGGTTTTTCCTTGAAAAAAGTGGAAAGGTCTTCCAATCCAATAACATGTACATGGGCCCAGAAATGAGACTGCATTGGTCTTTTAGCTAACTAGAACTTTTATAGACTTGCTTAAGACGTAAGCACTCAAGACACTAAAGTATTCCTTATTTTAATTTTCTTCGCAACTGCATTTTGAATTTCATATATATATATATATATATATATATATATATATATATATATACACATACACACATATATATATCTTGTGTATTGAAAATGTATAATAGACCTTTAGTTTTCAGCTAGTATATTAATTAAATTGCAGGTTAACCTAATATAACAAAAAGACTGTAAAACAGAATAGTTTAAAAAGATAAAATGTATTTATCTGATATGTTAATAACCTGGAGTTTGGTGGGGGTATAAATCAAGAAACACATCTGATTCCAGAAAGTTTTTCAGCAACCTTATTTCCCCACCTATTGTTCTCAGCATATTATCTTTATCCGTGCTTAACACTGACTCAGCTCTTATCTACCTTCTAGTAGATGGGAAGAAAAGAAAGAGGAAAATTGTGGCAAACAATTTTTGTCAGAGAAAATGACATGGAGGTTTTACACATCACTTCCACTCATCTTTCATGAGTAATAACATGGTCATTTGTATATACTTAGCTGCAAGGGAGGCTGGAATATGCAGTCTCTAGCAGGATGGCTCTGTGCCCAGCTAAATTCTATTATATAGAAGAAGGGTTGATTGGACTTGGGGAAAATGAGCAGCCTATCACAACTACTCATTTCTAGAGCCCCTTTATGATTGTGAGAAAATATTATGAATCAAATACAGATTAATAAGTGGGAGATCACAAGAGGTCTTTTATATCATAACTCAATGTTTCAATATTATTTAAGAAGAGTTTGAGGCCATTTATGAGTTGTAATCAACAGAATGACACTATCACATTTTTATTTTAGAAAAGTACACTCTGGATGCAGGTTAGAGAAAGACCAGAGGGAAATTTTGAGAGATTGGCAGGAATCTAGTTGAAATACAATGGTGACTGGAACCAAAGAAATTTGTAGTGAACACAAGAAGTCAAATGTAAAAAAAAAATCAATAAGATGAAATGATTAAATACATGTTCATCAATAAGATGTGAGAGTAGAAAATTTTGGGCTAACCCATAATGACATCAGGGCTACAGACTGGATAAAGTTGTGATTTTCCATACACAGAAGGAGTATTAATTAGAAGAGAGTGAAAAAGATGAGTTTAATGTTGCAAACAGAAAATTGCAATCACTGTGCTAATTAGGCAAAACTGTGTGGGGATAGATTCAGGCCCAAGGCATCTGTTCAGGACTCTGTTCGGGAGTGAAGAAGAGAGTCTAGAATGGAATCCTAAGAAAAACAACAAGACAGAGAAAGTGAAAGCTGTGTTCAGTGACAGCAATTTGCCAATAATAATTTCTCGTATTCATCTAAACCCAATTTTCCAAATACCACTTCACAGAATGGCATGTCGGCATTCATTGATTCCCTATGCTGCTGATTTGTTAAACTTGGTTTGCTAAAAATGTTGTCTATTGTCTAACCATAACTTATAAAAATGTCATTTTCTTGATGATATTTAAAACATTAGTTTTTCAGGGAACTGTTGAGAAAAGACTATTATGTGATTTGAAATTAGGTGAATTAGAAGGGGAGCAAATGAGGAGAGTGTAGTGTCAAGCATTTAAGTGAAGAGAGTGTTTTCTAAGGGAAGGTGTTCTCAGCAGCATCCAAAGCTCCGGATCTTGTATGATGATTTATCATAGAGAAAGGGATTACTCATGTAGCCTCTTTGCATATTAGTATAGTTTCTGAGGTTACTATAAAAGTTCCTTGTAGGGGCTCATAACCCTTTAATCAACCCAGTTGGTCATTGGACCAGTTGGTTTCCATCTCAGCTCCCTCTGGGACAGAGTGAACTGAAGTTCTGCTGTGGCAGTTCTCCACCTGCGTGGGGTGGAAGGTGAAGAAGCACTCTGTGATTCCACAGGCTTATATCTTATAAAAATTTTGTCAATTTTTAAATAAAACTCCACAATTTTCTAGTACTTTTATAATAAACAATTCTTCTGTCATTTCATTGGGATTGTATTTCCAGTGCATTTGATTCCTTTTTTTTAAATATCCACATTTCTATCTGATATCAGTTCACTTGTGCTTAAGAGACTTCCTTAAATATTTCCTATTGTGCACATAGTCTGCTGGTGATGAGTTCTTTCAGCTTTTGTATGTCTGAAAACATCTTATTATAATTTTATTTTAGGAATCATTTTCACTGAGTTTAAAATTTTAGGTTGAAATTATTTTTTTTTTCAGCATTTAAAAAATGTTACTCTATTCTTTTCTTGTTGGTACTTTTTTCCAAAAAACATCTATGTTATTATTATCTTGGTTTTTCTGTGCATAACATATTTTTTTCTTCCGGATGCTTTCAGATCTCTTTGTTTTGAGAAAATTGATTATGATGCATCCTGGCATAGTTTTTTCATGTTTCTTTTGCTAGAGGTTTGCTGAATTTCTTAGACCTCTCAGTACAGGTTAATTTTTATCCTGGATATCAATAAAGTATGGAAGCTGCCATCTGATGGCTATCTCATTTTTTTGTGTGAAATAAGAGGTCATCCATCTATTGAGAATAAGTTCATAAGTAGTGTATCAGATGTTTGAAAAGATGAAAAATGTTTAATGTGAAAAATGTGAGGGCTTTGTTGATATTAAGGATTATTAATGTATAGTTTTATAATCCCAAGGTTTTATTATAGTCTAAAGAATATTACCTTTCCTGATATAGGCATCAAGTTAATAGTTATTTGGAAAGTATGAAGATATAAATTTTGCCAGTTGAGTGATTGTCTATTAAATTCATGTTACATAGGGAAGGAAGTGAACAGAAGAGGTGGTTGAATACTGAGGAAAAATAGGAGGAGGTCAAGGAATCATAGATTCTGAGGCAACTAGGGAATAGGTATAAAGGCACAATTTAGAGATCTAAAAAGTAGGAATCTAGGGATAAACTATGACACATTTTAATTTAGCCTTTCAGAGTTGCTGCATTTCTGTGTGATGACATCAACCAATGTAATCATGGGAGGTCAATGCCAGAGCAGTGTGGACATAGACTTTCAAAGGAGTTAGAAGGCAGGGCATGGTATAGATTATCCCCAGAAAGGCTGAAACATTCAGTGCATTGGGATGAAAAGAAAATCAGAGATGCAGGGACAAAATTGTCACAAAATGAGGCAGAATTCCAGGAATTCAGTAGTTGATCAGAAAGGAAGAGGATTGGACAGTGGTAGAAAGAGGTGGAATGGTCTTGAAAGGAGCACAGGTTTTACGTGATGGTGGAAAAGTGATGTTAGAGAACTGAGGAGATAAGAGCTGTAACTCCAGCTGCTAAGCCAAAGAGGTGAGACATGGCTAGGGAGAGGGGTAGACTCATTCGAGAGGGAATCATCCTCAAATGGACCGAAAAGAAAGACCAAAGTACCAATATTCTATTTTACCGGATAAAACTTATTCTGGGTGGTTCTTCTCATAGCACAAATGAATGAAGAAATAAGAATAAAGAGGAAAATAAGTGATATGGAGAAAATTACTACTTGAAAGAGAAGACCATATTAAGCTTTGTAGTAAGAGGATAAAGAGAATTTGGAAAATAATCACTGTCATATTTTATAAGAAAATACCAAGAAAATGTTTGACATCTTAAGATAAAATAAGACATAGCCTTTAATCGATACAAAGGAAGTTTTCAAGGAAGCCCCAAATAGAACAATTAAAATTTATGTTGGTGTTAGTAAACTGAAAAACAAATTAAAAAAATCACCTCAGCAACATGAAATGCAGCCATGGTACTATATTAGATGAAAATAACACAAAGCTTGAACAAAAAATAGCCTCAATTTGAGACAAAGCTCCAGATCCAACACCTAATATATATATATATTTTAAAAAACAAAGAGAAGAGAAAAAATGATTATAAGTGTAAAAGAAAAATAATTTATTCAATTCAATTAAAAAGGCTCACTGTACTACAGAGACAAAATGTATAAATAAAAACATATTTTTAAAAAAGATTTGAATTACAATGATGTAACCACCTAAGCAGAGAACCTGGCTACCCCCCTCCCCCCCACACTACGTAGGTTTGCATTTTTTTTTCTGCGTGGGTTTTTGTATTTCAAAAAATTTGATGATAAACAAGTATTACTTTTATGATAAAAATAAACATTATTTAAAAAATAAATTGAAAAAGAAATGTCAAAATTATAAGTGGACTTCTATGTAACTACTGAAAAAATTTCTAGAAAGCCTGCAATTTTATTTTAGGTTTATTTCAGCGAGGAAAACAATGTCTGTTTCCTTACCAATCAAGAGCTGTTGTTTGGTGGCTGTGGGAATCTATTTTTCTGAAATAGAAAACAAAACAAACACAAAACAAGGTATTAAGTGGTGGAATGGAGATCATCAAATAGTCTGTGAAAAGAGCTCTTAACAGTTATGGAAAAGTAGCTTCACTTAACAGAAACGTTAGCACTGCCTTGGCACGTTCACCGTTCGCCAGTGCACCAAAGTTCGTTTGCTTCACTCTTACCAGATAACGAGATCAACACTATTATTTTCAGTTAAATCCTACACATTTCTCTCACTGAACCAGTTCAATAACGGTTGCCATGCTTCAGTTTAGCTACCATGGTGATATCAAGGAAGGTGGAAAGGTTTAATCTGTTATAGAAAAGCATTGATTTCCAAAATGATGCTTAGGGTAGCCGGGATGCTGGAAATCAAACTTATAAGCATTGTTCTGTCAATATCAGAATGGTACCATCTGAAGAAAGAAATTCTTCAGGAAAAGCATTGTAAGAATTAAATGAGAGAAAATGCATTTGTATTACTTAAAGCAAGAGTATTAAAAAAAATATGTCAAAAGATAGCAATCTGTCAGGATGAGTTGGAAAATATTTTCATTGAACAAATTCAAGTATTTTGGGTAAAGGAACCTAAGAATAGAATGGAGTATCAGACTCAAATGCTGTTAGTTGAACAAATAAATGACCTAAAATACTTTGCACTTGCCATTGTCATTTCTTATAAGATTTACAAAAATGATGAGCACAGTTTTCAGCAACTGTTTTCAACTATTTTATTCTATGATTAAGAAATAACTATCTGATGCATTTTTGAAGGAGGAATTCAGAAGAGTTTCAAGGCTGTCATTCCCCCAACCCCCCAATATAGAATCCTCCTTTTTCAGTTGAGAATGTGGCAAAGCGTTCTACCAGAAGGGTTTGGGTGTCCTTCCGTGCCATTGCTGGAATGTCAGATTTAATGTTGGCTGGCTGCCTTTCTCCTGAGATGTTGAACTGCTTTTAAAAAACAGTTATATAATCTCATTAATTTTTCTCAAAATCCCTGTGAGTATGGTACTGATATTATTCTCCTAAAAGTGAAAGAATTTGAGGCAGAGCCACCAAATGACTAATGATGAAGCAGCAAAGAAAAACTGCTTATACAACCTCCGACAATTGGTGTGGACACTCTCAATTAACATAACTCAACTTGCTCTTCTTTTTGAATGAGTCCCCTGGTGCCATCAGCAGTCTGTTTTAAAGGTCTCTGGGAATCAGGGAAGCAAGCAATAATGAGAGATGTAGGTCAGCCCAGGATAGAAAATGTTATTTGCACGATCTCCTCTCTCAGTTTCTATGAAGTCCTTTCCTCTTCCTTTTATTATTTAGCATGCTAGAATTTCTATATGAGAGTTGAGGATGAAATGGGAATTTAAGAGATGGGCCATATCAGTGGGCATCTGGAAAGGTATCCATTTTCAGGAAAATTGGTTTTTAGTTTTATTTTAGAGGTAAAGCAAATGAAGCCCTTCTCCTACCCTGTAGCATTTTGGATTAGGGAAGGCGGACGAGCTACTGTCTTGAAGGAGTTTTTCCAGATTAATGAGAACAGAAAAAAATAAACACAAAGGAATAGAGTTTGATCTAAGTCTCGAATCTCATTTTGAAAGATTTTTCTATTTTTATTAAAATTTATTTTAACTAAGTAGCTATGGTTCATTAAACATTGCAACAGGAACTACTTTGAGAGCTCTATTTATATCAACTCATGTAATCTTCAGAGATCCCAATAGGTGGATAGTATAATTTCCACCCACTTCATAGTTAGGAAAACTGAGTAAAGTGAAATTGTGACTTGCTTGAAGCTGCAAGTGGAGCTACTTAGGTAGCCAGGCTCTGGGATTTCCGCTCGTGACGGTGATGGAATTTCAGCACTCTAATGCTAAAAGAGACTGTTTCTTTATTCTACTGGTATGTGTCTAATTCTGTGGAAGATATGCCAGCAGACACTGTGGTGCTTTATCTGAAAGCTCATACATAGCATTAAAAGATAGCTTAGAAAATTGCACGCATGCTCCAAGAGGTGTCACCAGTGTGGATAGATTCAATGCTTTCATGCAAAAGACAGAAAAGGAGATATAGGAGCATCTTGCCTGTGGTAAACCAGCTACCAACTGGGGAATGGTGGCAGGCTTCTGGGACCTAGTGTGCCCTAGACAGGTGAGAGAGGAGAATAGATGAAAGGATAAATACATAGATAGATAGATAGATAGATAGATAGATAGATAGATAGATAGATAGATAGATGATAAATAGATAGGTGATAGATAGATAGATAATAGATAGATAGATGATAGATAGATAGATAGATAGATAGATAGATAGATAGATAGATTAGATAGATAGACAAACAGATAGATACTGCCAAATACATTTGTTTGACTGGTACTTGCATGACCAGAAAGCTTGAATCTTTCTTTTCTGGCTTACACATGCTTTATCCATGCATTCAGTACATCTTCTAAGACACTGTCCTTCATTCTAATGAAACAGGATTTGAACAAAATAATAGGATTGCTTTCAGAGCCAGACAGACATGCAGTGGCTGCCTGTATTGGGAGTGGGCGTAAGGGACAGAAGTGGCCACCTACTGGGTTGCTCTTGGCTGAGATGCTGAAATGTGTCCCTGTGTACTGGTCCCTCATAGCCTTGTTGTTTATAGTTTATTGGGTCTCTCTGGAGCTGCTTCTCCTTCTGTGGACTGTGTGTTCTGCCCTCTTGCTTACTTTCTGGGATACTGTTTTCTAATTTATTCCTCTCTGCTTTTAGTTTTGTTTATATTCTTTATGCTTTTTGGTCCTCAGAAGTTTTACTGTGTAGCTATTTGTAAAAGTCTATATTTCAATTATTTCTGGGGTTGTGGCTGAGGAAGGCGACCTCTGTGTGTACTCATCTGTATGTCGAAAGTGAAATTCACACTGCCATTATTGAAAAATATTTCTGAAAATCCAGTTTTGAAATTGTGTTCAGACCTTGAAATATATTACTTGGAGTTTATTTATGGGTACATATTTTTTCCACCCTTTGAATACACCACAAGACATTTGAAGTCAATTCTGGGTAAAATGGGTGATGAAGTGGGATAAAAACATTTTTAGCAAAAATAAAATTAACAAGTGACATGGTCATAGAGTCATGAAACTGATTTTCTTTCTGAAGACAGAATTAAGGCTCAGCATATCAGCCTTTGCTTATTTATTTGCTCATTTATTGTATTTGTTCAAGAAATATTTATCAATATTTTGTGCCAAATATTTTGTATGCTTTCTTTGGTGCTCCCAACTGTTCCCCGATCATTTTGGAAAAATACTAAAATCGAGCGTACATTCCCAAACAAAGAGTCTTTATCTCTGCAGAGAGTTTACTATTTCTGTCTTTCCAGAGCACTGCACACAAGGATAGTTAGTAGATTAATATTCTGTCCAGACAAGTGAAGCATCCATAACTAACTTTGTATTAACCAACTTATTTTCACAAAGGTATGTTGAAGTAATACTCCCTTTAAAAATTGAGAGACATTGGTATTCATATTAGAGCTACTAAACACTTCCACCTCATTCAAATTATATTACAAAACTTTTATTCTTTGAGATGTATCAGTTAAATGTCAAACTGTCAATGACTTACCCATCACGTCTAATTATTAAGTTGTGACTACATGGCTTTGGTTTGTCCTCACATAGGACCTTTACTAGTGAGTATGACAAATACATGGCTAAGACCTCAGGTTTTTCACTTCTATTTTCCTCAAGTGTTAAAATGGCATTTGTGGTTCTAGGGGCCCTTTCTCCAGATAAGAATTTTCCTGTGTAAAGTGTTTCCTACCTCACAGTCCAGATACAGAATCCAGATATACAGTACAATGCATAAAAGAAGTAACATTAGTGTTTGAATAAGTTGATATTTAAGAAAAGCTACTTATGAAGGTGCTGTCCTCTTTAAAAAGTTTAATAAATAATATTACTATTTATATTTTAAGTAATACTGTAACATAATTATGCATGATTAAATGAATATATTAGATGTATGTTTAGCGGTTTTATAAACTAAGTCTGATTCATTAGCTGTGTACTAGAGTTAACTTTTTGAAAAGTATAATCCACAATTTTAATCGCCTATCCTCTGCAAGAAATTGAAAGGAAAGAAATTTAAATATCAACCATTAATATAAAAAGTAGAGTTAGATAATGCAGAAATCAAAGAAATAATTATTTAGATAAGTTATGCCTTATGTGCACTTTCACTATTTTTAAAAGCATTTAGTAGTCCATGTGGAAAATAACAATAATTCTCTACTTTTAAATTGGGCAATCTCTAACTTTCAGATAATTCTTATATGCTGTACCATGGAACTTTCAAGGACATCACATGCTTTGACTTTATTCATGATTTTGATAAAAATTTGTAGTTATTAATCTATTTTTTTATTGAGGTGACACTGGTTAACACAACTGCACAGGTTGAAGGTTCCTGTTTCTACAACACATCTCTGTGCAGCATGTTGTGTGTTCACCCACCCAAGCCAAGTCTTCGCCGCTCACCATTTATCCTCTACCCTCCACCACATCTTCCCTGCCCCCCAGCCCAGTCTTCACCCCTCACCATTTACCCCCCTCTACCCTCCACCGCATCTTCCCTGCCCCCAGCCCAGTCTTCACCCCTCACCATTTATCCTCTACCCTCCACCGCATCTCCCCTGCCCCCCAGCCCAGTCTTCACCCCTCACCATTTACCCCCCTCTACCCTCCACCGCATCTTCCCTGCCCCCAGCCCAGTCTTCACCCCTCACCATTTATCCTCTACCCTCCACCACATCTCCCCTGCCCCCCAGCCCAGTCTTCACCCCTCACCATTTACCCCCCTCTACCCTCCACCACATCTCCCCTGCCCCCCAGCCCAGTCTTCACCCCTCACCATTTACCCCCCTCTACCCTCCACCACATCTTCCCTGCCCCCCAGCCCAGTCTTCGCCCCTCACCATTTATCCCCCTCTACCCTCCACCGCATCTTCCCTGCCCCCCAGCCCAGTCTTCGCCCCTCACCATTTATCCCCCTCTACCCTCCACCACATCTCCCCTGCCCCCTAACCAAGTCTTCACCCCTCACCATTTACCCCCTCTACCCTCCACCACATCTCCCCTGCCCCCCAGCCCAGTCTTCGCCCCTCTCCATTTATCCTCTACCCCCCACCACATCTTCCCTGCCCCCCAGCCAAGTCTTCGCCCCTCACCATTTACCCCCCTCTACCCCCCACCACATCTCCCCTGCCCCCCAGCCCAGTCTTCGCCCCTCACCATTTATCCTCTACCCTCCACCACATCTCCCCTGCCCCCCAGCCCAGTCTTCACCCCTCACCATTTATCCTCTACCCTCCACCACATCTCCCCTGCCCCCCAGCCCAGTCTTCGCCCCTCACCATTTATCCCCCTCTACCCTCCATCACATCTTCCCTGCCCCCCAGCCAAGTCTTCACCCCTCACCATTTATCCCCCTCTACCCTCCACCACATCTCCCCTGCCCCCCAGCAATGACTACACTTGTTGTTGGTATCTATTTTTCTCTTTTGTGTCCTTTTATGCTCAGCCCCCCCCCTCCTGCTTCCCCACAGTCGTCAGCCTGCTCTCTATGCATGAGTCTAATTTCACTCATCTGTGGAATCTAATGACAAAATGTGCTAACAGGAAAATATTAATTTTTTTTTAATTTTTAACAAATTATTCAGCCTCACCTGTGCTGGCGTAGTGGATAAAGCGTCGACCCGGAAATGCTGAGGTCGCCGGTTCGAAACCCTGGGCTTGCCTGGTCAAGGCACATATGGAAGTTGATGCTTCCAGCTCCTCCCCCCCTTCTCTCTCTCTGTCTCTCCTCTCTGTCTCTTTCTCTCCTCTCTAAAATAAATAAATAAAAAAAATTATTCATTTTTAGAGACAGGAGAGAGAGAAAGAGAGAGAGAGAGAGAGAGAGAGAGAGAGAGAGAGAAGGGGAGGAGGAGCAGGAAGCATCAACTCCCATATGTGCCTTGACCAGGCAAGTCCAGGGTTTTGAACCAGTGACCTCAGTGTTATAGGTCAATACTTTATCCACTGAGCCACCACAGGTCAGGCTAATTTTATTAATTTAAAATTGTTTGAAGGTTACTTTTATCTTCTTCTTGGCTTGGGTTACTTCTAATTTGTCTACCATATAAAAATTGATTAAGTCAGACTACTAAATTATGGTTAACTTTCATGACCATTTTCAAGGAACTATATATGACAGAGGTATTGTTTCTGTTCCTTGTCTCCCTTGGATAGCACAAAAAATTAGAGAAGTGTTGAGAAGGAAGTTACTAAATTTGCTTGGGCTGACTAGAAACAGGTTCCCCATTTCAGCACAAGACTCCAGGTACCCCTCAGGAAAGAGGAAGGCTACACTGGATCAGTGGCATGGCATCCTTTGTCATTTGAAATCAGAGAGGAGGACAGGAACCTGGAGTAGAATGCAATGTTTCTCTTGGAGGGGTAATGAGAGGTACCATATTCTTTCTTGATTTTCTTCCCTAAACCTGAAGGAGTGAGTGAGGCTTCAAAATAATCATTCTTCAAGTTTGGCTGTATCCCCAAGAAGGATCATCCGCCATCCCTGGTAGATCTCAGCTTAAACCCAAGGCTGCTAGTTTGCCCTGGTGCCATCAAAAAAGTGACAGATGGAGCAATGGCATCCTGGGACCCCGAATCACAGCAGGAAGAAAAGATGACCCAAGTCCCCATATAAGAGAGACAGGGGGAAGAGGGCTTCTGCATGTGCTCACAGGGACCAGCGTGATGAAATTGGAGGCTGCAATGTTGCATGCGAGCTCTGTAGGATGACAAAGACACTGGCCTTTCCAAAGAATGAAGCATGGGTGCTGCTCAGTGAGGGTTTGACTTTAAAATAACATCTAGCTAGAGGTGTTGGATATGTACATAATGATTTAAGAGGTGATGAAAGAACTGGAGAAAGAGCTTTGAAAATAAACAGAGAAATAGATGATTTCCAAAGCCATGGCACTAGGTATTATCTAAAGTGATTGTGATACAGCGAAAAAAAAGTGACATGGGAGGGTAAGTTGGGTCAGCTAGGTATTTAGTGGCTAGACAGAATGGATGCAATCCAATCACATCATGAAAATACCTTAAGTCTTGGCTCAGGAGTCTAAGATCCCACTTCTAATCATAATTTATCAATCTTTAAATTCACCCACATGATCATTGCTGCTGAATTTTCCACAATCATCATAGCTTTTAAGCCCTTTATTCTTCCTCTCTACCAAAGTTTGTCATGTCACCTTCTGACTTTTTTGTTAGTTTCCCTACCTTCTTTGGTCTCCATTACAACAAGCCCTTCATCAGAATTGTAGAATTCCTACTCAGTTATAAGAAATGATGACATCGGATCATTTACAACAACATGGATGGACCTTGATAACATTATACTGAGTGAAATAGGTAAATCAGAAAAAACTAAGAACTATATGATTCCTTACATAGGTGGAACATAAAAATGAGAGTCAGGGACATGGACAAGAGTGTTGTAGTTACAGGGTGGGAGAGAGGGGGGAAGGGGAGAAAATTAGGGGGTGGGGGAGGGGAGGGGCACAAAGAAAACCAGATAGAAGGTGATGGAAGACAATTTGACTTTGGGTGATGGGTATGCAACATAATCAAATGTCAAAATAACCTGGAGATGTTTTCTCTGAACATATGTACCCTGATTGATCAATGTCACCCCATTAAAATTAATAAAAAATTAAAGAAAAAGGAATTGTAGAATTCCTGGCTTCTTTGAATATCTCTTGTGCAGCCAGAGAGTCCCCAACTCTGGATGAGCTTTATCACTTGATTTTACTGTTTATTGTACTAAACCAGACAAATATTACTGAAGTTATTCAAAAAACATCTCAGAGCATCCACTATAAATGCTTGGTTACCGGTATATAACCCATGGACATGAGATGTGGGTCCTTTTCATTCCTAGGCAGTGTTGTTATTCATGGTCAGTTCTACCAACCACAGTAGTTTTTCACAAAAGCACCCCCTACTTTTCAGCTCCATCTCAATGATCTGTCCTCTCACTCACAGAAGATGTCACTTCTAGTTTTCTGTGATCACGGCAACATCTTTTGAACCCCTTTAACTTTACATATCTTCCTTTGACATCCTCCAAGCCTTTTGGTGTTTTTCCTTTTAACCAGTTCTGCCCACAGGTTTTATATTCTCATTCCCTTATTTTCTCTCAGAAATTCCCTTTGTGAATGACTTTTCCATAGCTCTTTTCTAGAATATAATTCTTTCAGTCTGTGCATTGCCACCTTCTGCCTGTAATCACAAGCATTTAGGTTTCCTGTCCCTTAAAACAATCTCCCTCTCATGTTATCATTCTTTAACTCTTTTCTTCCTTGCCACAGTTCTATATTTTTATTTATTTATTTATTTTTGTGACAGAGACAGAGAGAGAAAGTCAGAGAGAGGAACAGATAAGGGCAGACAGACAGGAAGGGAGAGAGATAAGAAGTATCAATTCTTCATTGCAGCTCCTTATTTGTTCATTGATTGCTTTCTCATATGTGCCTTGACTGAGGGGCTACAGCAGAGCGAGTGACCTCTTGCTCAAGTCAGTGACCTTGAGCTCAAGCCAGAGACCTTGGGCTTCAAGCCAGCGACCTTTGGAAGGCCTTGAGCCAACGACCATAGTGTCGCTCAAGCCGGTGGACTGTGCTCAAGCTGGATGACGCCACACTCAAACTAGTGACCTTGAGGTTTTGAACCTGGGTCCTCAACATCCCAGTTCGACACTCTATCCACTGTACCACCACCTACCTGGTCATGCACCACTCATCTTTAAAAGGTAGGTAGCAATCCTGCATGCTCTTTATTGCCCCCTTTCCACCTCTTGTCATTTAAATCCTGAGCCCACCCCTTTAATGACTCCCTGATCACTAATTCTGCACTAACTTTCTCAGTTTCCCTCCTCCTTCACCTACCTGCACACATGGCGGCCACCTCTTCCTTGCGTTGGGATCTTTCCTTGTTTTCAGAACATCAGCCTTTTTTTCCCACTTATTTAAAAAAAAATTTTTTTTTGGTTTTTGTGCCTGATCTTTTTCCTTTGACCACATTCTATGTTATGTTTTCCTTAATTTTGCCTAATTTTTACTGTTCCTGTCATTGCCGTCAGCCAGCATCACCATCATCATCATCATTGTCCTCATCTCCTCTTTTCTCTGTTCAATATCTGCTCACCTTTGAGGTTTCTTCCCCTTTCCACACTCGTTCTCTGCAGAGTGCTGAGCTTGCTCTTCTAGCTGTCAGGTCTGTTTCTAGATTCTGCTGGGATTTTTACTGGTACATTAAACTTAACCGATACAAAAGCGGACTCATTTTATTTTCCCCAAACTGATGCCTTCCCTAAACTTGGAGATTTTGATTTATGATAGCATCATTCTTTTTGGAACTTGGGCCAGAGTTTGTCAGAGAAATAGTTGTATATTTTTTCTTTGCTGTTGCTCACACTTCCCATTGTTTCAGCAACAAGTAGCCACTTTTCTAGCCACACAATCCTTTCACCTTTATCTCTAGATTTTGTCTTTCTTGTCCATTCTCTTTGCTGATCTCTAGTTCCTCTAGCTTGAATTTGCACACTGCTTCCCAGGTTGTCTTTGATATTTCCATTTCTTCATAATACATATAACTATGTATCTGTTCCTATTTTGTACATGGAACTTCAACATTAATCTTCCCTAAGCACAGAATTAATCATTTAATTCTCCATTGCAAAATGGTTTTTCCATTGCCTGATAAATTAAATTATGTACATCCAACCCAACGCATGATTACAATTTCCCTTTTCAAACTTATGCTCCATTACTTCCTTTTCTGTGTGTGTATCCTCCATTCACATTATAATATTTATCAAACCCTGACTACTGCACTCCTGTCTCACAAAATATCATTTATTAATTTCTCATACTATTTCTTTATCAAACATTTTATTCTCTGTCTCTGTTTATTGTAACGTAAAAATAACCCTTCTTTGTAGAGCCTTTTCTGATTTTTTCTGATTTCTGCAACTAGAAGTGATTGCTTCCTTCAAAAAAAAAAAAAAAAAAAAAAAAAAGCTCCTAATTAAAAGCAAGGCAGAGAGCACAGATGTGTTAATAGGAGAACTGGTGATCACCTGTTCTGAAAGGATAAGTAGTAAATTAAGCTCAGTGACTGGTTTCTTAAATACAAGATACCAAATATTAAATGGGGGAGTTAATTCTTTCACATTGAGAACAAATATGAGGAAACGGTAAACTAGATAATGAAACAGATATGATGTCTTGTCTTGATTCTAGTTAACTATGTCATCCTTGTTTTCATACTCCCCCTCCTTTTTAACAAATTAACAAATCCAACAATTCTGACATCTCAGTGGCTTATCGTGGCAAGGACTCTCCTGGGTTGAGACAGGAATGGGTCAGTAGCATTATCACTGTACAGAACATATTCCAATCTTAGTCCAGGTGTTATATATAGATTGAAGAAAGCACTGCAAAGACCATGAACTGTCACGCCCATAGCCAGCTTCCCTCGTTAGCCACAATACTCACTAGTGTACAGTATCTCCCACATTAAATACTCAACTTCTTGAAAGCAGATGCTAGGTATTGTTCATTATTGTATCTTCCAGATCACTTAATAGAGTACACGGAACATAGCTGAGACTATATAAATCTCTGTTATGATTGAATGAATAGGCAATTTGGATAGGAAAAAAATCCACATACTTTCCTTAATTACAAAATTAGGGTAATTTTTTCTACTTGAATATGATGTAAATCCTCTTCACTTATAATCCTCCAGGGAAGATACAACGATTTCTTATTTGTTCCTGAAAATTATTTAACAAAATATCGGATTCTATTCATTTATTGGACTATTGAAGCCTAGGACATCATAATTTTAATAATTAACAATGGAATGTAGTTTTATTTCAGACCCCAGAGTTTTCTCATCTTTAATTACTTTGTGTGTGTGTGTGTGTGTGTGTGTGATAAATAATGAGATCTTAAAGAGAGAGGAAAAGAAAATATAAATGAGTGTAACTTAAAATTCTTATTGAAAACAATTTATATCTATACAGATTATTTTGTTAAGTGACAAAATGAAGTATTTGACAGACTATCTCAACTAATGTTTTACTTTCTTTTCAAAAACAATTTGATACCATCAAAAGACAAATATAGGAAAAAAATATATTAAAGAAGCTTAATGTAAATTATATATTTTAAAGGAAATATTAATTTTAAAAGTCTATACATATTTAAGCCCAAAATGGAATTAATAAAATCCCTCTTGCCTGACCAGGCAGTGGCGCAGTGGACAGAGCATCAGCCTGGGATGCAGAGGACCTAGGTTCAAAACCCCGAGGTCACCAGCTTCAGCACAGAGTCACCAGCTTGAGCGCAGGGTCATAGATATGACCCCATGGTCACTGGCTTGAGCCCAAGGTCGCTGGCTTGAGCAAGGGGTCACTGAATGAGCTGAAGGCCCCTGGTCAAAGCATATATGAAAAAGCAATCAATTAACAACTAAGGTGCTACAACTGCAAGTTGGTGATTCTCAACTCTCTCCTTTCCTGCCCCCCCCTCGTTTCTCTCTCTCTCACACACACACAAAATCCCTCTTGACAAGCAAAATTTTATATTATTTCTACTATCAGTTTAGAATCATGTTAAAGAAAACTAAAAAGGCTTAATTTTAACTATTAAGACTCTACTCTGTATCAGGTACTTTTTTAGTATATTGCATACCCTATATTAATGATTATTAATGTTACCAAATGCTTTACATATATTGTCTCTAATATCTCAATAACCTTGCAAGGAAAATATTGTTATTTTCACTAGACATACTAAAAAACTAATGCTCTTATTAATTAGTGCCAGACTAGGTATGAATATAGATGTGCCTAACTCCAAACACTTTTATGTCATCATACAGGTAATCTTTTGCCACCATACTGCAATGTTTGATGTAGAATATTTTGACAAATTTTATTATTTAACCTCCTCTTTTCTTTTATCCTCTAAATTTAGATATAAAAATATAAGTCAAGTAAAAGTGGGGTTAAAAACTAACTATTGCCCACCAATGAGAAAGCTTTTTTATATAAACAATTCCCTTGCTACATATCTCTAACCATCACTTAGATTTGAATATTTAAAAAAAATGGTTTATGCAGAAGAACTAGTAGTACTCTTTCACACATACACCACACATATATGCATACAAATTATGTTTTGCATAGCTAGAATTACAAAGGGAGAGATAATCACAATTTCTTAAAGAGACAAAAACACAAACAAAATCCTGGCAAAATTTTTAAAATTTCAGTTATGAAACAAAAGTACAATTCTTACTATAAAAGTTCTCTGAAAATCAGAATATTTAAAAAGCTACAAGTCTTACCAAACTCCTTGAAGAAAGCACTAGATATTATTGGGTGAGCCCATCTGTTGTTAATAAATGCTTAGTGTCCAAAAGAATAATTCTGTTTTATATTTGATGATGAAATGATACTACATAAGTCAATGCTTTATGTCATCATTTCTGGATTGATAAGTGACAACCATAAATTGGCCCAAGTCAAATTGCGACTCTTCTGGAGAGGTCAATATGAGACGGATTTGAAGGGTTTGTCAAAAGAAGACAAAGGATACTTTAGGTGTCTAAGTCAAGAGAAGTCAGTCCATAATTCATGTGCCATAAATAGAAATAGGTTGTTCACTTAAATGGTGTGTACTCATAAGAGTTGGTATGTATGGCATCATAAAATAAGGCAGAATATTGGGGTCCTCTGTTTGATAGAGATCTAAAATCAGAGCATCCTCTGCTTACATGCTCGTATAAAATTTAGACCTGCCTGAATCTACTCACAAGTTTGAATCTTGCAGCCTTGCTTTTCTTCATTAGATTTTTTTTTTTTTTTTGTATTTTTCTGAAGCTGGAAACGGGGAGAGACAATCATACAGACTCCCGCATGTGCCCGACCGGGATCCACCCGGCACGCCCACCAGGGGCGACGCTTTGCCCACCAGGGGGCGATGCTCCGCCACTCCGGGGGGTCGCTCTGCCGCGACCAGAGCCACTCTAACGCCTGGGGCAGAGGCCAAGGAGCCATCCCCAGCGCCCGGGCCATCTTTGCTCCAATGGAGCCTTGGCTGCGGGAGGGGAAGAGAGAGACAGAGAGGAAGGAGGAGGGGTGGAGAAGCAAATGGGCGCTTCTCCTATGTGCCCTGGCCGGGAATCGAACCCGGGTCCCCCGCACGCCAGGCCGACGCTCTACCGCTGAGCCAACCGGCCAGGGCTCTTCATTAGATTTTAATCTGTCACTATGTTCCTGTCTTACTCCTTTTGAATGCTATAACAAAAATTCCATAAACTGGGTGACTTAGAACCCCCCCAAATTTATTTCTCAGGGTTCTGGATGATGGGAAGTCCCATGTCAAGGCACCAGCAAACTTGGTTGCCATTGACAACCATCTTCTCATTTGGCCATCTGTAACTTCTCACAACAGAGGGGCAAAGGATTTCTCTGGGGTGTTTTTTTGTTTGTTTGTTTGTTTTTTACAGGGACAGAGAGAGAGTCAGAGAGAGGGATAGATAGGAACAGACAGACAGGAACGGAGAAAGATGAGAAGCATCAATCATTAGTTTCTCGTTGTGACACCTTAGTTGTTCATTGATTGCTTTCTCATATGTGCCTTGACTGTGGGCCTTCAGCAGACCGAGTGACCCCTTGCTCAGTGTCCTTAGGTCTGAGCTGGTGAGCTTTTTTTGCTCTTTTGCTCAACCCAGATGAGCTCATGCTCAAGCTGGCGACCTCAGGGTCTCGAACCTGGGTCTTCCGCATCCCAGTCCAATGCTCTATCCACTGCGCCACCACCTGGTCAGTCTGGGGTGTTTTTTTTTATAAGGACTTTGATTCCATTCATGAAAGTTTCACCTTCATAACCTTATCACCTACCAAATCCTTTACTTCCTAATACCATCACCTTGGAGGTTAGCATTTCAATATATAAATTTTGGAAGGACACAAACATTATATGTAGTTATAGAAACTATAGCAGTTTCTATAAGTAAGATTTATATAACACAATATATTAAATGGATCAGATGGAAGTTTGTACATCAAATTTGTGGAATCAATATAGAGAGCTAATTTAAGTCATTAATGATCCTAAATCCATTTTGAGTTTAGACAATTAAGTGTATCATTGACAAATCTACATGCACTGTTGGAGTGCTTACATATAGCCTCTGTCTGAAGGCATTATTTTTCTGAAAACAAACCTAACAGAACATGTCGATAATGTCTGATAATGTCCCATGATCTTCATGCATTTATTTTCTCAGTTAAGAAAAAAAGACTACCAATAGTTTAAAAATTTTTTAAATATATATTGGTTTTATTTTAAACCATGTTTGTTTGTTGAAAAGGTATTCCTGGGGAATAATGGTTCTGTAAGGTATTAGTAAACATTAGGCGAAAATGGCTTCTCAGGATAAATATGTTTGAGAAAATATGGGTAAAAAAAAAAGGTAGTCTCCCTCAGGCCATCTTAGAATTTTTTAAATGTTAGTGAGGGGAGGGCTGGCTCTGGGTATGATGGGTTAAGCACACTCCAATTCTGTGTCTCTTACTGGATATAGCTTCAAAAATGGAGCAGAATGTATGAAACAGCTATTTGAGATTTCTTAAAAGTAAATGGAAGGTATAGTGGATGAAAGGTGGAAGACTCCCAGAATCAAAGTAGCACTGACATAGCTATGCATTTACCATCATAGTTCCTATTTTGTCTACTGGTCTAGATTTGAGGCATCTTGAATACCTGAGTGGACTTCTGTGTGGACAGAAGGAGTTCCAGGAGAAGTCCTCTAGTTTAGATTTGAGGATAGGAAAGGGGTCCTCTGGCAATGACAGGGGAGGAAGCAGGGACAAATCAAATTCTGAAGAAGAGAAAGCTTCTCCATTCAGACGAGCTGTGGCACAGGTGGGGGTGAAACTGTTTTCTCTCAGTCTGTCCTTCTACCTTTTGGTTCCAGACATGAGTTGATTTCATGGAAGTACATGGTAGAGCGAGGTAAATAAAATACATGAAGTCCCAGTTTTTTTGGTCAAAGGCTCAAAAAAAGAGAGAGTAAGGGAGACACAAGTACCAGAAAGAGTACAGAGCTAAAAAAGAGACCCACCATAGCTTTTATGAACTCCTGTGCCCAGGCCAGAGCCACACATGCCTGGGTTTACTTGTAAACAATATACCACAGACTTTGAGATCCGTAGTAAGGAAGGCACCGTCTCTCAACTCCCAGAATGCTCACAGGTGGCACACACACACAGTGCAGATCCTAGAAGCACTTCAAAGACCTTGCAAACAGAAGTGAAATGGAAACAATAACCCACAAAAGACTGACTGAAATACGGGGCTGGAACCAAACTGTGTTTACAGCCTGCTAAAATGAAGATTTATCAATGTTCTACAAAGAATTAAAAAATGTCTCATATCCTAATATTCGAAATGTCCAGGATTTGTTCCAAACTTATTCGGCATATAATACCTGTATGGAGGTTCTGGGGGCTGTGAAAGGGTAGGTGGGCTCTTTCCAATGTTATAAAGACTCAATTCGTAAGACAAGCTGTACAACTTGTCCTCGATTTGTAGAGGAGTTGCTTTTCATTCCTCAAAGAACTGGGCTGCAATTCTTTGTAACTGTCACAGCCTGAATGACAGTGAGTCACTGAGCCACCCATCCAACTGCATTACCTTCAATTTGCTTCCTTATATCAAGGGGATCTTCAACTAAGAGAAATCAAATGGTTGCTCTCTTCTAGATTAAGAGCTGTTTGTCTTTGGGATGTTTCCTTTCCCTTTGGGAACATGGTTTCATTAGCTTAGGGGAGAGGCCTAAAGAAACTTCAGGTTCTGAATATCAGCTTCCAAGTTGTCCAACTTCTAACCACAGAGTTACTTAAAAAATCCTTTCAAATATCTTGTTAAGTTTCAGCTGGGAGAAACAGTAAGTATTTCTGGCAGTGTTAAACAACCCAAAAGATATCACCCTCCTAAAATTCAGTCCCTCCCAATGATAGTCAAAAGAAAAAAGACTGAGACAGTTCCTCTGAGACCTGGCAACAGTCGGTAGGAACCTTGCCACAAATGAAGTGTAACCCACATTTCTGTCCAACCATTTTTGAAGCCACCAACCTGACAGGTGAGCTACCTGCATATGTAAGAACCAACAACCTGCATGCCCCAGGAATGCAGAGAGCCAAGCCAAGTCCTCAGGACACCAAACAAGAAAAACAAAAAGGTTATAGCTGTCCAGGGGAGTGAAAGTATCAATATCCAATGGGCACCCCAAAATCTAAGTCATATGTGTCTAAACTTGGAAAGAAAGGGAACAACACGTTTTTACTTTGCTTTCTTAACTGGGCCCTACCGAGAATGGGCAGAGTTGACTCTGGTAAAAATGTTCACCCTTTGCTGGCTTTTGAGTCCATCTGCAGGCTCCAGAGTAAGTGAGAATTACAGTAGAGAGTGTTTCTCAGTTATCCACCGGAGTTTGGTCAGGTTTCCATTGATACTTGTTTTAATTTCTCTTTGGCTGTTTAAGGACATATAATGGTATAAGAGAACCTCTTAGAGTCCTGTCAACTTTGGGTGGAGCCCAGGCAGGGGCCCTCCTACAAGAGTGGATATGGGGCATTCGAGTTGGTGTGGAAGGAATTGACAAAACCTTCAAGGACAATTTTTTTTCCCCACTGTCCTGTTTGATTGCAAATGGTGCACCAATTTCTGGGCCATTGTTTTGTGATGGACCTTCAGGAGGATGCAATGAGGGAGGCCAGGTATTCAGGTTTGGGCCTGAGAGCTGAAACCACACTGCGAGGCCACACATTTGGGGGACTTTTGTTTACAGTCTCCTGGCCTCTGCGGAGCGGAAAGGCAATGCAGACAGAGGATTAGTAGCCGGAGTTCTCAAGTAAAGGAAGAGAGAGGAGCATATGAGGAGTCACATCAGTCTTATAGTCTTTTGTGTGTTAGGTACCTCTTGTATTTTTTACTTGTTCATGAGCCTTTGCACTGAATCTTTTAATGAAGCTATTTTGGAATCTTTAAGGCTTTTAGAGGCTTCTGCATGCCAATTAAAATAGATGTCTCAATCTATTTAATATGGAAACACTTGCTTTCAAGTACATATCCTACATGAACAATCTTGTCTAATTAGAACATTCCCTTGGTAGCCATTGTGATACTAGGATGTCTTGCCATTTTTTGTAGATATAGTACCACAGTTCTTAGACATAAAATAAGCAGGTATGGCCCTGGCCAGTTGGTTAGAGGATAGAGTGTCCACCTAGCATGTGTCCCAGTTCAATCCTGGTCAGGGCACACGTGAGAAGTGCCCATCTACTTCTCTCCACCTCCCTCTCCCTCTTCTCTCTCTCTTCCCCTCCCACAGGCAGCGGCTCGATTGGTTCAAGGGTGGTCCTGGTGTGAGGATACCTCAGTTGGTCCAAGCATTGGCCCCAGGTGGAGGTTTCCAGGTGAATCCCAGTCAGGGTGCATGCAGAAGTCTGTTTATCTCCCCTCCTCTCTTAAAAACAAAACAAAACAAAACAAAAACAACAGCAACAAGAAAAGCAAGTATGCCACAGGCAGCGCACTCAGTTGTTTGAAACTTCAAGGATCCCCTTTCTGTATCTAAGCCTTGAGTGTTTCAAAAATAAATTAATACCCAAGAAGGATCTGCCACTAGGTTGGGGGTTTTGTGGTGTTGTGTAGTGCGCCATTGCACAGAAGTTTTCTTGAGGTTGGAGGGTGACCTAGCATGGATCCGAACCATTCTGTGACCAACTTACCCTAGCCGGAGTCTTAGCGTGAGGTGCCCAGTGCTCTAACATCTGGTAAGTGCTCATCTTGTACCTACCAGTTCAGCAGCTTTGGGTTCCAAGATTCCCATTAGCCAGAGATCTATTATTTCTTTCCTAAGATTTTTTTATAGTGGCAGAAGTCTTGATGGCTTTCAATAGCATGACTTGATTTTGCTGGTCAAAACAGTCTGAATTTCCTAATTTATTTTCCCAGGCCCTCCAGTGGTTCATGTTGTGGACAGCAGGACTTTGTGGGTCTCCTAACAGTGGCCACCGATTGCAGACTCCTAATATAACTGTCCTGAAACCTTTCCAAAACCCCAGAACATTTCCAGGAACAATGAATCGATCAATTTAAATAAAATTTGTTTAGCTCAGAGAACTGCTCGCAAGGGAGTGGAACTCCAGTCCGAGAGTGATTTACCCACAACCCTTGATAATAGCAGGTGCCTCAGCTGTGTATCTGATTGTCCTGAAGGTTACAGTTGAGGCTGTTAGCAGTCAGCTTTGGATCCCATTCCCTCTCACCAAAAACTGTTAAAAAGTGATTAAAAGAAAGTCTTCAGTTGATACAAACAAACTTTACTTAACACTTCATGAAGTAGACAGTCTCCTGTGGATAACTCATAATGAGCTGAAAGACAGAAAAGTTGTTTGGATAAAGAATAAAGAACAAGGTACAAAAGAATAAAAAAACCCCACTGATTGGCTAGGAACATATGGTCAACCTTGTTTGGAGTAAGAAAGCCCAGTTGACTTGACATTTGGGGATTGACTGACTACACATACTTTATTTGTTTCAGGTCAAGTAGAGCATTTAAAGGGACACAAAATTATCTACTTTTTGGTTCACTGATGCGGCATCCTTAGTAGATTGAGCCTTAAAAGTATTTATTTTCTTTTTAATTTTTAAAAAATGTATTGATTTAAATTTTTTTAATTTAAATTTTTTATTTAAATTTTTTTAAAATTTAATTTAAAATGTATTAATTTTTTTCAGAGAGAAAGGAAGAGAGATAAAAACTCTGATTTGTTGTTTTAATTTTATTTATATACTCATTAGTGGGTTCATATATATGCCCCGACTGGGGGATTGAACTCACAACCTTAGGGTATTGGGATGACATGCTAACCAACTGAACTACCAGGCTAGGGCAAAAAGCTACTTTAATACAGAGAAATTGTCATAATCTCATTTGAAATGTGTGCTAAAGCTGTCATATACTTTGATCAGCTGTTACTCTAGGTGAATAGGGTTTAAGTGGAATTGAACATTTGTTCAGACATTAGTTTGATTGTCCATAAATAACAGAAAGACGCAGTAGAAAAAAGTAGACATGAGTAAGAAGTAACTCTGATGTTGGCTTTCTGCCTAGGACTAATGAAGGAGAAGAAGGTGGGCTGAAATGAACAATAATTCAAAACGGGAAACTGTATATTCTTTCATCGATTTCTTTCATGGGGTTCATAACCCTGAGATATCAGAATTTGTAACCAATATTGTAGTTTGTGAAATCCATCCAAAGCAGAAGTGTTACCTTGGGCACTATGTACATAAGGTATTTGGTTTCTCAGAACATAAACTATAGAATTTATTGTTAAATAACTTGCACACATACACACACATAGCGTAATTTCTTGACAGGGACATTGGCCTCGTCCAGCAGAAGCCAACTTTCTGTCTTTTACTAACATATTGGCCTAAGAGTCACAATTCAAGACTGACTGCACTTTCCTTTTATAATATAAGTCATGATAGAAAAAAGACATTTGGATAACTACACAATTTTTCTGATACTCTCAAATAGTTAATTTCTATAAAGAAAAAAGTTAAAATAAACAGTGATAAATAATTAAATTTACCATCTCAATTAATTTACTTAGCTTCCAATTTTAAAAATCATCTCACCTTCCTAATCTTGAATAATCGTCTAAAACTTGCATATATTAAGAGAATGTAAAAAGCCAAGAGGTGTAATCCTAAAGGGCAGGGTTGTGGTTAGGTGCCATGGGGTAATTCCATGAAAGGTGTTTTAAGATTAATTTACTAAAAGAAAAAATTAGATATTATAATATTGTTTTTACTCTTTTTATTTCCTTTTGTGTAGGAGAAAAGCTATAAATGTTCTACTCTGTTTATCACAAATAGTACTTGTGTTTCCTTATTTTATAGGCTCTTCCTATTAAGTCAACATTTTATAAAAGTCAGCATCCAGTGAAGTCAGGCTTTGTCATTGGTATGTGGTAGACAAAGGTACTTTACCTGATCAAGTAGGAATAATCCCTGTCCTGCCTACATTACCAAGTTACTGTGAGGATTCAATGAGATAATAACACTTGGTAAAATGAGATGCTATAAAAATTGTTCATTCATATCATCATAATTGTTACCTCATTCATATTCCTGGCCAATCCACACCTCTCAAAACACCATTTTAAATTGTCACAGTTTCTTTTTCTCCTTTCTTTTCTTTCTTCCTTCCTTCCTTTCTTCCTTTCTTCCTTCTTTCCTTCCTTCCTTCCTTTCTTCCTCCCCTCCTCTTTCCCTCCCTCCCTCCCTTCCTTCCTCTTTTTCTCTCTTCTTCTCTCTTTCTTATCTTTCTTCTTTCTTTCTTTCTTTCTTTCTTTCTTTCTTTCTTTCTTTCTTTCTTTCTTTCTTTCTTTCTTTCTTTCTTTCTTTCTTCCTTCCTTCCTTCCTTCCTTCCTTCCTTCCTTTCTTTCTTTCTTTCTTTCTTTCTTTCTTTCTTTCTTTCTTTCTTTCTTTCTTTCTTTCTTTCTTTCTTTCTTTCTTTCTTTCTTTCTTTCTTTCTTTCTTTCTTTCTTTCTTTCTTTCTTTCTTTCTTTCTTTCTTTCTTCCTTTCTTTCCTCCTTTCTTTCTTCCCTTCATGAGAGGAGGGAAGACAGTGAGACAGACTCCTGCATGCAATATCACTGAGATTCACCAGGAAACCCCCATATAAAGATGATGCTGGAATCAACTGAGCAACTTTTAGTGCCTTAGGTTGACACTCAGAGCAACAAGCTATCCCTAGTGCCCAGGCTGACACTGGTACCCATCAAGCCACTGGCTACAGGAGGGGAAGAGCAAGAGAAGGAGAGAAAGGGATGGAGAGAAAAGCAGATGGTCACTTCTCCTGTGCATGCTGACTGGGAATCAAGATGCTCTTTCCCTGAGCCAACTGGCCAGGGCCTCAGTTTATTTCTATGCAAATTTTACACTTATTCAGTATCTCTTTAATCTTGGTATTTGTGTTGCTTCTTTTTTTTTTCTTTTCCAAGTAAGAGGAGAGAAGATAGACTCCCGCAAGTGCCCCAACTGGGATCTACCCGGCAACACCTATCTGGGGCTGATGCTCTGCCCATCTGAGGCCATGCTCACAACTGAGCTAATTTGTAGTGCCTGAGGTGGAGGCTCCATGGAAGCATCCTCAGCGCCAGCGGCCAATATGCTCAAACTAATTAAGCCATGGCCATGGGAGGGAAAGAGAGAGAAATAGAGAAGGGGAAATGGGCGGGTTGAAGAAGCAGATGATTACTTCTTCTTTGTGCCCTGATGGGAATCAAACCTGGAATATCCACACTCCAGGCCAACACTACTGCTGAGCCAAACAGCCAAGGCTGTGTTTCTTCAGTAAGGGTTTATTTTAATAGAATAAATTGTGGATATGAGTCTATAAGGTATCATAACATCTACCTTGGTGTTCATCACTTGTATTTAATAAATGTTCCTACCCATCACCCCAGTGCAAGGGTAAGTAGGTGGATACATCCATTCCCTGCTCAAAGCCTTCACAGGTGTTGCAATGCTCAGTGTAGAGTTACAGAAGGCCTCAAAGCAAAACCACCTGTGTCATATCCCAAATTCTTCATTTCCTATTTGTGTAATCTTGGACAAGTGACCAGAACTTCTCTGCAGTGTGTGCCTCTGATAAAATAAGGAGGATATCAGGATCTACTTCATAGGGTTGTTGTGACGTTTAAAGCACGAGAAGTCATAAAATACTGCTTGGCACATAATAAGTGCTTAGTCAGCATTCACTGCTCTTAGGTGAACACAGATGAAAATCTATAGCGAGGTTTTGTGTGATTTGTCCACTACTTACCTCCTCTTGACAATTCTCTAACCTCTCCTATGCAAACCCTTTTTACATACACATTTTTCTAGTCTAGGTGAACCTATTTTTGTTAAATTCTTGGATCATGGAATTTGGACCATTTTACCCCACCTTTGTTCCTCATCTACTTGAAATAGTGTTTCTACTTTTTAATTCCTACTTGTCTTTCAGAGCTCATGTAAACTATCATTTCCCCAGGGGTTTCCCCTGTAATATACAAGATATATAAGATTGGGTCATAACTTCTTGTTAATCATGAATGTTTACAGAAGTCAGCACAATTGTCATGAAAAAATTAATTTTGCAATTCATTATTTATTGTACAAAAATTCTCTTGTTTACTTCTATATTCCTAGAACTTAGCTTGTGTCCAGTAGATATCTGTGGAAAATATAAAAACAAGAATAAATAATCTGACCACTTGGTATCTCAAAGGCTTAGCTTTAGTTGGTAAAAAAAAAAAAGAAGGCACATTTCAAAATGCCAACCATGGTTTAGAGTACATTTACATACCAAATAAGGTATTTTGTATCTAGTTAATACTACACAAATTTAAGCATTATTATGATAATTATTACCCAGGGTCATTTGATTTTCTAAAAACCAAAATAAAAAATTCATGACCTGTAAAATTTTCTATTTAATCCATTCCCCCAGAAATCATTTAGGCTGGAAAAGGCTATCACAAAGCTGTCCATATCCAAGTGTAAGTTCAGGAAATGAACAGGTTGTTCAGAATATTTCTGTAGCACATTATAAAGGAAGCATCTTGGATAATTATTAAGTAACATGCCTCTAGTCTAAATTAGACTTGTATAAACTGATCAACCTTGCATTCGAAGCAGAGCTTTGAACAGGTTTCTATTAACATCTGGTATTTCCCAACGCACTTCTCTCATTATTAAAGCCAATAAATGGTCTGGGTTGAGCTTATTCTCAAAGGGTCTGTAGAAGAGAATTGACCAGATCTGTTTATTACTTTGCTTTCCAAATGTTGCCCAAATTATCCTTTGGTAATCAATGCATGACTAGCATTCTAGAGCCTATTAAGAACAAAGAATTTGGAATCTGCTATGCTCCAGGCTTTACTCCTAGTGGAAACTGTTAATTAATTTGCTAAGAAACCTTTTATATAAGGAACCTGTTTTAAATATTTATTCCTTCTTGAAATCCCACTCAAGTAAAAACTTTACCCTTGCAGATAAATTTATATATTTTCTCTAAACAGTTAGAGTTCTGTATAATATATTTCCATTTATTCTTTTTCTTTTGATATAATTTGACAGACTGTAGCAACTAGCTTACCTGAATTTTCCATGAACATCTATATAATTTATTTTATCTGTGTAGTATACTGTAAGATCTTGTAAGATGCCTAAAAATCAAAGATGTATGTAAATTCTAATTTAACAACAAGAAATCGACATGAACTCTATAAAATGTCTTTTGCACACAAGTGATAAGTCCAAGCTCCAGACATTCCACAAAGATGCTTGATGCTTAGACAACGTTAGAAAACCAGATAGATTACTTTTTTATCTTTATGGAATAACTATTTAGATAAAAATGTATTTTTTAATTTCTTTCCTGAAACCTCAACAAAGGGGCATTGTGATAATTTATTAGATCTTACCTCCAGCATGATTCTCTCCTTGTCCCCCTTTATACTGATTTGTCCCCAAGGACATACCTCATTTCCAAGCAGTATGGTGTACAATCAACCAATCAACCAACCATGTAGCAAATGACCCTGCAGAGCCAGGCAGACACTGCCTGGAAGTGGAGCCGTAATCTTTCGCCTTTCCATTTTTTAGTAATTCAAGAGAAACAACATGAGATTCTGGCAGAACTGAAAGATCATGTGATTTCATGTCAGTCAGTGGATGGTTTGGATCCTAATCACTTTAGTAACTACCATGATACCATGATGTTGGCCAAGTTATTTCTCTGTGCCTCAGCATCTTCCCATGTCATTGCTGTGTGAAGCTGTTCTGAGCAGTATGTGCTATCATGTATAGGAGAAGCCAGCCAGAGAGAAGGTTTCAAGGACTGGTTGTTGGCATTGGTGCCATTGCTACTAACAAGATCATTGGTGGCCTCTGTGTGCCCTCTTTACTCTCTCTTTAGTGAGGTGAAACGGGTAAGTGGGTGATTTTCTGGTCCCCAGGAGGAACTAGCTGAAATAAAATCAAGCATACCAATAAACCAACAGTGAGAACCCTAATATCTTTTCTACTTATGTGCACTAAATTGGAGAAGTTAAAGAATTACTGTGTAATAAACCTATTAGCCATGGCTGATCAAGGAGAAAAGTGTGTGAAAGCTCTTTTCACCAATGAAGCCTTTTCTTTTCGGCCCCTCCCAGGCCAGTGCTCTCCCTGTAGTCCTAGTTGGCCAGAGTCGTTCCATGTAGGCTTCCCTCCTACCATGATCCTTCTTCGTGACCCATTACCTCTACACAGGCTCTCAGTGAAGTTGGCCAACTCACTCCTGGTGTGATCTTGATGGTTGACAATGGCTTTCTATAGCAAGCCTTTTTTGGTGACATTTACCTTTGAATAGGACTTTCGGTGAATAAAATGGGTAGTATTTTGTAATATGGATCCTTTTGGGTTTCACCATGATGACAATGTTTACCAAGGATTTTTTGAACTGAATAGTAATTATAAGAGATGCTGATATAATTAAGGAAAAACGACTAAATGCATTGTGGAGACACTAGCTTAAACTAAATTAAGTAGATTCGTTTCCTGTAATGCCACTTGGAGCTCTTAATAAGCAATGTGCCCTGTGTGCAGGATTATGCAAAATCCATCATTCAACAACCACTTATGAGCACTTCTTTTGTACCAGTCACTGTTCTAGGTGCTGGTGACACTGTGGAATGAGACAGATAGAACCTTGTTCTCACAGAACTGATGACAATCAAGAGCTAAGTCTAGCACAGGCAGGGGTGGGGGTCAGAAAATAAACATATAAACCAATACAATAGAGAACACTTTGAGATTAATGTCAAGTTTTAAGTAAAAAATACAATACAACAAAAAGATAGAGATTAACTGGTGAGAAAAGGCTGCTTTAGATGAAGTAATCTGGAAACCTCTCTGAGAAGAAAGTCTTGCAAGGTTGTGAGGTAGGAGACTCTCAGAAAGAGAGACATGGAAAGAGCTAACGAGGGAATGCGCTTGGCATGTTCACCATCAGATAACATTGACTTTGAAAATCTCTTGCCCTACACTTTACACAAAAAGAGTTTTCCACAAAACAGGGTTTGAGTAAAAGTGCTTCCTAGGGTAGGCAGCCCCGTACTGGTAAGTTAGTCCCTCTCTGTCACCCGCCACCGCCTGTGAGGCCGGCTAAAATACCGGTTTCAGAGGTGTTAACAGAGTTTTTAAAAGAAGCAAAGGGGACATCTTTTACATGGAGACAGTCAATAGCTGTCACTTCCTTTTCATTCTTTCATGGTGACTATCATCCAAAGGGAGAAGCTATTTGTTACATGGTCTGTGTTTACGTGGTAGGTGGTTAGAGGGACATAAGCAGAGCAAGGACTATAGGCCAGGTAGAGGAGGCCACCAGGGCAGAAAGCCACAGGTGCCTAGCAACCGGCAAAATGGAGAAAACAAAAATCTCACCCCCATGGTGACCTGCCCTCCCTTCGTTGGTCATGCCATTTATACCCCCTGATTTCCTATCACTGATCATGGAATTCAGACCCTCCGCTGACTTTTCTTCCCCTGGCGTATTGCTAGGCATGTGGTTTTAGACCTTCTTAGAGGAGGAACAAACAAGAGAGCCAGAGAATATTCTTCAGCATTGTGCCCTAGAGATAACATCTAGGCCTCAGCTATGTTTCAGCAAAACCAAAGTAAATTCAAGGCTGACCTCAAGGCCCACTGTACTGACTAATGACCCTGGTACCAAACAGTCAGTGGAGAACACGCCTCTAAAAGGACACACTTGGAGAGCTGACGGATACTCTATAGAAATCCTTCCCTGGGACTTCCTGTAGTATCTCTACTCTTAAAAGACCTCAGGAAGAAGGACCCAGAGGCTGTCCCTTCCAGGAGCAGGCCTGGAAATGTGTTTCCTATTGCCCTCCTCCTCCTCTCATTCCCCCCTGCCAGGCATGGTTTCCTGGCCCCTCTGTTCCTTCTGAGCTCTAACGGACCCCACGGGACTTGCTCTCAGGGGAGCAGTGGGCAGCGGCAGCTTGTCCTGGGCTAACCCTCTGAACCTGTCTCCAAGGCCCCCTTTTCTCTTTCTTCCTGTGCAGTCATAAGTTCTTCCTTTACTTGCTGCACTTGGTCACTCCCCCCATTACACTGACACTGGTTATCCGTCTCTGCAGCTAAGTATTCTCCCTCGACTATTCCTGCTAAATCACTTAATTGTGTTAGTAATAAAATGCAATTTCATATTATCAATTTCAGAGAAAGAAAAGCAGGTGTGCTATAAAATGACAAATACTTTTATTTCCATAAGAAAAGAGGAATCCTCCCCCCACCCCCGCACTAAATATTATCTTTCAGAAATTTACCATCAGGTTCAGATGAAATCCTAAGGTGATTTTCTTTTGTTTCTTTTTGTTTGTTTGTTTTTAAAATGAGTTTAATCATAAAGATATGTATTAGCAAATATATAGACTATTCTAACTATAGAATATTGTTCAATCTATCACTTTCATAGAAAGAAACATAATCCCAGGTTTTCTAAATGAAATTGAGTCTAATATTTTAAAAAAACCGTAAAAAGTATTAATCTTTCAATTTATTCAAGAAGAAAATGTTAGATGAACTTTTCTTAATGACTCATTATCCACAATTTCAGAGAAAAAAAAAGGATAGAAATGGAGTTGACTTTAAACGTGAACAGAAAATTATCTGTCAAAACAAATACTTTTATATGATTTAGAAAGGACCTATTTAAAGAAATTATAAAGATTTCTGTCTAAAAGATTTTAATCTTAAATGTACAGTATTAACAAGCTTCTCACTTTTATTTCCATTAGTATAGGCAACTCAGAGGTAAAATAAGATTATGCTAGTAATTTGTTTTCATCCTTGCTGCCACAGAATTCATGTGGGGATTTTTGACAGGCAAATTAGTCAAATATAGCACAAATGAAGAAAATGGAAAATGAAGGACTAGTGTAATAAGGCAAAACTATAAAAAGACTAACGGTTTTAAAAATAAAATAATGTGTGCTCATTCAAAAACAAAACAGTGCAGTAAGGTAGAAAGGGGAAGTTCTCCCACTCTCTCTGACCCATAGTCCTACTTTGCAGGGGTAGTCATTAATAAGAATATATTTTTGAGTGCTTCAAGACACTGGACACACAGACAGGTATATTAAATATTTTTTATACAGAAGTGTATTTTTTTAAAGAGAGACAGACAGACAGACAGACAGGAAGGATAGAGACGAGCCGCATAGGCTTGTAGTTGCGGCACCTTAGTTGTTCATTGATTGCTTTCTCATATGTACCTTGACCGGGATGCTCCAGCCCAGCCAGTGACCCCTTTGCTCAAGCCAGCGACCTTGGGCTTCAAGCCAGCGACCTTTGGGCTCAAGCCAGAGACCATGGAGTCATGTCTCTGATCCCATGCTCAAGACAGGTGAGCCTGTGCTCAAGCTGGTGACCTTGGGGTTTCGAACCTGGAACCTCAGCATACAAGGTTGGCACTCCATTCACTGCACTACCACAGATGGATGTGTTATTAAACATAATACTCCTTATCTGTTTTTTTAACTTTTCAATATATTTTGGAAAAGGTTTCTATCAGAGAGCCTAGCTTCTCTTATTAGTGATACTTAATTTCCATTTAACACTTTGTCACAATTTGTTTAGCTAATCTCCAATTATGGCAAGCATTTCATTATTTCTATTATATTGTTTTCACAAACAATGCTTCTGAAATTATACTGCAAGCCTTGCCATGCTGTCCGCTGGTGGCTTTTGGTCCCTAATGTCTGCCCAGCCCCACGTAGCACTTTTGGCTGAATGGCCTACAGAATTGATTTGAACACACCTCAGTTAAAACGGCTGCCACTGAGTCAGACAGTCGGAGGCAGGCAGGAATGAGGACGCCAGCTCTGCCTTACTCTCCGTACCACCTGCCTCCTGCTGTAAAGCTGTTGTACTTGGAGGACTTCTACTGTTGTCATACTTCTTCGCTTACAAATGTGTTGACATATTTTGTAAGTACATTTATATTATCAGGCTATTAAAAATAAATGTTAAATGATATTGGATAAGACTATTTTTAATTTTCCAGCCCCATTCTCTAACAGTGATTTTCAACCTTTTTTTTTTTTTCATGGCACAAACACACACTAATTACTAAGGTCAGTGCCCCTGACTAAATACAACCATTTTCATCTCATGGCACAAATAAATTAGTTACTAAAGAAGAAGAGGTTAGGGCCCCTTTTTCTTTAGTAATTAGTTTATGAGTGCATGAGAAACAAAGGTTGAAAATCACTGCTAACACACACACACACACACACACACACACACACACACACACATACACACACACACCTCTTCCCTCACTAAAACCACCACTGTCACCGCCATTAACTTTTTTGGTATACCGCAGCACCAGGGCTTGTCCCCAATAATAACACTTTTTTATGGAAATGTCTTTCTTCAGATTTTCAGCACCTCTTTTTGTGACACTATTCGCACCCCCACATCTTGCCAGTCCCACCTGTATAGATGACAGCGGTCTGCCTTGCTCCATTCAGTGATGAATCAAGTTAGTGGGTTCTGCAGCCTTAGAATGGCCTGCCTCCAAGCAGTATCTGTGTGGCAAGTGCAATTCAACAACTGCATCTTAGGCAGCCACTGTGGGGAATACATGAGTAATATAGAGCTCCTTACCCCTGAGAAGCTCACAGAATAATAATAAGGTGGGTGAAGAAGGGGGTGGAGTAAAATAAGTTCAGAATTCACTGACATAAAGGGAGAAGAGAGTAAAGTCACTTATGAATTTCCATCAAAGTTTGATAGTGATGTATTGCTAAATAAGTGAATATATTTAGGTAATTATTTGGGAAATCGAAGTTAGAACTTTATTTCAAGCCTCTCAATACAATGATAATTATACATGAAAAATGAATAAAATTATTTGATGAAATATAGCTGAATATTAATTTGAACATAGAATCAGAGATAATTTTTTAAAAGAATTAAAGAAGAAAGAAATTATAAAGAGAATAAAGACATATTCAAATGAGATATAAAGAAAAAGTAAATTATAAATTAGAAAATTCTAAATCAATGGAGAACATTTGCAAAATTTATAAGAATGAGACCAACACACCCAACAGAAAAATGGGTGGGAAGTTGAGTAAAGAGTGCTAAAACAATAATAAAAATAATACAAAGTAAAAAAAGATGAAAAAATAGAAGCCTATGTAAGAGCAAGAAAACTCATACACTTGCTCCTGGAAGTTAAATTCAAAAGCAAACTCTAAAGTGTAATTTTGTAACATGTAACACAATATTTATACCCTTCAAACTTGTGTATACTGTGAATTTATATTGAAGAAAAAATCAAATATATGCACAGAGATTACTATATAAGATTATTCATCACAGTACTAAATAAAATAGCATAATTAAAAACAATAAAGATGTGATATGTAACTTATGAAATAACTTATGACACATCCACAAGATAAAATGACTAAATAAAAAATTATGTTGTGGCCCTGGCTGGTTGGCTTAGTGGATAGAGCATCATCCCAGTGTGCGGACATCCCAGGTTTGATCCCTGGTCAGGGCACAGAGGAGAAATGACTACTTGCTTCTCTCCTCCTCCTGCTCCCCCTTTTCTCTCTCTTCCCCTCTGGCATCCAGTGGCTCTACTGATTCAAGTGTAGGCCTCAGGCACTAAAAATAGCTCAATTGATTCCACTATCAGCCCCAGATGGGGTTGCCGGGTAGATCCTGGTCAGGGCACTTGCAGGAGTCTGTCTCTATCTCCCCCACCCCACTTAAAAATATATATGTTGTAAAAAATATATATACTGATTTGAAGATAGGTCCCATGGAATAAATCATGCTCAAAATATTATAAACGTGTGTATACATAAATATAGGGATTGGCAAAGTAGGTTTATAGTCGTGAGTATGCAAAATTGTTGTTATTTTTTTTTATCTTTACTTACAATTTATCTTTTAGGTAATGATGACTGGTGATTTAATCTATTTTTGCCTACTCCTATATATATCTGAAAATATATGCACCAACATTTTATGTTACCAGTAGTCATTTTTGGGTTAATAAGATTATGCGTGAATTTTATTCCTTAATTTTATTTTTGCACTTTAAAAATCCTTCTGCATATACCATATATATATGTTTAATGAGAAGAAAACAAGTTTTACAAAAACAGCCAGTTAATTTTTTTCTTACTTTTAAGCCAAACCTCTCATGTTACCGTTAAGATACATTTTTTTCTTTTTCTATCTGTATTTGAAATACAGAACAGCTAAGTACTGTTTTTGTGCAGAATATCATCTACACCATACAACTCTCTGGTATTTTAGAACTGTTTTAGAATTGTCTCAATCTTTTCTTTTGAGAAAATCCATTTTTTAACATTTTCTCTTGTCTTATTTTAAAGTCTTTCTGATCACTATGGTTTGCTTTTTTTTTCACCGAACTCTCTGAACTCTTTGATAACCAAGAGTTTTTATGACAGAAGCAGAAAAAATATAATGCATGAAAACTGTCAACATGGCTAATTGGAACTCTATTCCAGAGAAATGCCAAATGGAAAGCCAGTGGTTAATGGCAAGAATCAATGTGTCCCCTAGTGCTTCTTTTGGGCAAGCCACTGTATTGATGTCTCCTGGCAACGAATGGGGCTTTTGTGTGCAGAAAGAGTTAATGTAGCTTTTCAATGCACCTAATTTATTTCCAGAGATGCTTTTATGATCTTAGGGAGTTTGGCTCACCACTCTACAAGTCCCTTTGCTAATAGTATCAAGAATAAAACACCCTATTTCTCCTTTTTATAGTTTACTTCCATAATTGTTCATTTCTATACTGCTCACATATCAGGCTAGTTTAGTGCAGAAATTCTCATTTATGGACATTTTGGGGCTTGTCAGTTTGGGTATGTTATAGACTGCTCTGTGTATGCAGTTTGGTTAAACTAACACTTCTGTTAGCCCCCAAATTTGAGTGCTGTTATCTGGAAAAAAGGCAAGTTTGAATCAAAAATATTTATTGACCTTGCTTTAGACACCTTGTAAGTTTATAAAGTTAGGACCCATCTATATCATTGGATTATGGAGCTACAATTAGAATAAGCAAATAAATTAAAATATATATTGTATTGAACATGAATATATTTTTAAGAAACACAATGGACTTGAAAGTCATCCATTTTTCATTTTATGCCTTGCTACCTGCTGTATTTTCATGAGAAAATATAAGAATATACACTGTATTGTGACATATTGCAATGATATGAAGGATTACCATTTCACTTATGTAAGGACATCTTAACACATATTAGGAGAAGTGGCTATTATTACTCAGGTTTCAGGTCCTTCAACTAGTAGCAGCTTACACATAAACACTTCAATTAACCTTATCTTTCATGCCAATCTATGATGCTTTATATTTTTGAAACAAATTCTTCTGAACCAGAAAATAACCCGATTATAAATTAAGCCCTTTTCAAAGCTGCATGATTTTTCTGTTTTTTGAGACTAAGATAGTTGAACAGAGAAAATTAATACTTTTTAGCTCTTTGCCACTTGAGTGCTTTGCTTACATGTTTCCACTCTACTATAACTTTAAGTCACTGTGCTGCTGGTTAAAGGCAAGCTAAGGATGGTCTTTCTGTATACAGAAATCTTCATGAGTTTTTGTATACACACAAATGCTTTTACTTTCTTCGTTCTTTAAAAGTGAGAGCAGGGGAGATAGAGAGGCAGATTCCTGCATACTCCCCAGCTGGAATCCACCGGGCAACCCCAGTTTGGGGCTGACAATCAAACCAATGGAACTATCCTCAGTGCCCGGGCTGCTGGAACCAACCGATCCACTGGCTGCAGGAGGGGAAGAGAGACACAAAAGGGAGAGGGAGGGGGAGAGAAGCAGGTGGTCGCTTCTCTGGTGTGTCCTGACCAGGAATTGACTCCAGGACGTCCGCAGGCAGAGCCATGCTTTATCCACCGAGCAAACAGGCCGGGGCCCACCGGTGCTTTTCCATTCCTTAGGTAATCTTGAGTAACGACATTAAGTATTACTATCTTTTCTCCAGACACAGTCAAGGCCGGTATATAAACGTTTACGATTCCGGTGGTACAGCTCGTAGGTGAACCCTGGCTGATGACACCAGCCACCCACCAATCTGGACGCCTCTTCTTTTGGTCCCTCCTTGCCGTCTGGGCCCCGGGCCAGTTTCACATTTCACCTGCCAAGCTCCGGAGGTTCTGACTGAGAAGCAAACAGGAAGTGATACCAATTTGAAACGGTTCAAGTATCCTTTAGCCTCCTGGTTCCTGGCAGCCTAGAACCTCTGATGTGTGGAAGGTGCCCTCTCTCCAGCATCCCATCTCCCCGTGTCCACAGCGGGAGCCCAGACCTCGTCCTCATCAGGCGTTTGGAGGTGGGCAGTCTGAGAAAGGCCGTGCGGTGCAGGACCTGCTGGTGTGGTGACAGATAGGCAGGTAGGTGCTTCTGGCTTGGGTGACCGTGGTGCATGTCTAGGCCGGGTCCTGGTGCAGGAGTGGCATCACGGCTGGCGGCTGGCACGAGGTGCAGCTGCCGCAAAGTGACATTCTTTGCAGCAAATTATAAAAACCTGTGAAGGACAGCTGGTGAGCAGGAGAGCCCACGGCGGTGGCTTTTCTCCTTGTTCCATCTGTGGTGTGGTTCAGAGCATTATTTTGGAAAGTTTAGTCTGCAATCTGGTTTCCAGCCCTCTCACCAAATATTTAGCCAATCAACTCCTTTTTTTTCACATTAAGCATTGTAATTTTTGTTGGTGAGTTGAACTGCTCACAACAATTAGGGGATCAGGGAACGTGCAGATACTCCAGTACTTCCAGTCTTTTGCATAGTGCATTTTCACCAATGAAATAAAAGTTGTTTTTGCATCTCATTTGCGTAATCAAATAATTTTCTTTGACTTGTTTGCTTTTCTTTTTTTTTAAAACATTTTTTTAGTTTTTATTTATTTATTTTAGAGAGAGAGAGAGAGAGAGAGAGAGAAGGGGGGAGGAGCGGGAAGCATCAACTCCCATATGTGCCTTGACCAGGCAAGCCCAGGGTTTCAAACCGGCAACCTCAGCATTTCCAGGTTGACGCTTTATCCACTGCGCCACCACAGGACAGGCATTGTTTGCTTTTCTGATGCTCTTGTTTAATTTTAAAAAATGCTTTTTTTAATCACTTCATATTCATTTTTGAAATATCCCCTAACTTTTGTGAGCCATGTAAGTCTTTATTGAGATGATTTGTATTTATCTGGCTAGGAAGTGGGCTGTGCTTGATGTTTGCTATCCTGTAGGTGGGAGAGGCTGAACATTCCTCTGGTTTTTCTTTCCCTCTCTGGACTTGGGGCTGCCCTGAGCTCTCCTGAGCCAGAATCTGAGTCTTGTAGCTCTTTCAGCTGTGATATGCTTAGTAAACCCGAGGCCTGTGTGCGGTGGTAAGGTGTGGATGGGGAAGCACCGGATAGTCTGTGTAGTCTTTGATCAAGTATCAGTCTCTCAGTGGGCCTGTCTCCCTGGGTTGTAACCTTGACAAGCATTGCTCTAATAGGTTAGCCTTTTCTTCTAGAGGTGAGACAGGAGGGATGGACGGGGCTGGCGTCAGAAGGAGAAAGGGAGCTGGTGAATATGGCTCTGAAAAGTGTTTTCCCCTGGAGAGTCAGCATTTGTTATGGAAAACATTGGGCACATTTCCTAAGGATTATTCTTTTCCTCCTCCTGCCAGACCCGAGAGAATCTTTCTTCATTCTTTGTGTAAGATCCCACTGGGTTTCCTAGAGGTAAAATTCATGAAAGTATGAACCCACCCCCAGCACCAGGATTGAAGCCCCTGGAGTTTGCCCCTCTCATGCTAGTGTACTCTGAAGCTCCAGCGATTTGTTAACGTTACTCTTTAAGTGTTCCAGTTTATGGTCCTGTGGCGTCTGTTCTAAGAAAGCAGATATTGGCCATGAATCTCCAGATTCTCCTATCTCTCCAGATTTAGGGGCGACTGTTTGACATGCAACTACAATTCTTGGATGAGTGCAACAAAAGTCACTGATTTCTAGTATGCTACTAGTTTCTTATTTTAAGGGTGGGACTGACAACATCCAGACTCTCCCCGTATTGTAGCTAAAGCCCTATATCCATGGATTTATTTTTTTCTACACATAGAGAATGATGTTTTGAAAAGACATATTGAGGAGACTCCATTTGTCTAACGTGTTTTTAGCTTTGGAAAAATAATATCTAGAGACATATTGTGAGAGATCAGATTAAATGTTAGCTCAGATGTAGAGCGGGAAGGAGAACTTGCCCATTGAGCTAGCTTAATCAGTGGCCCTGTTTTCAGGCAGAGGAAGTCACCTGCAGCCTTGGAAGGAAGGGGTCAGATAAAATCACTGTCCCCAAATAAGTTGTTCTCCCAGGGCACTGGGTCACTGATGGGATTGTAGAGAGCTCAAGGCTCCCTTCACCCTCGAAATTGAAGCTTTCCATCAATATCAAAGTTCTTTAAACCAAGGAAGAAAAACTAGAGCATCCAGGCCTCCTTGCAAAAGCAGCGTGCCCAGGCACCTTCAAAATCACATGCCACTAATTAGTTGTGGCTGATTGCCTCACTTTCCAGACTCTACCTGCTGCATTTACACTTGATTTATAGCATCAGTTTTAAAATTGCGCGTTCTGCTGGAATTAGAGCTTCCTATAGAGGTTAACTCGCGTTGGGTGTAGCCTTTCCTTCCAGACCATCAGGGACGTATTCAAACTTTTTTTTTTTGCTCAAGGCAGCTTGAATGACTGACTGCTCAGTGCATTATGGGGTTAGCTTTCAAATTGGTGCAGTCAAAACGAGTGTGGATTTGATCTGACTAATCTGAATTTAGAAAACATATTAAGGGACTCCAATATTGTCTACCTCACAACATTTTTAAATGAGGATATTTCATTGGACACACAGAGCTAGCTGCAGTTTATGAAACCACCATTTATCTTCTCTCTCTCTTGGTGAATAATGTTAGTATTGCAGAACCATTTCTTTCACAGGGAGCTTTATTTGTTTATTTTTATTCAATATTACTACCCAGAGTGAAAAGTCTGAGTCCTCGCCATGGCCCCAAATGCCTATGAGCATTCTGATCTTACCTCCTACTTTTTTGTTTCTCTCGTACCTTTCTTACTGTTTTTGAACACATTTTGTGTGTTCTCATCTCAGGACTTTTGTACTCACTGTTCCTTCTGCCTGAAACTTCTTTGATTACTAATAAATGCATGTGTAACTCCTCTGTCTCTGCCAAGTTCTTAGTAAGATGTCACCTAAAGAAGGCTGACCTTATTACCCTCTTTAATTTCCAATTTGCCCTCTCCTGGTTTTCCTTATCTATGTTAATGGGATCTTTCTTTTCTTTTTACGGAGGATTTCCATGCTAACATGCTAGTTATTTACTTCTGTATTCTCTTTATTTTTTTATTGTCTGGTGTCCCATGTTAGAACAGAAGCTTCAAGAATGTGATGTCTTTGAAGTTTTATGCCATGAAGTGTCGAGAACATCTAGAATAGTTGCCAACATAGTCAGTGCTTGCTACATTGTTATTGAATGAATGAATGGCCAAGCATTTATACTGTGCTAATTCTATATTCTGCAAGGGAAAATACAGTGAATTAGGCATAGATTTTTCACTTGATAAGCCCTTGAAATACATAGCAGTGGTGGTAGAAATAAATGTGGATTGGAGAGTGTTCAGCAAGAACTGATACATATCTAAACTAGAGCTATGGCACTGGAAATGGTTTGAGAATAAAATCTGGAGAAATATTTATAGAAAAAAAATCAAGATATTTTGGCAATTGACTGGATAGTAGAACATGAAGGAGACACATACAAAAATAACTTCAACATTTTAAAATTGAGATTAGGAATGCTGAAAACTGAACACATTTAGAAAGTGAATATATAGATTCATTTCTATATATGTTAAATCTAAGATCTTGGTTGTATGTTTAGGGGTTGAGATTAAATAAATCTAGAGCATGAGAGAAAGATCTGAGCTGCAAATATAAATCTGAGGGTCATTACTACTTAAATGTTAATTGAAGTTGACTTTGAATGATATTTTCAGGGATAGGGAATGCAAAGGGGATGGAGAAAAGTGGATATAACATCGAGAGCAACAATTTGAAAGCCCACAGAAGAAAGACCTACAAAGGAGAATGAGAAGGTGGACCTAGAAAGGTAAGAGAAAGATCAGATGTCAAAGAAGTAGAAAAGTTCAGAAAAGGAGCAGGCAACAGTGACAAAGGCTGCAGAGACATGGACACACGTTGGAGAGATAAGTCAGTAAATGATCTTAATGATAAGTCAGTAAATGATCTAAAAATAACAATGTAGGATTTATATATCTCAGTTTAATAATAGTTGTACTTGAAAGACATAGATGCCTAAGACTTCAGAGAATGAAGATTTCGAGTAATAAATATATAACTGCTTGCAGTTCAGAGAGTTCAGTTGTAAATATTTCATGTACTCTTTGCTATATTACAATATCACTTAGATCTTATTATTTAATGTGGGAAGATTCTAGAATGAAATGTTTTCATGAGCTGTCAATTGATGGACTTACAGAGTTTTAAAAAATCCTATTCCTATTTGATAGAAAACAGTTATGCTATATTCATATGTACTTTATCTAAATATATATAAATGTGTGTATAGGTATGTCATTTGTACATAACAGTGAAATGAATGACAGCAATGGTGATTCAGTGATTGTGTTTGATACAATGTGATATTCGTTTCCTGGATAAATATGCAGGCTCTAATAATGCAGCATATTGCTCTGAATATTCAGTGTGAATGAAAAATATTGATTATATTCATTTCCTTGTTTATTTGTTTTTTAATTTTTCATGGAGAAAGTTGGTATTCCTTTGCTGGAAATTGTAATGTGTATCTTGATGAGTGTCAATGTGTATATACTTTAAACCTCACTATGAGGAGGTTCTGCAGAATGCTTTATACTTCTGGCATTTAGAGTTTTATATAACATGAAGCTGTTTTCTTCATGTATGTTATTGGTTGAAATAATAGCAGGAAAAACATTTATAGTTTGCATATTTTGCCTTATTTAGTGTCTAAATAAATGTATTTTACCCCCCATCCCACCGTGGGATATATGTAAAGAAATAAAAAAGACAACATATTTCTAAACCTTTTTGTACTTTCAAAAGAGACAAGGTGTGTGATGAAACATGTGAAAACAGGCAGGATAAGAGAAGTTATATTGTGTATGACAGCCTTGAGAATGATATTAAAGGTGAAACATAATGAAAAGCCATTAAAAAGATTTAGGAGAAAGATTCATAAAGTCTGATGTGATAGTACACAGAACATGTTCCTTGATATGGCCATGAGACTGGTGGTATTAAAGATGGGACATATGGTCATCTTTGCTAAATGGCCCATTATATTTTCTTAGCTATTGTAGGCACCTAATAGTTGCTAGCCCAAAGAAAATGTAGGTTTATCTCAGGATTATCTCAGGCAAAGGAATCGTGTACAAGCTCTAAGACATGAGAAGTGCTGGCCCATTGGGAAACTACTTACGGCTCAGGTGGAGTTGGTTTTATGAGTAGACCATTAGCCTAAAAGATTAAGACTTGTAGGAAATGGGAGACCACTTCCAGATGTAAGACAAAAAGTTATATTTGCTTTGTGCAAAGAAGGTTTTGGTGGTGACCTGGATGCATCAATGTTTAAGAGAAGGATAGAGGTAAATGAATGTACAAAGGTAATCAGTAATCTGAGCTGGGAAGGCAAATGAAATGCTATAGGAGCCAATGCAAGAGATTCGATGAAAAGATGCAGAAATGTTAAATAGAAACCAAAAAGTAGCCACTGGATTTAGAGTCATTTCATTATTGTTTTCTTTGCTTTCCCTTTGGAGCGCTTAAACCAGATTATAAAGGATTAAAGAATGAATGGAAAATGAGCAAAATGGAGAAGGCAAGTTTACAAAATTATTTCTAAGAGCTTGGCTAGAAAGGGAAATCTGACATGGAGAAATTGTAGGATTTAAAATTTTGCTATATTTGAAAGAACAAAAAGCTTGATTGTCTTTATATAGCCAATGGAGAGAAAAAGCTTGAGAATGTGAGGATAATAAGCAAATTCTATTTGAATGTGAAAAAAAGAAACAAAAAAAAGAAACAGGACATAGGTAGAAGGTTTAGTTAGTATTAGCTACCAAGAGAGACCCCTAACTCTCTCAGATCATGGGAGGACAGGAAGTTATAATGGTAATAGAGGTGAATGAATTTGTAAATGGAGTTACGTACACTACTGAAACAGAAGGGTTGTGTTTGTCCAAAAATGCAGAAATGCATTGGTAAAACTCAGGAAGCAATTTTCAATTTCTAAAGCAATGGTCAAGAGCTAACTGTTTCAAATTGACTAAAAAGTACCATTGAAACCCATAATATATGAATTGAAAAAGCAGGCTTATAAATTAATGATGATAGTTTCTCCTTGACTTATATTTCACATTTTACTTATAATAATATCTGTTGGGCAAGAAGATTATTTACAGAGTATTGTATTTATTTTCTTGAAGATGAATCAGTAAATAGAACATTTAAAATGTGTATCTGTAGCTATTTTCTAATTTCCTCCTCCTCAAAAATTCTCCCTACTTCTTCTTAATATTATCATTTCTAAAATTACTATCTTTTGCAATTACCTTGCAGTAACACATTAAATATATAATTGCTGCCTTTAAGAAAAGACAAGATTGTCACATTTTATACATTTTTAAGACTATCTAGTATATGTTATCTCATAGCCACCAGCCAATCAGTAATCATGAAGTTCAAAAAAATCACCACTATAACATGACGTAGTTAAAAAAAGAAAAAGGAAAGGGGAAAGAATGTCTATGAAAATGCTGCATGTAAGAGTCCCTGAAATGTTTGCAGAATCCAGTATTTGCTGGAAGCCAAATCGAGTGAAGACCCAGTCTCTGGCACAGTTGTATTTCTCTGCGGCTGGGCCGTGCCTGATGCATCAGCAGTCATGGCTGAGGGCACTGCAGCCTCAGTGAGGCATCAGGAGGCCTTGGCAGGGGCAGCTTTGACATTGGCAGGAGCTGGGAGCAGAGGCAGCACCCTGGGGAGGCTCAGTGGTGATCCTGTCTGAGGACTTCAGAGGCCAAAGTCTTAATGCTGGCGCAACAGATCCCGCTGAGTGCTACAGAGGAGAAATGGCAGATTGCACTATTATTAGAAAATTCATCTATGGAGACCACTGAGATATCTCTGGCAACCTCAGGGGCAGCGGGGAGAAACTGAGGTGAAAGATTTAGGTTATTTAAAAAGTGGAGGCAGAGAAATACCATGCCAGAGTTGCTATTGAGATATTCATTTTAATCCCCAGACAGAACGGCCAGGAAAACAAGAGTTTCATATTTATAGGCCTTAAATTATCCCCCTCCTTTACTCTTTAGTTCCTAGCACTTTTTATTACTGTCACTATGATCACTGATAAAATAATAGAAATAATAGTTATTGGAACACCTTATAGTAGTGATCTTATGTAACATGCTTACTCACTATGTGCTAGTACTTTATTAGTTTTAGCTGAATCATAATTTCATTCTCAGAAATATAAACCCCAAGATAAGTAATATCCTGATTTTATGGGTTGAGGATATTATGAAACAAACTTAAAAAGATGAATATCCGCAGTCACATTTACGTTCCTAGTATGTGTAGCCTGGACTAACGTTCTTAGCTCTGCTCTTGGTGCTGAAATGTCTTTCAGCCTTTACTACAGATGGGACCTTAGAACTCAGGGTACTTATTACTCTTGTGTGCAATAAACTTTTGTGGTACAATGACAAGAAAAGTCCCATGTGGCAAATAATTCTCTCAGAGTAGCTTCCCTACCTGCCTTTTTTTATTTTGTCTTTGAATAAGTAAATTTTCTTAGCTTTATTAAATAGAAACATGTATTATAAATTGATATAGAATATAAAGTTATACAAATTAGTTTGATTATAACAGAAATTACAGTTATACTGCTATTGGGTAGTTGATGTTTGGTTATTTTGAGTTGAATATATAATTGTATTTAAGCTATCTATATTTTTAAGATTGTTAGACTTCCTTGTGAATAAAATAACCCTGACTCTTTTATAGTCATAGTTTGGGGTTTATTCATAATATGATTATAATATTATCATACCCATATTAAAAAATAAATTGAAGACTTTCTACTTTCTATAGCTGCTTCTTATTATTTTCTCAGTTGATATGATAAATTCTTTATTATAGGTAACTTTTCAGAACTTCACCTTATAAAAAGTTGTTCTTCTGGTATAGATCATTTATTATTAGCACTCAGAAACAAGGCCAGTCACTCATGCATGAATAAGGGATAGTAATGTATTTAACAAAAAAAAGTCAAATATGTCTTGATTTCACTTTAATTTAAAAATTATGCTTTTTGAGTATTACCATTGATTATATATTTTTTACTTTTAATGAATAAGAATTACCTAAAATCATGGCCACATGATGGTAAACACAGTCCTCTGGATTTCCCATGTAATGAATGCGCATTATAAATATTTTTATTCTCAGTTGATTTTTTTAAAGAAAATACAAATCTTTTTTCTATTATTAAAACTTTAGATCAGGAAATAATAATACAATTTGGAAGCAGTCAATCTCTACCAAAATAAGCAAAATAGTGTCTCAGTCACTCCATTAGAGGGAATCATTGAGATATTGGAGAGATTGGTTCAGCCAACAGATGCATCAATTGGAAAATGACAGTACCAGTAAAAAACAAAAACAAAAAACCCCCGCAAATTTATCTGAATACTAATATTCCATAAATTGATAGACACCTAAGACACAACTAATCACAAGCACAAAAGTGCAAAGCAACAATCAGAACCTTCCCCACCTGTCTTGACATCCTGCCCAATTACAATTCCATCCACATGTGTCCGTATATCCTCTGCTGATCACCTACTTCAGCTCCCTTTAGAACGCAGCTATTCAGCCAACCACCGGGTCCCCCAGCTCATGGCTTTATTCCAAACTTCTGGGCCTGCAGCCTATAAGCTAATGGCACTAATGATAACAATAAAAACAATGGCTTACAGTTAGCTAGTGCTGCCAGGTATGAGCTATTGTGCCACAGAGTGGTTAAGAAACTTGCCCAAGCGTCACAGTTAATGACAGAGAGCCTGGGCTCTAGAGCCCACATTTCCGTCCTTCATCGGTATACTTCCTCTCAGGAGCTTCGCCTAGTCTTTCCTGGCAGAGCCTCAGGCTCCTCTCCTGAGTTGTTCTTGTGATAAAGCTCCTATTGACTAGTTACACATGTACAAAGATTCCCTTATTTTACAAATAGTTATGGGACTTAACTCTGTGCAAGGCACTGTGCTGGACAGATGAATGGGGACCCATTAAAAAGTTTAAAAGCTTGGTAGAGAGAAGCGTAGACAGGAGATGCTGCTATAGGAGCCTAGAAGAGGGACACACGGATTCCAGTATGGCTGAAAAGGGTGTGCTTATGCAGTTATGTTGTGGCAGTATTTATTATAGAACAGACGACAGTAGTGCTTACTTATTTAAAAATGAAATAAAAATTCTGTCGTTGATGAGCTAGCTATTAGCAATACAAAAATTGAATAACATTTGACTTACAGTTAGAGCAAGAAAAAGATGTAAATTCAAACATGGAGGGGAATGTAAAACAGATTCTCTATAGAGGATATAAGCATATTTTCAGCATTTGGGAAATCACTGTGAATAATTAGATAAAATAATCATATTAAGTAAACTATCATTAATTCTATAATTTCTCTTCTTGTATTGTACCATATAAACATACATATTGGTATCTTTTGAGATGACTCTCCATTTTAATATTTCTCATTCTGTCCTTGGAGAGATTCTAGTCTTGGCTCTGGCACTAACTACATGAGGCAATTCTATTCTTTTGTTCAACTGGGTTTTTGCATTTTATTTTCTATAGAATGAAAAATTTCCTCTATTATCTTTAGGATCTCTCCCCAGTTTCAAAAAATGCTGTGATTCCATGAAACAGTATGCATAAAGGTCAAAGTCATAATTGTGCTTTACTGTGAAAATTCTTCCAATATTCTCTGAAACACACAGTGTCTGGAAATGAATGTTTGGAACAATTTGTTTTGCTCATCTTGACCATTCTAGTCTGACATCATGGGTTGTTTAACTATTAGGAAATGTTCCCAACAGAGGCTTTTACTTTGGCAAAGGGCTGGCTTTTGTTAATAGTCACAGGGCTTTTTCACTAGAGTATGGACAAAAAAGACCTCAGGACCTGAGAGAGAAAGAGAGAGAGAGAGAGAGAGAGGAGGTTCTCAATGAGTATTTGTGAATGAAAGCACCAGTGGGTGGGTGGAGTGATAACATAAGGGTGATACATATGCCAGCTGCATACATTAATCTCCCAAGCCTTTGAATTTCTTTATACCTTTACAACATATGTTTATATAATGAAATAGTATTAACTATATTAATATTTTATTTAGTTTACAGGTTTTTGTACTTAACTGTATGGACCCAGACTCCATGTATGCAAGTACATATGTATCTATCCAGTGTTAATGTAGTTTTGAATTGTTCTGTATTTTTTTAACTACAGAAGACAATGTGCAAACATTTCCTAGGGTCTTGTGTTGGGAGAGGTTAGTGCTCATACATGCCCATTCTTTCCTTTCCTTTCCAGCGACACACCAACTCTGCCTTTCCCAGGCTTCTCTGCATTAGGTTGGGGCCATGTGACCATTTTTTATTGCACTGTCAACAGTAGTGGTATACTGCATTGCCTGGCCTATTCCTAGGAATCTCCATGCCAATCTCTTTTCCTTAGCCAGAACAACCTGAATTTTGCCATTGGCTTATAGGTCAACCACGGACGAATCAGATTTCAGAGAACAAAAGACTAGTGGAGCCCTGTCACAGCATGGCAAAAACATGGCGGGTCTGTTGCCGGTACTAACCTGGAAGGCAGATTATCTAAATACTGAGCTTTCAGTTTAAGACAAAAAAGTTTGAAAAAATGTTTAGTGTGCGTACTCACTAAAATTAGCTGCCTTTGGCAACGTATTGTAAGAGATTTCAAGGGGAAATTAAAGGGAAGAGAAACAGTTCAGAAATTTGGGGCACCAAAAAGTTGGAAATGTCAACTGCTTTCAGACTCCAGAAAGTAAGAGATAAAAATTTTAAGTATCTTTGTGTGACAAGAGGTTAGTAAAAATTTTAAGTTTCATGAAGTCGATCTGACTTGTGGAAAAATTCAGATTAAGGATGGTCTTCCTCCCACAGCTCCCTGTCCCTGTGTCGTCCTGTAATCACCCATTAGTCTAACAAAAGGGGAACTGAGAAGAAAGCAAAGAAGTAAAGGGCATCTGAGAATTATATCAAGGAAAGAAATTAGGGTGTGGTCACTGACATATAAAATTAAATGAAGTAAATAAGCCTACTGATATTTGAAGGAATTTCACTGACAAAGAAACTACCTTTAATATTAAATGTTCCAACTGAAAAATAACTTTTGATCTCTTGATATAAGTTGAATTGTGTTACCTCCAAAATTCATATGCTGAAACTCTAGCCCCTAGGACCTCATAATGTGACTATATTTAGAGATGGGGCCTTTAACTAGGTAATTAAAATGAGGCTGTGGGGTGGGCTCTAATCCCATCGTGCTGGAAGTCTTATGAAATGAAGAAATATGGACACAGAGCCCTGAGGGATACACACATACACAGAGAAGGCCATCTGGAGACACAGTGAGAAGATGGCCATCTGTAAGTCAAGGAGATACACGTGGAACAGATTCTTTCCTCACATTTCTTGGAGAAAACCAAACATGCCAACACCTTGATCTCAGACTTGTAGTCTCCAGAACTGCGACAAAATAAATGTTGTTTAAGCTACCAGTCTGTGATCTCTTGTATGGCAGCCCAAGAAAATAATTACAGCTCACAAACTAACATCAGTAGGAAGTGGCTTACAAAGGTGTTCTGGCCCCTAATGAGAGCCTGCTCCCCAATAACCATCTCAGATATGGGCCAGAAGGAACAGAAACGCAGAATAAACTTATCGAGTGTGGGGGCAAGACAGCATTGAACCAGGAAGCTCCTTCCTGCAATATCAGGGTCTAACCAAGGAACACTGTTGGCTCCCACGATTAGGTGCCTGTGAGATATCTGTCAAGGTTTTTATAATTGCTAGGTTTTTTATAATTGTCAGTGAGTATTAGGTTGTCTCCAGTTCTTTCCCTTTTTTCATGGACATGATTTTATATGGTTATCTTGTACTTTTTGCACATTTTGCATATGGGAGTTTTGGAGAAAGTTGACTGTTTTGCACTCATAGGTGGCTGGACAATGAGAAGCCACTTCTGGAGAAGGCTGCACAGAACCTAAACATTCTAGATACTGAGTTAGATAAAGCCTTTGGATGAATCAGTCGTCCCTGAAATAGGGTGATGTATTTCATATGTGGTAATAAGGGAACAAAGAGTTATTTAGTGGCCAAAAAGAAGTAACTGTGACAGAGACGTGTAGTGCTCATCAACATCCATGTCATCTTTTCCTTTCTCTCCACAGAACCACACTTTATTACCCAGCATCCTCTAAAGTTAGGTCAGATCACATGACTGTGTTTAGGTTGAGAGAATGGTACATACATCTAATGTATATACCACTTCTGGATCTTTTCCATAAAATTTACTACTCCACATTTGTTGTCTTCCCTTATTTCTTGACTGCTTGCAGGTACATGACTTAAGACTCTAGAATTCAGAAGAGTCACTAGATTGAGTGATTGTGTGGTGCAGAATTCTCACCATACTGACCCATGTCAGTATGTGATATGAGCAAGAAATAAAAGTTTGCTAGAATAAGCCATGGAGGTTTGAACACTGCCATAAGCAGCATTATTTATGTTGACCGATAAAGAAATATGCCTGAGTAGACTTGCTGTATAATATAAGTTATGTATGTGTTCAAATTTACTAGAAAGTACTATTTTCCCCTATAGTATTTATGCCAATTTATGAGTACATTATAAATTTTTGTTAGTATCCCCATATTCTCTGCAATACCTTCAATTCTCAGATAATAAAAATTTTGCCAATATAGTGGTACAAAATAATATATATTAAAATTTAATTTGAATTTTCCTGAGTACTAATAAGGATGGTCATATGTTTATTTATTCATTGGCATATGTATATATACACATTGACTAATTCGTTAATAGCTTTATGTATTATGAATATCTTCTGCCTGTTGCCATGTCTTCTTTATGATATCTGTGTCAGTTATTATTTACTCCACTGCTTAATACATGCAGATTGGAGGGTATTTGGAAAACAAAAATCACTTGTAATCTCACTAGTAAAGATAGCAACTTTTAGTAGTTGGTATATTTTTTTATTTAGAGAATACCTGTGAGAAAATTGAAGTATATCATAGATTTTTATAACCAGAAGGGACTGTAAAGAAAAATATACTAACATCTTCTGACTTGGTCATTGTTGTTATGCTCTTCACATGTGTTGTCTTAATGTCTTTTTTTAAAAAAGTATGATATAAAGTAGTTATAGCTCTTATAATAGAAACTCATTGTTTTATACAGACTTAAGCCTGAAGAGATAAAACACAGTCATAAGGTCACAAATCAATGAGCGGAGAAGCCAGTACAATAATCTGTTTCTTCTAATTTAAGTTTAATTCTCTTTCTACAACATCTCTCATTAAAAGTTTTGAGGGAGTAAAATATGTGAACACAGTTTTCTGTCCCTGAAATCCTAAGATACAGGTTCAGATCTTGTCAAGTCATGACTATAAATTTAGAACAAGATTATGGCCTGTGGGTGTGTGCCCTAGAATAGGTAATTGAATCTGCATTTGTATTACCTGCTATTGATTATATTGTAAAATTTATGGGCTCATTGTCTTAACACTGTGTGATTTCAAGTGTACTCACTTTCAATAAGTATTTCCGATTAACTTAAATTACCTTGTTGTTATAAAGATTATGTTGTTAGTGGACCTAACATTCATGATATTACTGAAACAAAATTTTACCTTATTTTTTTAACAGAAAATTAAGTTGACTAAAATGAAGAAGCCATTCTCTTCTTTTTATCATAAGAGAGAAATTAAATAATTTTTTATTCACCAGAACTAAGGAAATTTTATTTTAAAATCAAGGTCTTATGTTACACAGCAGTGAAGTTTGATTGGCATGTAATAATGTAAGTCATTTTTTTGTAAATCAAGGCTATGTCAAATATAGGCAGAAGTAAAAAAAAATTAATTCTCTAGTCCCATAAGTAATCAGTTCATCTTCATTTATAAAATATCTTTAGAAAAGGTATGTTTGTGAAATTAGTTTTTAGATATAAATATAAAAAATTCATATTTAGCTTCCAGAGCTAAAAATGCAGGTAGAAAATCAAGTTTACAATATTATCATGTAAAGTAGAACACTACAGTAAGAAAGAATTATGAAGGTGATTTAAAAACATGCACTATAATTTACTATATACAGAGACTGCTTCTAAAATGGTTCTAAAATTATTGGGAGGAAAATCTATAAAGATGTTTCTTCATTCTGTCTTTAGGATTCAGGCCTCTAATGCACATGCATTTGACCCATATGTGCTTTGCAAAGCAAGACAAAATACTTAATGTCTTTTAAAAAGCAATAAAAAAGCAAGATTAAATACTTAATCACAGGTAAATTAATTCTTTATTCTCTAAATCAAAAATTTACATATGCAATTATGCTTTTAAGAAATTTCATCCTTTTCACACATATAATTCCAAGTGCATCCTCTTTGAAAAAGAAAAGAAAAGGTTTTTCAGTCTGTATTACAGATACATTCTGAAGATACCAGTGAAACAAGCCAAACCTTGTAGCATACAAAGATGGAGGTAACTTCATTCATAGCAGGAAAAGTTTAATAATAAAAAGGAAAGGAGCTAAGGACCCCACGTTTGGGAAGAAACACCTCTTTTCTAAACGTTATTGCCAAACACAGGACATTTTATTTGTAATTAGGACAAAAATAGCTATTTCTGGGGGTTATCAGAAACCTCTTGTCATGCTGACATATGGTATTATTTGGGCTGCAGCTTACAGGGAATATACTCTCAGTTTAATATCAAGAGTATTTCAGTTTATGTAACACAATTGTCACACATTATTAGGCTTTAAAAAACTCAAATGCATGCTCCTTAACTTGGTGCCCCAACAGTCACAAGTGGGTAGAGTACTAAATGGGCCCAGGCAGTATCATGCTGAACAGGCTTCCAAGTCGCTACAGCTGGTTAAGCAGCTTGTGAACACTGGGTGTAAATAGTTTGTCATGCAAGATAGATGATTGCAACTAACTCACAGCTTCATAAGCTCTACTTTGCCTTCCTTCCTCTCTCTTTTTTTTAAAGTAAGTCAGTGACAGTTTCAAACACTACAGTATTGTAACTTTTTAATTTATTTTAATTTATTTTTATCTCTTAGATCTAATCAATGAATTCTATAAAGTTGCAGAAGACAAAATTAACATGCAAAAATTAGTAACATTTCTATATGTTGATAGCAAATTTTCTATTTTGCCATCTTGAATGGAAGTCTCCTCCCTTTTTAATTTATTATTTATTTTTAGTTTTTATTCTAAGTTCTTGGAGAGCTTTGAAAAACTTCATATATAATAAGAATATTAACAGTGACCCAAAACTCAAAATTCTCTTCTTAGAGAAAATTGTAAATGTTTTGAAAGTCCATGGTAATACCACATATTAATAAGAAACTCTTTGCCAACAGATATTAGTAAAATTTAAGTTTGAAAAGAGTTTGGACCCTAATCGATCCCTTAAAATAAGAATGAACTGGAAAAAAATTAAAAAAATTATTTTTGTTATTTAGGTATAACATTTTTTATGGGTTTTTTTTGTGACAGACAGAGAGACAGAGAGAAGGACAAATAGGGACAGACAGACAGAAAGGGAGAAGAAATAAGAAGTATCAATTCTTCATCGAGGCTCTTTAGTTGTTTGTTGATTGCTTTCTCATATGTGCCATGATGGGGGGTGGAGCTACAGCAGACCCAGTGACCCACCTGTTCAAGCCAGTGGCCTTGTGCTCAAGTTGGTGAGCCTTGCTCAAACCAGATGAGCCCATGCTCAAGCTGACAACCTCAGGGTTTCGAACCTCGGTTCTCTGCATCCCAGTCCAGTGCTCTATCCACTGCGCCACCACCTGATCAGGCATAGGTATAACATTCTTTACAATTAAATTTTATATATAAGTAATTTGTTGAAGTACTTCATAAGAGATTAGCTTATTAAATATAGGTTTATTCATTTAATCATTATTTTTTTTCTTTTTTTTTTTCTGAAGCTGGAAACGGGGAGAGACAGTCAGACAGACTCCCGCATGCGCCCGACCAGGATCCACCTGGCACGCCACGCAGGGGGGCGGAACGACTCTGCCCACCAGGGGGGCGAGTGCTCTGCCCCTCTGGGATGCGCGTCGCTCTGGCCTTAGCGACCTAGAGCCACTCTAGCGCCTGGGGCAGAGGCCAAGGGAGCCATCCCCAGCGCCCGGAGCCATCTTGCTCCAATGGAGCCTTGGCCTGTCGGGAGGAGAGGAAGAGAGATGACGAGAGGAAGGAGGGGGGTGGGGGTGGAGAAGCAAATAGGCGCTTCTCTTATGTGCCCTGGCCGGGAATCGAACCCGGGTCCCCCGCACGCCAGGCCGACGCTCCACCGCTGAGCCAACCAGCCAGGGCCTAATCATTATTTTTTATTCAGTGTAAACATGGAAATAAAAAGAGGAGAAATTTCACATTGGCTAATTTCTTAAGAAATAGTTTCAAATAATAATCATATGTCAGAGAAGAGACCATAAAACAATAATGTTCCATTTCATGGTATTATTCTTTGGAATTCTCACAATAGGGACATTTCAAAACTAGAAGTTAATTGAAAGTAAGTGGCCTATTTTGGAATCTAATCTTATTATTCTAGATTCCTTAGACTTTTCTTCCTTCTTTTCCTTTTTTTCTTTCTTTCTTTCTCTTTTTTCCCTCCAAATGTACTTAATCCAAGGCCAATGCTATCATTAGTTCTTCCTGGCTATTTAGATCTTTCTTTTAGAATCAATGACTGTTTTACTCATCTTCCTCCAGACCTGTGGCTCTGTCTCTACGATTTCTCCATTTCTTGTTTGAGTGATGCCAGTAGGACGCATTGAAACACTGACAGTTTATAAAGTTTTGATTGTTATTATATTGGTTTCTCACTGTGTGTGTGTATAGGTGGTCTGGCATAACATTTCAGGTTCTTCTTTTGGAATAGAAAATATTTTCAGAAAAGTCACTTTCCTTCCAAAAGCTTAATTTAAAAAAAAAATATGATTAGGCCTCTTTGCAGAGATTAATTTTGCTAAAGAATTGAGCTCTTGAACTTAAATGAACCAGCTTACACAGTCAATATGAATAATAAAGCCGAAAGTTATCCTTTTTTTCTAATACTAAGATTATTGTCCTGAGGGTGAAGTTGGAAATTTACAAAATCTCAAGAGTTTTATTTGATTTGGCATAAGATTATAATTTTTGGAGTTCACTATTTCTGACCACTTAAAGGTTCCAGGTGCACATGGATAATCATTTTTGAAGGATAAGTGCATTTAGGATCAAAGTGCCTTAACTGAAGACGTTTGACAACATTTCTTCCCCATTTCTTTGCATTTATATATATAATGTAATGTGATTTTCTTTGACAAGTACTAGCATGCTTCTATTGCATTTAAATTATCACTGTTATTGTACTAATTGCTATGCACTTGTTCTGAACATTAATGCAAGTTTGGATCAGGCTATTTTTTTTTTTTTGTAGATTTCTATTTACGTTTCTATTTCTTATACTAACATTGGAAGTTTAGCATTTGGAGGTGGTTTGTTTTTAAAATTTTAAACTGTAACTATCAATGTTCATGACTGGGATGCAATTTTTTTTTTTAAATAAATTTTTATTAATGGTAATGGGATGACATTAATAAATCAGGGTACATATATTCAAAGAAAACATGTCTAGGTTACCTTGTCATTAAATTATGTTGCATACCCCTCGCCCAAAGTCAGATTGTCCTTCGCCACCCTCTATCTAGTTCTCTGTGCCCCTCCCCCTCCCCCTAACTCTCCCCCTGTCCTCCCTCCCCCCACCCCTGGTAACCACCACACTCTTGTCCATGTCTCTTAGTCTCATTTTTATGTTCCACCAATGTATGGAATCATGTATTTCTTGTTTTTTTCTGATTTACTTATTTCACTCCTTATAATGTTATCAAGATCCCACCATTTTGCTGTAAATGATCTGATGTCATCATTTCTTATGGCTGAGTAGTATTCCATAGTGTATATGTGCCACATCTTCTTTATCCAGTCTTCTATTGAAGGGCTTTTTGGTTGTTTCCATGTCTTGGCCACTGTGAACAGTGCTGCAATGAACATGGGGCTACATGTGTCTTCACGTATCAATGTTTCTGAGGTTTTGGGGTATATACCCAGTAGAGGGATTGCTGGGTCATAAGGTAGTTCTATTTGCAGTTTTTTGAGTAACCACCATACTTTCCTCCATAATGGTTGTACTACTTTACAATGACTGGGATGCAATTAATCATGGTTTAGGGAATGCTTTTATAACTGTAAGTATTTATCAAAAATCTCTAAATTCTGCAAAGAACATCATCTATTACCTTTTATAGACTACTATAATACAAAGCATATTTATTCTCATGCTGTATGTAAAAATATTTTTTAAAATTTGTTGATTTTTTTAGAGAGAAAGAAAGAGAGAGAGAGAGAGAGAAGGGGAGAGAGATTGATTTGTTGTTCCACTTATTTATGCATTCATTGGTTGATTCTTGTATGTGTCCTGACCCAGGATCAAACCTCACAACCTTGGTGTATCTGGGTGATGCTGTACCCAACTGAGCTACCCACCAGGCATGATGTGGGTACTTTTAAAATCATGTGGCTAAAAAAATTGAATATAGTTTTACCTAAAAATATGCATTTATCAATATTTTTCTCCATTAAATCCAAAAGGAAAGGAATTTATGTTTCTACTTTTAATATTTTGGTATATTTCACTCTATATTCTGGCTTCTTTGGTATGTCTGCATAGGCACCTCTGTGTCCTATTACTCTTTTTGTCCATTGTTTTCTTTTGTTGTCTGGCTTTCCAATTTTTCTTTTCCTTTACTTGCTTCTTTTTTAATTAAAGAAATGTTGGAGTAGAAGCAATAATACATATTGAAAGTGAGCAGAAATTATTATAGCTTAATTTTAACATTGATTTTTTAAAAAAAATAAATAATATGAATCTATGCTACAATAGAAGTAATCACGTTGGAGAAGAACCAAAGGATATACTTTCAACTTCATTGCAAAGTGAATAGCTCATTTATTATTCTTCATCGATTCACATATAATCAGTTATATCTCTTACTCATAAAAAATCTAACATTTAATATTTCAATATTTTCTGTTACATGTTTAAAAATATCATGGAAAGAACAATAAATTTTTTGAAACGTTTCCTGGGACAAGTGTTTCAAACTTTAGAGCATATGAATAGAAATGCCAGTCACTAGATGTTAACTGGGGTCAACTATATAAATAAATTATTTATCACTCTGTTTTAATAAATAATAATAATTCACTTATCCATTTAATAATGACAGGAAATTGAAATAAAATATGATCTTACTATGTAGTAAATGAAGAAGGTAAAAATAAAAGTACAAAAGTTATAAAACTGACTAGAGAGTTGTGAGAAGGGGAAGCCTACAACAATGAAAACTGTGTTTTAAACCATATATAATGAAGAAAAGTTATCTTGTCTACCGGAAAACAAAATATCTATATGATTCTCACTTCTGTAAATTAGTTAAACTAGGGAACCTTATAATCAGTACATTAGCTTTCATACCTTATGGTGGAAGGTGACATTGATGAATGTGTCCATGGACGAGTGGTTCTGAACTGTAACATCTCATGACCTGCAGGTGTTTGCACACTGCCTTCCCCTGCATGGGGGTTGTAATTGCTATTTGCAGTTTGTCTGTGAATTCTATATCTTTGCTAAAATTGCATCTTGCTCCTTTCACATACCCTGCTATGCGCCAGCATGATAGAGCAGCCATGGGTAGTTGTCTTCATCCTGAAATTGTGGTTCAGGGCATCTAAATAAATAAATTCCTTTTCTCTATTCACTTCCTCATTCTCCCATTGCCCGATTTCAAATTGTTTAAAGTTATTTCATTTTCTGATGGTTGTCTCACTCACCTATCAGTCGGAAGTGGAATTGGGTTCTGATTTCCTTGGAAAGATATATAAGTATGTTTCAGCAAATCATATTTTATGATCAAATTCCGTTTTTGATTTTAGGAAATTTTAGCCTAATAAATTTGCATGGGAATTCATGGAATAATAAAAGGCTTGGACATCTCTGGCTTTGTATAGACATTTAATCATACCCAGATTTGGAACTGATTTAGAAATCATCTATATAGTTTCTGTAGCTCATATAATGCCAACCTGTAATAATGGATGTTGAATATAATTTCATATTACTAATGAGGAATTAAAGTTATTAAATATATATGATTTAATATAACTTTTAAAATATTATTAAGCTTAACCTTTAATATTAAGTACAATATCACTTTTTTCAATTTTATGCCATATTCAAACTATCTGGAGTCTGTCCTTCCTGAACAATGTTTAAACATTAGTGCTTATTTTTAAAGCTATCTTTTTCCTCTTTTGCAGGTGAGAGGAGGGGAGATAGAGGGACAGACTCACATGCACCCCAACCCAACCAGGATCCACCTGGCAACCCCCCCCCCCCATCTAAGGCTTATGCCTGTGATGGCGAACCTTTTTATAAAAACCTCCCACTTTTGCAGTGCTGGTCAACCTGATCCCTCCTGCCCACTAGTGGACATTTCAGCTTTCATGGTGGGCAGTAACTGGAGCAACCAAATGGCGCCACAATTGGCCCACCATGAAAGTTTGAACGCCCACTAGTGGGGAGGAGGGACCAGGTTGACCAGCACTGCAAATGTGGGTGGTTTTTATAAAAAGGTTCGCCATCACGGGCCTATGCTGTATGCATCTGGAGCCATGCTCACAACCAAGCTATTTTTAGCATCTGAGGCAGAGGCTTCATGCTGAGCTATCCTCAGTGCCCAGGACTATGTGTTCACACCAATGGGACCAATCCCCATTGAGCCATGACTGTGGGAGAGAAAGAGAAAAAGAGAGAAGGGGGAGGAGGGTGGGTGGAGAAGCAGATGGTGGCCTCTCCTATGTGCCCTGACTGGGAATTAAACTGGAGACATCCATACGTTGGACGATGCTCTACCACTGAGCCATCCAGCCAGGGCCAAATCTATCTTCCTTGAACTGTGTTTTCACAATTGTAAATTTAAAGTTATCTCAGAGATAATATCACTTTGTTAGTATGCTGATAATAAATTTGCTTATTATATTTAATTTTCTAAACAAGCAATAGCAAGCTGATAGGAAATGTAAAATTACTTTACATGGAAAAAGCTGACTTTAAAACACTTAATTATGTTACTCATGTTGAATTATTGATAATTTCTGGAAAAGTAGCTTTTTAAGTGTTATACATTTTATATAAATTCATTTATTCTCCATCTGCAACCTTAGATTTTATTATATGTTATGTAAAATAATTGTGTGAAGTGAATATTTAAAATTTAGTTTGAGAATTTCATGTTCAGCTCTACTAATTACGGACTATTGTCTACTTGGTGTTAACCTTGAAAGCTGTAGACACAGTCAAAGTTTGAAAGAAAGCTAGCTTTGATAAGCTTGTGGGAAGAACAGGCTTAAACTAAAGCACTCGGCATGCTTGATTATAAAACTAAACCTTCTAGGCTTAGCTGCAGACCAAGAGGGAATAAATTGGCATTTGTGTGTTGAGGGGAGAGGAGGTCATGGAGGTTTTTAGACATTAGAATAAAACTGTTAAAGGTTCTTCCCGCACATATTTATCCATTCCAGGCAGAGTTTGTGCTTGTTATGTGCTAGACTCTTGAGATATATTGCTGAATAAGAAAGGCATAGAACTTGCCCTCCAGCGCTTACAGTCTCCTGGAAGAATTAGACAAACAGATGAAATGAACTGCTAGGAAGAGAGGACAGGGGAGGAAAATATCTGAAGGACTCACCTGAGAAAAATCCTCTCTGAAGGGTTGACTTTAGTCTGAAACATGAGGGTTAAATTTGTGAGAAGGAAGAGAGAGAGGTCTTAAGGTTAGAAGATCCAGGGTTAGGAAGCCGGTAGCAGAAGAATTGGCAGGTGAACAGGTAGACCATGTGGCTGGAGCAGAGACCTGGGGGAGTAGGAGGGGGAGAAGGACAGGGAGGGGAAAGAAGAGGGGGAGGGGCAGGGGAGGGAATAGGAAGGCAAAGACAGGTTAGAGAGGGAGGCCACAAGCCTGGATGGTGAACATCTAAATCTTAAAAAAAAAAAAAAAAAAATTTTTTTTCTTTAGAAACAAATTTTCTGAATCGGAAGACATTTCCCTGTTTCACTGTCTTACGCACAGTAATAAAATAAAAGGAAGCTGTTTAAATCCTTCCAAAAGTCAAGGTTTTATACTAGACATTTCAATGAAGAAAATGAGCCTTTCCCCCAGACCTGCATCCTACAAGTGTACTGAATGGTCACTGTCTATTTAATTTCTTTTTTCAGTACAATATTGCTTTACCATAAGAAACATCAATGTAAGCAATTTTCATTAGTATTTCTATTTATCACTTTCTTTAAAAGTCTTTCTTAAGTTAAAAAAAGAAGTCTGTGACACTGAAAGCAGTGGAGATATGAAGTGAAGAACATGTATGATACACCCAGAAGCATGTTCTTCCCAGATCTATGGACCTGGGATGAGGCTTCCTGTGAAATGAATTAAAATGCTTGTCACCTAGTGGATTCCGAGCAGAGGGCAGTCTTTAAGACCCAGAAGCATAGCATTTGTCTGGAGAGGAAATGTTGCTTTTTGACAGATGAGAGAAATCCCCTTAGTGCTGGCTGTGGGAAGAGAGGAGTGAAGTCAGTCACCTGGTGGTGAAGGCCAGTAAAACAGCAAAGCAGGAGGAAAAATCTTCTCTCCCTCTCTCGCTTTCTCTCTCTCCCTCTTTCCTCTTCTCGGTAGAAGCCACCTCCTATTCTCTAAACTCTTTCAGCATAACCTTCAAAGGAGAACGTTCCCTTCAGACTTTATTATCTTCTTTTCTCCACTGAGAGAGTACCTCTTAGCTGCAAGGCATTTTTTTTTTTTTTTTTAGGTCCGTGCAGGACTTTGGGGATTTGGTTATCTTGCCAGGGAAATTGATCATTGCTAAAGCTTGGGACTCACAGTGTGCGAAATTAGCTACCCGAGTAAGCCCGGCGGAGGAAGGCTTTTATCATACGCTCTTCTCTTCAGTTTGAACACATTTGCTTGAAATTTGCCGCATGATGCTGTCCAGGGAAGCAGCTTTTTTTCTTGGGATGCAGCAATTCGCTGGTTTCTAAGCTTATTGCAGAAGAAGAAATAATCTTAAATAGAGTGGATCCCCCCCGCCCTTTGCTTGATTCGACTGAGCTGTGTTGCACCACGGTCAAGATCACCTGTCATTAAATATTTGAGGAAGTAAAACAAAGTGAATTCTAATTATTATTTATTTGTTTCTGTTATTTTTTAACCGGTGGAGGCGGCGTGATCACGGAGAATGAGACTGAGAGAAGCTGCCAGGGCTTGGAGGAGGATAAAGCTGAGTTTAGGGTGGAAACTAAAAGACTAGATTGTTTTTTGGTACAACTTGCCCGGTTCTTCTCCACTTCCTCTAGTTTCGCTCCATGGACAGATCAACAAACCTGGACATTGAGGAGCTCAAGGTACGTGGTCTTGGGGCGGGTGTCGTTCCTTCCTTTCCAGCGCTCGCTGCTCTCTTCTCGTCTCTGTGGGTCGCTGCCTCTTCCTCTCGTGGTCAGAAGAGTTGGTGGCCGGGGTGGGACGGCCAGTGGGCTTTGGGGGTGAAGCGCCCCCAGTGCAGGCGCCCCTCCGAGGGCCGAGCACATGGAGGGCGGCGTTCTGGAGCTCGGCTGGCGCTCTGGGGCTGGGCTGCCCGCCCCGCCGGCTCCTCCTGACCTCGGCCAGGCGTCCTCCTCCTGTTCGGTGACAGCAGCGCTGGGGGTGCGAGCCGCGGCCCCGGGAGCCGGCTCAGCTCGCTGGCTCGCTCGCGCGGGGAAGCCGCGGTGGCGGCGCCGTCTCCCCCCCGCTGTCGCCCGCTTGCCCCGCGAAGTTGCCCGAGCTGCGCGGCCACTTTGCCTCCCCTCCCGGCTGCGAGCCCGCTTCGGCCCCCGCCCACACGGGGTCCCTATTTCCACCCGGAGACTCGCGACCGGCTCGCTTTATTCCAGCGCTCAATGGCACCCTTTCTCCCACGACCGCTGACAAGGTCTCACCCACTGTTGCGTTGCCCCGGCGCCAACTCGCGGTCACGGGCGGGGTGGGTGGGGTGGGTGGGAGACCCGCGGAAGTGCGGGGATTGGCGAGGCTCCCCCGCTGGCCCGGGCGCTGCCCGCGGGGAGGGTGTGCCGGCTCCTGCTGCTCCCCGCGCCTCCTCGGGTCTGGGAAGTGGGGGTGGGGGGTGGGGGGCAGGGCTGTTCTGGGCTGTGGTGGGGGGTGCTGAGGGCGTCACCGGGGGAGGCTCCCAGTGTCCCTTTCCGGCCGCTGCGTGGGAGCAGGAGCGCCCCGTCCCGCTGCAGCTCTGAGCCCCGCGGCCCCACCGGGTACCCCCCCTGTGCCCTCTCCCTCCAGGTCCCTACTCAGCCCCGAGGGGCTGCCTGGCAGCAGCACCCAGGCTGCCGGTGGGCACTTCTCCCTGCTGTGCTGGTTTAAAAAAAAAAATCAACAAACCACAGAATAATTTAAATGTCCCGCTCACTGGAAATGAGAAAGCGGGAAAGGGAGCATCCTTTCTTTTTATTCTTCACCCTTCCTTATCGCTACGCCTTCTCTACACTCGACAATGTGATTTACTTAATTAAATTGTACTAGAGATTCAGTTCAGCTGGACTCTTTGTTCAGGTGAGGGTTTTAGTCACTCCTGCCCACTGGAAACCTGACCAGCAGCGGTTTTCCCGGAAATGTCAGAGGAATGGATTTGCGCCCTCAGCTGGGAGGGCTGGAGGAGTCCCCTGTGGGGGGCAGAAGGTTCAGACTGCAGGGGGCTCCGACCTGGCCGCCCTACGTGCCCAGCGCAGGAGCCCAGCTCTCCTGGGATGCGGAGCCCACGTCTCCTGGCTCTCTCACCTAAGGAAGAAGGTCCAGAGATAGATGGTCTGAGGTTGGGCTGATGTAGATGAAGGTGGGTTGGGGACAGGATGATCAGAACTTAGACACCACTTGTTTCTTGGAAAATATGAAGTAAGGCTGAGACATATTTTCTGCTTTGGTTACAGTTGGGGAACAAAAAGTTTCTGTGATGGTCAAGGTCACAGTCACTAGGTCTTGGGCTCGAATAGAGACCTCCTATTATTGCTGTGCTACACTGAGAAAGGGCACATGGCATTGGTGCTTGAAGGAATCCTTTGCTGCTTTCCCCCAAGCATCCCAGTCATCCATTGAATAGGTTTTATCTGAGATGCCAAGAACACATGAATGATGTTTGTGATGTATACTTTATGCAGAAGCAATGTCTCCAGATTATTGTTTTTTTGTTAAATATAAGCTCTGGCACAGAGGAAAGCTTTTTCTTATGAGAAACGGAAGGGAAACATGATTAGGGGTGATCATTTCTCCCGATATCCCATTAGTTTCCTACTAGTTTATTCCCCACTGAATCTCGGCACCACCTAAATTGTTAAGTCCGCAGAAGAGCAAACCCACTGTGGAAACTTCTGTCTACTTTAGTAGAAGATCCCAGCTTAACCTCGAAACAACGTCTTAATTCAGATTCTCACAGCCAGAGTGTGCTAGACTCTGGGAAGGAACAGCAAAGGATAGGAGCTGACAAACCTTGGGCTTGGGCGGGAGGGAGCGTGTTGGCCATGACTGACTGGGAGGAAATGAAGGATGTTAGAAGCAAAAATCTATTGAGGTTTCTGAAAAATTATGGCAGGCACAAGCCACTGCTGAGAGTCAAACTGGCAAGAAAGGAAAGGTAGTCAAGCTTTATTTAAAAATGAGATCTTCCAGTTTGGGAAATAAATTTGTTTTGTCAGGTTTGACTGTACTTCTGGAACACCAAGTCTTTGAAACACCTCCCTCTGGAATATGTACACTTTGTAGAGGTGGGTGTAGTACACGTGGTAACCTGTCTGGATTTACTCTCATCAGCAGAGCTCATTAGCTTTGGTTTTTGTCGACAATTTCCCTTGAAGTTATTTTCAGATGGCTTCTTGTTGAAGAGACCCTCATGGTGGTCAGTGGAGAGAGAGAGAAAAAAAGCTAGGGATACTTCTTTTTAACAGTATTTACTTGTTGACTTTTCTTCCTGTGATCCAAGGATGCTTACGTTAAGGCACATTCACATAAGTTTTGTTTCTATGATGCTATAAATAACATGAAAAGAGAAACAACTTTCACTGGGATTTGATAAGTAAAAGTACCTAAGAATACCATTTGGCTTAATTTTAGATCATTCCTGTCATTACTGAGTTTTAAGAAAGAAAGATTCTGCTAACTGTTTATCTTTTTAGTAAACTATTTTCCCTTTAGGAGGTTTTCACAAAAAATATATCTTTTGGCTATGCTGTATGTGTGGACATTGATTTTTTTTAAAAAAAAATTCAATTCAGTAAGTAGTGTTGTTTTTTTTACAAGTTTTCAAACTAAAAATAAGTGTCAATAATGAAGTGTTAAATCACTTCTTTCCTTATCACAAAACTACACATGCTATGAATATTAAAAGATTTCCTGGTGGAGAACTAAAATGTAGTAATGTATGTAAGACTTGCTAATGAAGGCAAGCATGTTTCATCTTCTCTCTGCAAACACAGTCCTGATGAAACAGATCGGGATTGAAAAGGGCGACAGTTCTCATCCAAAGAATTTCAGCCTGTTCTTTTCCCTTTGATCTCTCTCTCTCTCTTTCTTTCTCCAATAAATGGATAAACTTTACTCTGAATTTTGCCCTGGTGTTTGTTTTAAAGAAGAAACAACATCAAACAACCGAAAATATGGGTTCCTGCTCTTTGGAAATGTGGGTGTTAATGAATCTTAATATTAGAGAAAATACCTTCTACCCTGTAATATCTCTGAGTTATTAAGTACTTTTAGGAGTCGATGCTTAAAATAATCACTTTAGCTTTTATTTTAGCTCTTCAGTTGCCCTCTTTTAAGCGACATACCTTATTATGCCCTGGAACAGAGAATGCTGCTAATATTTAGAGCTAGCACTTATAAATTTGCTTTTTGTAGTATTTATTTATGAGATACTATTCTGAATAAATGATTGTATTTAAATAATACACATGACTGGTGATTCTTTTCCTGAGTTTTGGAAATATGAGTTTTAATTTACTTATGTTAGTTTGGCAATCAAGAAACTAAGCTTTCAGATGCTAAGCATATAATTGTAGATAATTTGTCATTTGCTTTGTGATAAAAAATATATGACACACAATATGTGTAGTACAATTTTTATAGTCTTATTTGATCCCAGCATTTATTTACTTATTTGTCAAGATTGTTATTTTAATGGGATGGCTGGCTAGAAGTTAAAAGAAATGTTTTCATGACTTGCATAACATAAATAATATGCTTCTGAAATGTGTTCTTAATTATCATTTTGAAAAGTACACAGATCATATGCTACATAGTTAATCCTGAAATGCATAAAACAATTTTTCAATAATAATCATACTTGTTTGAGTTAATTAAATGTTGTCCAGCCACTGTTGCCTAATTTTATCTCTGTAATTTAAATAAAATTTCATCTACCAAGAACTTGAAACTTGGCCTAGAAAGGTAGGTTAAAAGCTTCCTTAAATAATAAAATTATATCATTAAGAAAGTATTACATAAGTGGAAATGATAATCTAGCCCCCCCCCCCATGCACCATTGTTTAAAAAAGTGGTCGGTTCAGAACTGTTGAGGTATTAAACCAAGTATCATAGTACATTTGTCTACAATTTCAGTCAACTAAGAGAATAATTCTAAAAGTGTTTTTGGTTTGGTTGTTGTTGTTTCATCAGTAAGACACTCAGCCCAGGAAAGTCAGGTTTGCTGCAGTGTGGGAGGCGTTGGGATGAGTATAAGTAGGTGGTATTATTTTTTATTAGTCATTCCATAGTGAAAAATAGTACTCTAACAAATGTTATATTTTTAGCAATCTTCCTTATATATTTATTTCTTGGCTTAGAATAATGAAACATATTTGTGTATACGAATTATTTTACCTTCTTTACATCTAGAGGAATTATAGCTTGTATCAATACTGGTCTAGTGCCAATTCTCAAGTGGTAACAGGAACCAGTCATGAAGAGTGAGCAACAGTTAACCTTGATTTCTTTATATTCAGAACATAAGTTTGTTCATTGAAGTTGAAATGAATTTAACAATAGTGAAACATTTTTTTTATACAGTTAGGAGGAAAGAGAAAACATTTTTGATATGAGTGGAAAAAGAATTAAGAAAAATTGTTTTGAAGAAAGTGGTGTAAATGGCTACATTTTCCTTTTTATTGAATGTATTGGGGTGACACTGGTTAACAAAATTATACAGGTCTTAGGTGCACAATTCTACTTAAATGGCTATTTTAGAAATCTTTAGTGGCCTGCCATCATCACTAATCCCGTATTCTACTCTCCACACTGGCTATTATAGCTTTGCTGATCTCTGGACTTTACCAGTTGAAAATACATCAAATTTTGAAAGTCCACTTAAAAAGAATATTTTAAGATTTATGGACTCAAAATCACAGCTATACAAGATGGCTTAATGCTGTAAGACAATAATAAATCAGCATGTGTCTTTAGGGGCATTCCTTTTATATGATATTTAGTGTTTTTCACACTGTATCAGAATTTGATGTAAAATATGATTTAGCAGAGCTTACAACTCTAAGTTACTGAGGAAAATGACCATGTACTTTTGTTCAAATCTCTATGAAGCTTTTGAGTATATACATCTAGATAGTTTAGATAGTTGAACTGCATAAATAAATAAATAAATAAATAAATGTTTTTATGTCCAAATAAAAGCTTATAAGTTTAATTGTTGAGAAACGTGCTTGATTTGGGATACGGTTCTTAGCTTACTCTATCTCTTCTTTTTCTTCACAAACTTTTAGAAACATGAGGTAATCTTTTAACTGCAATAAAATGTATCAGAGACTTTCAGGCTAAACACAGAATGAGCAAATTTAAGGATTGCCACCCATCCCTTCAAGAGAATTACAGAAACCCATATCCTAAATATTAAAAATTGTACCATGTCTTGAGAATTTTCTTGATGCTCCTGAACAGTATTTTTTGAGATTGACTCTGAAAAATATTGTAAGCCCTGATCATATTTTGATCCATTTATAGTGCATTGTTGATGTTAAATAGTTTATCTACAGTGCTTTATGCCAAGATGACATCAGAAACCTTTAAAAATATGAGATTTCGTTATCCTGCCAGAAAGGTTTTAATTGCCATAGTGATGTTCATCCATGAAACAGGAATTTAAGCTTCAGCCTTAGACATTAATTGATACAATCACCCCACATCAAAATGAAGCTTGGCAGAAGTTAGAAGTCGCAAACACCCTTCAGTACTGAAGCTCTCATCCCAAATCCAACAGTTTGTACCATATAAGGCGATTATTTGTGTGGTGGAAAGGGCACTGATCTGGTAGAAATACAAACCCACTAAAATTATTACATGCTTAGCTTTTACAATGTCCCCCAAACTTGGAAATAAATAATATGATTTGATCCATAATAAAACTACAATTCTTAATAATAATTTTTGAGACTTAACAGAATTAAATGTGACTGTAACATAACTTGAGTTTTGATGTAATTTTTTTATATCACTTTCTCCAAATTTTGTTTATACCAGTAATGACAAATAATGATATACAGATAATTCAGTATTGCTTTGGAGGGACATTTACTTCATATTTATAATGGGGTCAATGTTGAATTGACTTTTTCGTTTGAAGAATGCATTTCAAAACTTGAGCAGGCCTCAACATCTAAGAGTCTAACTAAATGCTATGATTTATCCAATAACACATATTTTCTTCCTAAGAACTGGATTTTCTTCCATCTCTTCCCTTTCATTGTAAGAACTAGGCCTTGGCATTCTTCTAGAAGACTCTCAAAGAAACACAGTTCCCATCATTCACTTGAGTGACTGCCTAAATGACATGAAGAAATGGATATAATCGAGCTGAATTGAGCTTTGGCTTCGAGATGGTGGTTAGGCTGACTTAGACCATGAGCCTTGCATAAGCACAACTCATTACTGCTGTATCAGCTCCATTATTAATGGCTATAAATCTCAACATTCTGGTTGTTCCTTAATAGTTAGAAATACAAACCTGAAGTCTGTAAGAGCTCAGAGCTCACTCTATTCTCTTTTTCTAGAGACATGTGATACTTCAATTACTTACCTCCACATTATTGTTATCTAAAATCTTTTCACATCTTTTTTCCCAATAGAATAACTAGAAAATACATATTATATACCTAAGATAAAAGAACCTTTGATTCTCTCTTGAATAGTAACAATCAGTTCAGCTGCCATGAGCAAGACATTTTTTCGTGTGAAATCTGATATAAGAAGTCAATGTCATGAATGGGAAAACACTTGTCATTGTGATTCCACAAGTCTTTATATACTCAGAGAATAGGAGGCTTTTTAAAATCCAAATCAGAAGGAGAAGCTAACTAATTCAAGGAAAGAAATTGCTTACTTAAGACTTACTGAATTATAGTCTGGGTTTTTACTTTCCTCTGAACATGCGACTCATGGAAGAGAAAATCTATCCAGTCTGAGTGCCAGAATTAGTTGGACTTCTAAGGAACTGGCTTGGTATTTAATCTTATGTATCCTTTTAATCATACAGCTGATTGTATTTTCCCCTTTGCTTTAGTTGCTAAAAAGCTTACAGGCAAATGTGTGGCCCATCTCTAACAAATAGACTTGTGTCTTAAGCTAATTCCTAGCTTCAAAATACTTTATTTCACTATTCTTCAATACTTTTATAAAGAATTAGTGGTCATAAGTGGATATATACTTAAAGATTATTAAGATCTTTTTCAGAGACTCTATTATTTTCATAATGTTTTGGTGGACATGCCTCAATATTTTGCACCTTTTCTGAACAGCACATACCTCTGTATGCATTTACTTTAATTTTTTTAGGGCTGCAAAGTTTAGAAAGTTTAACCTGCTGTATATATCAATGCTGTGTATACAACTTCCATTGAATATAATAGTTACATAACTTGCAAATCTGTTTCCCACAAAATGACACCTGATACCCTAAAGTAAAATATAGCTATTTGGCACTAATGTTATTAGAACCTTTGCTTTTTCTAAGCCATTCTGTCATAAATTAATATTATGGTTTTTATTGTTCTCAAATTAGACTTTTGTGGAGAATGATCACCAGCCTTTATAAACCTATGCATTTCTAATGCCTATTACTTTTGTCTGGTAGGGGAGACATTATTTAATGGAATGTTAAAATAAATGTGCTCATTATAATCAGCATTTTGTTGAACTTTCTTTCAGATCCAGTTTATAAAATCAGTGTTTTGATCACTTGATTGCTTTAAACAGCAGAGGCATTTGGATTTTAAATATTTTATTTCATTTACTCAAATGTTTTATAGTTTATACTTGAATCGTGGTTCAAAGGGTAAACAGTTCCATGCACAGTGTAGTGTCATTTTTTTTTTTTGACAGAAACAGAGAGAGGGACAGATAGGGATAGAAAGACAGGAAGGGAGAAAGATGAGAAGCATCAATACTTCATTATGACACTTTTATTCTTCATTGATTGCTGTCTCATATGTGCCTTGACCAGGATACTCCCACTGAGACAGTGACATTGGGCTCAAGCCAGCGATCTTGGACTTCAAGCTAGTGACTTTTAGACTCAAGCCAGTGACCAGGGGGTCATGTCTATGATCCCATGAACAAACCAGCTACGCCTTGCTCAAGCTGGTGAGCCACACTCAAGCCAGATGAGCCCGTGCTCAAGCCGGCGACATTGGGGTTTTGAACCTGGGTCCTCTGCATCCTTGTCTGATGCTCTATCCACTGTGCCACCGCCTGGTCAGGCTGCACAGTGTTGTGTCTCAATGATAAAGATTCTCATTATTAAATCATTTATGGGAGAAATTATAAAATTTTATAATTATGGATGTGAATATATAGCTAGATTAGGTTAATAATAGTTGTTGGCATGTGGCAGGTATAACGAAAGATCTTTCATTTGTCTCTGAGTCCAATTGTTATATAAGCATTTTATTTTGCTTATATACATACATTGCTACAATATATTTTGCTAATATGTTGCTATAGATATATATTTTTTACTTGTTTCCTAAATCAAGAATAGCTCTTAATACATAATAAATAAAATGGCAACAGACTTCAACTGTTGAACATTTGCAACTAGTAATGTTTCTTGTTTGTTTTTTTAATATGTTTCATATTTATATAGTCCAGAAATATTTAAAAAGATAGAATTCAAGCATACTAAAAATTTAGCATTATATCTGGTAATAAGCTATCTCAAATGATTAGTTTATGCTATACTTCAAGTTGATTTCATATACTTACAGAATTATAAATGTTCAACTTTTTTTTTTGTTGTTGTTAAGTGAGAGGCAGGGAGGCAGAGACAGACCCCAGCATGCATCCCGACCAGGATCCCCTGGCAAGCCCCTACCAGGCAATGCTCTGCCCAGCTGGGCTGCCACTCCATTACTTGGCTACTGAGCTATTTTAAATGCTTGAGGGGAGGCCATGCAGCCCCTCAGTGCCTGGGGCCAACTTTGCTTGAACCATTTGAGCCATAGCTGTGGGAGGGGAAGAGGAGGGTAGGGGGAGAAGCAGATGGTTACTTCTCCTATGTGCCCTGACCAAGAATTGAACCCGAGACTTCCATACGCCAGGCCAATGCTCTACTGCTGAGCCAAGTGGCAAGGGCCATAAAATTATTTCCGAATGTGCTTGGAGTGTAATTTTTTGTCTTTTTTGTATCAGTTTTCTGATATTTAGTGAGATGCACTACCCATTTCATTGTAAGCTCCTTGCTCATTCAAAGTTGTAATGTGGATGAGTTGTAGCTCCTTCATTGCTGTCCAGCATGCACAGTGCAATCAAAGTCCCAGGGATTAAAATCTCACTTTTTCCACCTGCTCTTTTCTGCTGAACAGTATTGGAGTACAAATGAATAAAGGTAACAAGAAGAAACATTAACTAAAATTTGGGAAAGTTAACAACAGTGTAAAGCTTAATTGAATAAGAATAGCTCCAAGAACTCACAAATAAGCAAAGTAAATATGCTCACACCTCAAAAGATTTGATTTAACTGATATCCTGTCTTTCTCATTGATTTTAAATTATTCACTGCCTAAATTTGACATAAGACCTGTGATTCACTATAATAGTTTGTATGTTTAGCGTGTCATCATTCATTTTGGTTCCCAAGCTGGAGCTCTTAGAATCCTTTCTATATATTCCAGGGACTTATTCCACTCATCTAATTGATGAGCAAGGCCATTATACTACATAGTTTGAATTCTCCCTATCACACTTTTTCTTAAAACCCTTGATCATCTTCTCTAATCTGAATTCTTGTCAAATGTGCTCTCTCTCTCTCTTTTTCTCTGTGATGCTGGCCATGTGTCAGTGAATTCTAATCTGGTGTTGCAATTGTGGCCCTAGAGTTAGGGGTGGAATTGAAATCACTGTGGAGGGATTTATAAATTATCTTTCTTGTTCTTAGTGAGTCATCTAAGTATATCTTGGGGAAGAATGGAGTGGGATTGGACTGGGATTAATTCTGAATGGTGAGGGATCTGGAGGTTTTTAGAAATGCCTATAGTTACCCTCAAAAATGAAGGAATGATGGTTGGTGGAAGTTCGATGATATGGTAATTACTTGTTAATTATGGCTAAAATGTTTAAATGGGGGAAAGTAAAATAAATATTATTTAGCAATAATAACAATAAATTTTGATTTTCGACCTTGATGAAATCCTCGCATTACACTGTCCCAGAACCATGAATTATGTGTGACAATTTTCTTAGCTGATTTTCTGTATTTTTGACAGTTTGATCAGATTTTTCATAGTCAAAAATATTATCTTATCTGCCTTTGGGAATTTAATAGCTCTGTCTCTGTAAGGTGGCCTAAGGACAGTATGCTAACAGAGTAAGAAACCTAACTAGGAAGAGAGAGAGTACTAAAAGGAATCTCAATAAAAACAGGCCAAGGCGTTTGTGTTCTGAACTGCATATTGTAGCTAGTGAACGGACCTATCAATCTCAGTTCTTGGTTAGATAGCTTCGTAATTATTTTATTGTTGTTATCCTTAGCCTTTCATTTAAAAGTACTTACTTATTATAACTGTATTTTAGCTATTCTATGGGTTTTATAATATGGGCTAATTAGACTAAGGTAATGCAGGTATTCATAGGTCAAAGTGGGAAGGGGACCGAAGTCTAACTGAAGATGGCTAGTGATAACAAGAACTGGTGAGTGATCTCTTTAAGAAAATGCGATTTGCAAGAGTGGGAGATCATAGGAAGCAAGATCTGTTCATGCTGCTTCAAAGGGCATTCTTCCTATTAAGAAACCAGCCAGTATCCCTGATACTTTCTGATTAGTTTTTAGCCTCTTTTTAGCCTATTTGCTAAACAATTTACATTCCACATTTCCAGATATCCCTTTTAGAATAAAATAAGACTATTATTTATTAACCCACCTGCTTAAAACTCTTTGTTGCTTTCTTGTCACTTACTTTATAATCCATATTCTTCAACATGATACAACATGGTATTGAGATTGCTTAGTTCCAGACTATGACCACCCTCTTATCTACCTTTCAACATTGTACATGTATATCTATATATAGACAGAGAAGTGGGCAAAAGTAGCTTTATAAAGAACTCTGTGCTTGAGTATATAGCAAGTAGGCTACAAGAATGTGTAAATAATGAAGGCAGCAATGTCATCACCTATAAGATTGTATCTAAGTGTACTGTGCCACTGGGACGTTCTTCTGAGTTAATAAAGCTATTGTAATAATTGTAACCTGCATGTCTTTTTTCATATGAACAACTGTAAAAGTACTTTTGCCCACCTCTGCCTGTATATATGTATATGTTCATATATATATGTATTCATATATATATTCATATATATATATATATATCTTCTCTTTGATCATGCCAATGACTTTTCTTTCTTTGTAATATTTTATATGTACATTTCTGGAATACATTTCTGCTTCTTTGCTGAGAGAATCTGTACTGAGTCCCAGGAAGAGATGATTGTTTCTTCCTTTGTTTTCGTACACACTTTGTATATTTAACTCTACTATACATTCTTAACTAAATTGTGTGTGGTAGATAAAACGGTCTGTGTGATACCGGTTTTTTTGTGACTTGGTGAAAATTGCCTAAGTAGTAGAGTGAACTCAATATTCCTAAATATTCTGGGTTTCCTTGAAAATAATGTATATATTTTCCCTTGGTAGAGACCAAGTGCTATTAGATTAAACTTATTGCTTATATTATCTTTATCTTCCGTAATTGTGCTACTTTTTTTGTTTAAGCTATAAACTATGAGAGATATGTTAGAACTTCCTGTTATGACGACGTTCATGCAGGTCTCTCCACTTTTGTCTTATGTATTTGACACTAAGTTATCATATACATTATAGGTTTAGAATTGTTATATTTCTTGGTGAATCAAGCCCCCCACCCCTTATTTTAATGTAATGACCCTCTTTATCTCTGGTAATGATTTCTGTCTTAACTTTTATTTTTTTTTATAATTTTAATATAGCTACACCATTTTAAACTAATATCACTATACTATTATGCAACTTTGGTTAATGTTTCTGATATATAGTTCTTTCAAACCTTTTATTTTCTACGTGTTTTTCTGGTTATGTTTTATATTTATTGCAAACAGCACAGAGCTAGATTTTAAAAGTCCATTTGGATATGTAGGTTTGCCTTTTATTTACCACATTTAACTTATTCATATTTACTATAATTTACATTTGGATTTATTTTTACTATTTTACTTCATTCCAGAAACCTCTTCCCAATTATCTGAAGAACACATGGTGGTGATAAAGTAGGTTTTCTTGATTTTTAAGATATTTCTTTAAAATATCTTTGTTTAACGTTATGTTTGAAATATCTTTTTCTGGGTATACAACTCTAGATGAATAGGTATTTTTTCTTAGACTATTGAAGATATTATTTCAGTCTCTTCTTGCTTCCAGAGTTGTCAAGGACAGATCGGATCTTAGTCTAAATGTCATTTTGTACAGATAGTGCTTTATTTCTCTTTAGCTACTTCAA